>NC_046166.1:8416642-8769142 GCF_011064425.1 Rattus rattus | reverse complement strand
GTTACTGGTCCCTGTGGCTGGCTAGACTGGCTATCCCAGATCTTCATGTTGATCAATGTAGGCGTCCAGCATGCTGCCCGATCCCAGCCTGGCACCTCCTTGGTAATTACCGTAAATCCTACTTAAAGGAAGACTGCATTGCAGCTCTCACTCGGAAACAATAAACACTTGCCTTTTCACACGGTCCTGTAGGGTTTATTCTTGCCCTTGTATCTGAGTCTGGAGTAACTTGAGGGAATTGCACACCTATTTGTGAATTTGAGAAAGGAATCGGGCACAAAAATCTGGGATTTATTTTCTCTTCTCTCTCATCCTATTTCAGGAGAGCCAAGACCAAAGGGGTGATGTTTCTCAGACAAATGCTGAAAACCAAGGTATCAAGTTTATAAATTTATCTTTGTCTTTTGAGTAATTAAACATTTTGCTGATTTCATTGGATACCTCACTAAGGATATTAGTCTCTGTATCTGTCTCTCTGTCTCTGTCTCTCTCAATTTGTGTGTGTGTGTGTGTGTGTGTGTGTGTGTGTGTGTGTGTGTGTGTGTGTGTGTGTAGGGGAAGGTATGCTGGGAACAGGAGCTGTTGGCACACAAGCTCTTTAATACTGTGCTTCAGAATGAAGGGGATTCACTCCAGACCCAGCTCTCTGTGACTTGGAGAGTTTTAGTAAGCTTAGAACAGTAAGTATGGGTGTATCATCAATCTGATTTATTTGGGAGACTTTTAAAATGCCCTAAATCAATACAAATAGATGCTTAGCACGTGACCAAAACACGTAGAAGGATAATAATATGTCTTAGAATAAAAATGGATGGCATAGATATTTAATACTTTCACACTGAACTCTTCTACTACAAAACACAAACTACATGACAGTCGTCACAGCTTAAAGACAGACAATGGGTAGAGTCACTTTTGACTTTCCAGAAATCTAGAACACACACACAGAGAGAGAGAGAGAGAGAGAGAGAGAGAGAGAGAGAGAGAGAGAGAGAGAGAGAGAGGAGGGGGAGGTTGAGTTTGTGTTTTTACTTATGACTGCCTTCTGAGAAGTAAAGTTGTACCTTTCAAGCTCACACCTTCAGCCTTTGAGTTCCTTGGGTCTTAGGGGTGGTCAGTGACGACTCCCCAATGCTTGCAGCATCCCTGCACTATTAAGCCTGAGTAGCAGGTTTGCTGATGAGGTTGCTGTCTGCTGGCTGCCAGTGACAGAACCCCAAAACCGAGAATCTCAGGCTCTGATCGCAGGTTGACTTTGGGGTTCCACGGTGGCACAGGACTCAGGGTGGCAATGCGCTCCTTAGCTTCTTTTCTCTACGCTCTAAGCTCCCAGCCCCAATAGCACGGCATCCTCACCCGCTCCACCTCTTTGAGGTAGGGGCTAAGTGGTGGGAAGTGTGTGCTGACGTCCCACAGATACGTTCTTGGGCTGCTTCCTCCTCTGGTTAGATGCAGAACCTATAGGTGTCTGTAACCCCGGGCTTCCTAATATTGCTAGTACAAAATATGGGCCTCTTGCAAAAGAGTAATAAGGGCCTTCTTAGATGCCAGTCCGTACAGCAGTATACTCCATTCAGGTGACACAGCCAGTGAGGACTGGCTCTGGGGGCAGCAGACACTTTCATCCTCCCAAATGCAAGGTTCCTGGGCTGGAAGGTTGTTAAAGAGCTGAGCTTTGGCACAAAAAAAAGAAAAAAAAAATGACTCGCAGCTTTGCAGCACGGAGCATGGGCACGCTCGGGCCACGTGAGCACAGAAGGAGTAAGATGAGGACATCCATTTTGTCATCTGCTTCGCTTAGATCCAGATGTCCTGGTTCTTGGCAAACAAATCTAGAAATGAGCAGAAATGACAGCAAGGCAGCATTTTTGTTGCTGCTGCTGCTGCTGAAGCCGTCGTTGTCTCTAAAGAGCGGGGGAGGAGCGTGTTGATAACGAAACAGTCACATGATGGGATACTTCATACCATTTAAATTTTCGGGAAAACCTTAAAATGGATTGGGAAGGTACTTATGACATAACCTTGGATGAAGTCTTGTAAATGTGACATTTAGATTATGTCAAAAAGTCACGTGTACACGTACATAAAGAAAAGACCGGAACCTGTCAGTCACAGTGCAGCTAAGCATACTGGGGCAGGAAAGACCTTGCATTGTACTCCGGGAGGCCTGCTACCCGGTCCCGCTAATTCAGTAGCCATATGGTCTTGGGCGAAGCCTCAAGCCTTATTCAGATATTTTCATTTGCAAACTGAGGAGGAGATGCTGCAGCTGAGGCAGGGCTGTGTAGACCAACGCTACCACAGCGTCCAGCCCGAAGCCCCTACTGGAGACTGACACTTGTCATGCTTTAGGGCACACAAGTGTGTTCTATTTTTTATCAGTGCCTCATGACACTTCTGATTCCCTTAAACAAGATGCTAGTGCTTGCTAGAAACATGGATGGTGCCCTCGTAGAAGAGAGAACAAATGGGTTCAGAAGGAGCACAGCCTAGACAGACCTAAGGAGAGATGCCCCGTTGATCAGTGAGGATGAATTCCAAAATGTTGCCTTGCGTCTGTTTAATAGCTGTAGAGGGGCCAGGGCTGGGCACACCCAGTTGAATCAGCTTGCAGGTAGGTGAGCTGTAGCATGGGTCAGGTGGCTATGTTACTTCTCAGAACAGTGGAAGGGCACATCGACCACCTCTACGACCACCTCTTCACCGTAGCCTCACAGTTCCTCTCAGTGACAGGGGCTCATGTTGTGTGTTTCCATGTGTGTGTTTTTCATGTTGTGTGACTTCATGTGACTCACACCAAGACAGTGTGTCCAGTTTTCAGGATTGCAGACAAGCTGACAATAGAGGAAGCCGAGAGCAGGCCGGATGAGGTGGGAGTGGACTGCACCCAGTTGACCTTCTTCCCTGCTTTGCATGAAAGTCTGCACTCAGAAGACTTCTTGGAACTATGCCGGGAAAGACAGATCATTCTACAAGAGCTTCTTGATGGAGAAAAGGTAATAAACACATGGGTAGAGCCTCAGTAATCCATTAAGACTGTCTGATGGGACAGAAATGGGATGCCATCGCTCATATAGAGAATCTTCAATAGTGTTCATACACTACGTACAAAACGAGCAGAGTGGGCAGGTTCCTAATTTCTATGGTCTCCTATACACCCTATGTCGGAACATCATCTACAAGATGAGACTCAAGCTAACAAACTGTTGTGTAAAATGTCTTCTAAATGCTTCACCTGACCTTGTAGCAGCTCCTGGGCCTTGCATCAAAATCTGGCCACCCCGAAAGGTGCACCTACACTTGGTGGAGCACTGTTTTGACGTTCCCTCGCCATCACTCGGGCCTAGGAGTGCGTGGGTTGACTTGTGTGTAGTGTCATGCGTCTTTCCAAGGATCGTATGGGGAGGAAGTATGTACAAGTCTGGGAGACGGGCTAGAGCTGGTGGGCACAGAATTTTGGGTCCCAGTGTGTGGTGTTTGGGCAACCCAAACTACTGTATCTGTCCGGGCATGGGCACGGGATTGTGTATTAGCTTTAGATTGCTACAATGAAATAATTAAGAAAGGTTACTTATAAAGACAAAAAAAAATTGTTTAGGCCTAGAGTTCTGGAGTTTAAGTCCAACATAAAGTGAAAATAAATAAATAAATATATAAATAAATAAATAAATAAATGCAATAAAAATAGGTAAGTATGAAAGATGCCCAGCCCTACAATGCTCTGTGTTAGTTTCCCATCGCTCACATATGGACCTGAGCTTAGCGATTGAAACAATGCCCATAAACTCCCTGGGGAATCCAGCACTATAGGGACTCTGCTCTGCTGGTTCAGGTAGAGCCTCATGGTATAGGGACACTACCAGTGGCTGGGGAGCCTTTTGGAGACTCTGGGAATCCATTCTTTTCCAGGCTCGTTCAGATGCTGGACTTCGGTCCGTGACTATGAGTGTGTGAGGGTTGATGGCTGAGTCCTGCTCAGCTTGTTGGGAAAGGCGTGCACCCTTCGCCTTGTGGTCCCCTCTCTCCATCTTCCTTGCCAGCAAGCAGCCTGCGTGGCAAACCTTTCTTACTAGTGAGTCTCTGTTTCTGCCTCACTCAGTCTTTCTCCTCTGTTGCTAATCTCTGCTGGACTCCTGCTGCTGCTGGAATCAGAGGTCTCCTTGGCCTCACCAGATGATCCACGAAGCTCTCCAATTGTCAGACCCCCTCAGAGCACCAGCCTGGGATCGCAGGGGATATCTTTAAGTTACAACCTGCTACCCTGGGTATTCCCTGTGCGCGCTTCTCACCCAATGCCCATCTTTCAGCTTCTGGGAAAACTCTATAGACATTCAAGTGTTCTTATTCTTCTGAGACCAACAGGGTGGTGGTTTTGGGAGGGGGGGCAGGGTCAGCCTTTCCTGAGCTCAACTGTGGGTAAGCTCTGAGGTTTATAGGCCTGTCCCAGAAGAATCCCAGTTCCAACTTCTTGCAGCAGACAGAAATCCTTGACACATTCCCTGTGTCTGAGAGTCTTGTCTTTGCCATTGGATGGCTTTCTCAGGTACACGTGCCATCCAGTGACAGCCTTCTTGGGCTCTCATTCCAGTGGACTAGGATCTGGACTGTGTATAAGTGACCGCCTTTCCTATATAGAGGCGAAGCAAGCAGCAGGGGCTTCATCCTCCCTGGGGCTTTACTTAAGCTTCAGTCTTTCTCCGCTCCGCTGTCACACAGCAGGACGCTGTCACAGTGCCCAGCAGGGGTCCCTAGAATGTGCTTGAATCCCAGCAGGGGTAAAAAGATGTGAGAAAGCTCCCACTTAGTGCTGTGTGATCCTGTACCTGCAGGGAGAGGCTGGGTGGGGGAGGAGGAAATGCAATATCAACAACCAGAACTGGAAGCAGACATCTGTAGGAGATGGGTCTCACCCAGGCAGAGCACTGGTGCTTGGATTCATTTCATAGGTCGTGCTTGATGCCCTCCTGCATAGGTCACATGCCTGGTCTCTAGGACATAGTTCCTGGTCTATTGTGGCCTTAGCTCTGGTCTCTAATGACCTCATCTCTGGTTTACCAGAGTCTTATCCCTAGTCCATCATTGTAACTGGACTTTTGGCTACTTTATTGGGTTCTTTTATCTACCTCCCTCCCAAACTTTATTCCACCCTCCCTATCCCTTAAGTAGGAGAGAAAGAAGGTTAGAGAGGAAGGAGGGTATTGATCTTGATCTTGTTAGATTACTTCCTGCTGATTAGGGGCATTGTGTTAGTTCCTTGGGGCAAGTCTGGTCTTTCTTGTCAGGATATCTCCAACCCTCAACCAGCCATCTAACAACCAGCAAGCAGCATTGGAGGGAGCTGCAGCTTCTGTCTCTGTCTGGGCTCTGGCATTTACACACCGGGCGAAGAGTTCCCAGAGTTCCAAACATGAACTACAGCTGGCAAAATCATGCACCTACCAGAGCACAAGAGTAATCATAGTTAGATGTTGGGGAAGCAGCCCCATATCCCACACCTGGGATTAAAACAAAAACATATTCCCTTAGCACAACCGGGTTTTATTATGTTATGGGAAACGAACATTCTCACGCCACACACGGCCTTGGGCTTGGCGTCTTCTGACTTTATCTCTAGTCTGCCATGTCGATGATCACTAGTGTATGAGTATCTTATTCCCACTCTTTCATGCTCTTATCCCTCGTCCTCTGTGATGTTGCTTGGTTTACCATTGCTTTGGTCAAGCATGGAACTAGAGTTTGAGGTGGGATGTGTGGGTGGGGGGACTTCAAAGTATGAACACACTCAAGTGAATATAAAGTTTACCCATGTCTTCACAAGACGGCAGACCTCCCCCAGCTTCCAAATGTCCTAGGACAGAACATGGCAGTGTAGGCATGTTGGCACCTCAGAGTCTCATCTTCCTTCCCTCGGCTGCCTCAATACCCGTTATTCTTGTTCCTAGAGACCCCAGGCATAACTTCCTTCTAGTGAGCCTGGTGGTCTGTCTCTGCGGAGACCTTTGGAGTTGCAGGCTCTGTCCAGGACCCAGGGAAGTCACAGCCCTGGTACCCCAGGGTGGCTTCAGCCAAACTCATTTTCCTGTGTGATCAGCTGAGCCCTCGCTGCCTCCAGCAATACCTGGGAAAGTAATTACTCCGTTACTCAGCGCTGCCTTTGCACCATTGATTAATGATTCCCAGAACTACAGCACATTTCCCTGCAAACAGCTCCATTTGCTGTTTGTGTGGTGGATTTAATGCATGTTAATTGTGGGCCCGTCAGTCATTACATTCTGGGGATAGCATCTCGTACCCTTCCATGAAGGCTCTGGATCCATCTAGACTTAGAACTCTATTCCAGTGTTAGATTCTGTCTGCCGTTTGTTATTCTCTTTGAATACGTGACAAGTTAAACAACTGAATTTTTTTTAATATAAACTAAAGGTCAAATGTGACTTTGACCATAGTAGCCCAATCAAGGGGAGAGGTTTTTGCTCTGGATAGCATCTCTCCCAAGCTCTTCCCAGGTATTTTTTAACTAAGGCTGCTTGCAGGAGGTTAACAAGGGTATTGGCGTTGTTGTTTCCCAACTGCCTGTTTTAGAGAATCACTGGGACTTGACAAAAAGCACAGCTGCCCATCTCATCCTGGATTAATGCCTTCCGAGGCCCTCTGCAACATACCTTTTACACTAGGTGATCCTCGAGTCGGCCTATAACGTGACTTCTTCATTTCTGTACATGCATGAGCTCATATACATGTGCACATACCTATATGCACACACATGCATGCGTGTGGCTGGCCCTTTTCCTAATTATATGGAAGTGCTTCCTTCAAACACATATATTTAAATATGTATGTATGCATACACATGGGAGACACCCTTCACTGCATTTTCAGTAGCTTGTCCTTGCTCACCTTAGCTTTATAGCAGCTCCGATTAGGCCATAAACCTCTTGAAGGCATGATTCCATTCATTCTGTGTCTGCAGTGTGGGGGGCACTTGCTAACACTGCTGTGTGAGAGTAAATGAGAGGAATGAATAGGTGTATTCCAAGCGGTAGGCCTAAGTCTACCTAGCTGCCTCTGCCTAGCTGGTGTTACCTCTTAATGAGTGTTCTTCGTATCATCTATGCCAGCATCTTCTAGGCGTGCTCTCAAAATGCTACTTCTAAGCCCCAATTCTGCACCTGCTGAAATGAAACTTTTAGGAAAGCGGGCTGTGGCTGTGAGGTTTGCGCAGCCGCCTCGATGACTCTTACCTGCTCCACCGTTTCCAGGGAACACCTATCATAGGTTAGTTTTTTCTCACTGTGGCAAAACTCTTGAGGAAAACAACTTTAAAAAGAAAGGTCTGTTCTAGCGTATAGCTCCTAGAGGTTTCGGCCCTGCTGCTTTAGGTCTGAGTTAAGGGAGAATATCATGGTGGCTGAAACATGTGGCCGGGATTGGTTGCTCACTGGTGACCAGGGAGCAGCAAGGGAAAGTGGGCATCCAGGCAAAGGAAAGGCCCAAAGTGACTTACTTTCTCCAACTAGGGCCCACGTCTTAGTAAGGCATGACACGGCAAGTCCATCCGTGGATTGATACATTGATTAATTAGGCTGCACCCCTCAGGATCCAGCCACCTGTCAATTTTCCCATCAGCCATCTGGCTCAGCAGACCCTCAAGTCCAGGTTTATCACACTCAGAGATCCTGGCTGGATGCACTGTCAATGAAGTACTAATAAGCATGTCACTAGTGACTGCAGGGATGACACCGTGCTTCGAACCGTCTTTGCGATTTGTGGTACGTTTCACATTACGCTGGAGCAGGCAAACAGTGTCAATGTCACCGTCTTTCCACCTGGTCCCCAGAGCCTGCAGAGAGAGAAGGGAGACTTGACTTTGCTCGCTGTGGAAGTGGCACAGCCAGGCAGGCAGGGGGCATCCCTGTTCCTTGTCTCAGAGAGAGTTCTTGAAGAGACCGAGCGCTGCACTGCTTTGCCTCATGGCTGTGCTGGTGCGCTCAAACAAGTGGAACCTCCACATTGCTTCAGGATTCTTTTCTCTCATTACTGGTGTGACTGAAGCTCAAGGTAATTGTGGTCCACGTAGAAAAAGTAGGGACTTTTGATGGGAATGAAGCCAAATATGATTTTTGTAGCCTGTCCCTTTTTGACAGTTTTAATTTAGTTTTTCTCAGCATTTTTTTTAAAATCAAGTGTATAATCAAACCCTCATACTCTTGGAGGCTATCAATGGATTCAACCACCTGTGAACCATATATATATATATATATATATATATATATATATATATATATATATATATATGGCATTGTGTCCATACCAAACCCTTGCAAACTTTTTCATTCTTCCCTAGACAATACAGGACAGCAGTGTAGACAGTCCTGGCACGATATGAAGTATTGTAAATCATCTAATGATTATTTAAAGCATTAGGAGAGGTAGAAGGGACTCCAGTATATGTGAAATCTGGTAGCACGGAGGTTCTGGAAGCATCCCCAAGGATACCAAGGGATGATTGCACCTGAGTTGTTCACTAGTCCTAATAGCATGCACTGAGGGCACAAGGAAGAGTTACATCGTTCATCTGCTCTTACATAGAAGAGAGAGACTAACCTGGTGGGCCTCTCCAATGATAGCTACTTCTGCTGACCCCTCTGGGCCTCAGCTTTTCCACCCACAAACTGTAGTACTGCACAAGATTGTAGACTAATTTTGCCACCGACAGCTTCCAGAGCTGCATGGCTGGTTGACCTTGCCCTTCCTGGACACCCCACTGAGTGCTCTGGGGCCATGTCCTCTTATAAGCCGACACCCAGGGACTCTGGTTGTTGTTGTCCCCCCAGCCTCTCTGGCTGTGCAGACAACCTGTTGGTCACTGTCCGCAGATGGAGGTATATTAACGTTCTTAGTTATCCACCCACTGGGAATGACTATACATCATCTAGCGGGTCTTTAAAAAGTTCTCCTGGAGAAGCAAAAGTTCCCCTTGTCTGAAGTGATCGATAGCCTCAAGGCATGAGGGATTTCTTAGTCATGAGTAAACACGGATGGATCCCTCCCAGGGCTAATTTAAATGGAAGAGCAGGTAATAGTTCACTTGGGCTCATTTTCTAGTTTTTAAAATGCCATCTCTTTTCTAGCAGAATCAATTTTTAAGCTATTAACCCAGCTCTCTTTAGACATTTTTCTTGCGGTTTGGTTTATTCTGGTTGTTACTTAAGCCTCCCCAAAGGGAAGCATCAGATCAGATTGTGGCATGTGCTCCAAGCCCCACGGCAGGAAGTGTGGTGGTTTTAACGGGATGGTACCCAGGGAGGGGAGATGTCCTAGGGGTGCCTATGCTAGCATTGCTGCTCTGGCGTCACTGTAGCACCTTATGAACTTGGCGACGGGACCTCAAAGTTTGCACCCGTGAAAGATAGAAGAAAAAAGTTTAAGCTGCCCGGAGTAACTCTCTCTTATCAGTCTCTATTGTGATACTACACTGAAGGACTTGAAGCTCGTCGCTTTATGAAGAAAAGAGATTCCTTTAGGTCTGTGAGTCTGAAAGACTGAGGGCCCATATGTGGTGATTGTATTCTAGATGGCAGAGTCTCAGGGTGACGCGGGGCATCATGTGACAGATACAGGGAGTGTGTGCGTGCGTGCGTGCGTGCGTGTGTGTGTGTATGTGTGTATCTGTGTATGTGTGTATGTGTGTGTGTGTGTGTGTATGTATGTGTGTGTGTGTGTGTGTGTGTGTGTATGTGTGTGTGTGTGTGTGTGTGTGTGTGTGTGTGTGTATGTGTGTATATGTGTGTGTGTATGTGTGAGTCTGTATATATGATGTGGATGTGCATGTGTATATGTATAGACATGTGTGTGTCTGTGTGTATGTGTGTATGTGTGTGTGTGTGTGACTATGTATCTTTCTTTTGTTATATTCGTTTAAGGAAAGCACTCAGTCTTAGAGGTTTCCAACCTGATGAATTTTTTTAAACACTAGTATACTACATATTATAAATATAATACACACACACACTCTCTCTCTCTCTCTCTCTCTCTCTCTCTCTCTCTCTCTCTCTCTCTCTCTCTCTCTCTCTCTCTCTCTCTCGGGGGCCCAGAGAAACCTCCTCTATACCCTTACCTCACAATGAGCATTAAATTTTGAGTCCTTGGGAAATATACTTAAACTGGATTCAACTTGTAGCACCCTCCTAACAGTGCTGGTGAGGCATAGTGCTACTTTGCCAGGGAGCAGTTGGTGATAGCTGTGGGAATTTAAAGCCCCCTCAACCTTAGCCTCCAGTCTGGTTTCTAGAGCTTTATTCCTTCGCTGAATTTCCATCAATTCAAAGTGACACGCGCAGAATGAGTTTGGCAGCGCTGCGTATGCCAAATATTTGAAAGCACTCGAATCTGTAAAAGATTGGTCAACGTACGCTACCCGGGAGTAACCTGCGGCTATAGTGAAAACCGGACGAGTCCACAGGAGGCCGCTGGGAAGGGGGTCTGCAGTGGGCTGTGCGAGGGAAAGACTAGCTGTAGCAAGACAACTGAAATATGGTGCTTATGTGAAGACAGAAAAATGTGAGGAAAGCCAGACTCGAGTTCAGAAGGCCTTTGTGAGGCAGCCAGGCATTCCCTGATTCCTGGCCTGTTTCCCCTCTAGTCTTTGTGAACTCACTGCAAGATGAAATATCCCAAAACCACAGTGCACCGAATCCGCCACACCAAATCATGGAGTTCACAAAACCACTGAATCTACCAACCTGAACCACTGAGTCCACCAAACTACTAAATCTACCAACCGAACCAAACCAAACCAAACCAGAGTCCACCAACCTAACCTCTGAGTCCACCAAACCTAACCACTGAAATCACCAAGCCTAATCATTGATATAGCAAACTGATTGGCTCTAAGGTAAAGCCCTAACTCCCTTTTCCAAAGGCCTCACCAGCTCAGGCTGTGTTTGCAGGAACTGAGTCTCAAGCATAGGCTTTGCTGGAACAAACCATGTTCAAGCCACAGTACTGGTGTCTGTCGTGAAACGTCTACTCGCTTATCTAGTTTTTGAGATGGGGTTTGTGGACCAGGCTGGCTTCAAACAAGCCTTGCAACTAATTCTCCTAGTTCATGTTCTCAAGTACTGGGACTACAGATGCATGCCACATTCAGCCTTTAGACCACTTCCCAGCTACACACACACACACACACACACACACACACACACACACACACACACACACGTTACACAATACCTTCCCTCAGATTTTAGTATTGGCATTTACAGGTATGCGCCACACTCAGCCTTTGGGTCAATCTTTCCCAGCCACCCGTGCCCCTTTATACTTCACACTTCAGTGCCAGCATCGTCAGTGTGTGCCACCCCTGTCCTTCAGTTTCGCCTTCGTAAGGATGGAAACACTTGGAGACGATATGGATCTCAGCCTTATTCTTAGTCTTCTTGGGTTTCTTTCATTATTCATTCGTGCTGGATTCTAAGTCTTTGCATTGTCCCAGGTCAGAATCCCTGGAAAGCAGGCTAGCATCTCTACTTGGCTGTGCTCTCAGGAAGTATTTCCAAGTGGGGAAGAAGTCAGAGCTGGCCTGGTGCTTTGTAATGCAAAGCTGGTCACGCCCAAGCAGGGGCTTTGAATTGAGACAAAGGGGTTCTGGCTTCCTGAGTCCTTGTTGGCCTATTGCTAGGGGCAAGTCGTCACTGGGAAGGGATATGATCCTGCCCCGGATGCTCTCTGTCCATGAAGAAGTGTGTCCTGTGGTTCAGGAGCACATGTGCCATGTGTCCACATGAGCCATAAATATCCTGCACCCATACTCGCTGTGGCTTTACAGCGACAGCAGTACCAAGCTTACCCTTGTTCTGAACATACCTGGGTTCTGTTCCTGGATCAGCTACCCCATTGGCTGTTACCAGATGGTCCCTAGACAAACGTTTGTCCCCAGGAAACCTTGTCTCATTATGAACCGGGGAATACTTTGTGTGTTTTGGAGCTTGATGTAAGAGAGATGACTTTCACATTCTTAGGGACGATAGCAGTGAGTCCCAAGTGATAACCTGCAAAACAATCCCCAGCCTAAGGCTCAGGAAATGTGGCAGAAGAAGGGGCCAGAGAGATTGTAAGGGCCAGAGAATTGAGGAGTTTATTGGCACGTGTGTCTCCTAGGAATGTCAGAAGATACTCCTTGAAAAGTTTCCAACATGGCGACCTAAACGCGAGCCAAACAAGGGCAAGAACAATAGATGTGCTAATGTGTATAGGAGAAAGCACCAGAGGCTTAACCTCCATAAAGAACTGCAGGCAACTGCAGAAAGCCGAGAGCAGGAGGAATAGTCTCCTACCGGAAGCACACTAATTGGTTATTCAATACCAAACGGTCAGCCGTGAAAGCATACACACAAGTAACATTACACAGACTGAACAGGTTATATTTTAAAATACATGTGCATGTGGCAATAATTAGTGCCAAGAGAGATCTTGAATTTGAAAAGGAGTAAGGAGGGGTATGTCAGAGAGGGTTTGGAGGGATGAAAGGGAAGGGAGAAATAGTATAATTATAATTTCAAAAATAAGAAATATACATTTTAAATGACACCCGGATGGGTTGATTAGGGTGGTTGTACCAATGGGTAGATTAAAAACTACACAGGGTGATAGGTATCAATGGGCCAAGCGGGTTGTGACTGATAGTGTAGCCTGTCCTTCTTGCAAGCCACTGCCGCTGAGCCCTCCAAACGTCCGGTGAGTTCTTTGTAAAAATCATGGGCACGTTTCACAGGAATGCAGTCTGACGCTGGGACTCTCTCTCCCTCCAGGTGTCACAGAAGGTCCCCATGGTGATCGTGCAGGGCCACCTGGTCTCAGAGGGGATCCTGCTCTTTGGCCAGCAGCACTTCTACGTTTGTGAGAACTTCACTCTGTCTCCTACAGGCGATGTCTACTGTACCCACCACTGCTTATCCAAGTGAGTTCCCTACTCCCCCACCCCCTTCAGTCACATCAGGGTATATAGTCAACAACCGTCTGATTGCCCATTGTTCTCTATGAGACAGTGGCTGCACTCGACTGATATGGGCTATACAGACAGGCTTCTTGGAAAAAAGATCTGGAACAAAACATACACGATATGTGTGCACTCTGTTACCATAGTTGGGAGACATCCTGGCTCTGGTGTGGTAAGGGAGAGCTTCCTGATGATATGGCTAAGATCTAATTAGGGCCGTGATTTGGATAGGACTTTCCCAGTCATTATCCAGGTAGGGTGGCTCATGGGTGATCCCAACGCTCAGGCAAGGAGGCAAGGAGACGCCGAGTTTGAGGAAAGCAAGAGCTTTAAGTGAGAATCCCATCTCAAGAAATACACCACGAAGCAACCAAATGAGGAACAGAAGTGGGGTCTTCCGTCTTTACCACAACTAGTAGCAGACATCGTAGCAGGAAATCTTAAGGCCCCTCTGCAGTGACCGATGTCTGCTCTTTTGAGGTTCAGCCAGCTCCTACTGACTAGCACTCCACAGAGTACTCCACTCTGTGCTCATGAAGGACAGCCATTCGAAGTCAGACCAAGAGTGTTTTGTAGTTGTCAAGTTGTGTGTTTTCTCGTGGTCATTGTTCTTAACAGCTGAACAGTTTTTCCACATGGTCTGCAAAGGGTCCTATGGTGACAGAGCAACTTCTTAGTCTAGTGACTTTCAAAGTGGCTTACTCTAGACTTGTCACCCAGAGGGATCATTAACACACAGACCTCTGGGCTCTGACCTTTCTCTAGTTTCCAATCTAGTAGGTCTGGTGGGATCTCATATTTTGCCAGCTCCTAACTCAGGCTGACTTTGCTAGTGACCAGGGACTGTATACCTCAAAAGCCACTGTTTTCAGAATTCAGTGTTGACCTCTCAATAGTAAGAGTTTTATTTCCCAGCCATCGTGATTTCAGGAAGCCAGAATTAAAGGGTATGTGCAAGAGTGTCTGCCAGCCCACCCTGTTTAGATTACTGTTGAAATTTGCTTCGTCGTACCTACTGACATCGCGTCCTCTTTTGCTAATTTCCGTCTTTTATTCATACCAAAGCCTCTCCCATCGCTACAAGTCTTTGATGATTTTCCGAAGTTGGAGGAGCGTAATTAATATTTGGCCCACTCATCCCCTCTGCTCACTCATGTTTTATTGATACTGATCGATACAGACAGTGGATCTGCAGGCTGGCCTTTCTACACTGATGAAAGCTCTCTACTCTTCCTATTGCTCAGCATGGCCATGTAACGACACACACAAGCCATTGCTTCAAGCTTGGGCTTGGATTAAGCTGGCCTTAGATAAGATGCTATCGATCAGCTACACTTTGTTTTAATCATCAAGTTGTCTATCCCTGTATTTGTAATAGAAGCCCAGTGGTTGGACATTTTTACTTGTAATGGCGGGAGTGATTTCCCTTGTCTGGAAATGTACTTTCTAAAATGCAAATAGAGTGGAAACAACTGACTACCCTGAGGTATCTCCAGGGAATCGCCTGGGTATTTTTAGTCACCTCAAGGAAGTGTTTGATAATCAGACAGTCACCACCCCCACCAGCCTTCCCTCAGGCCTGAGAAGATGCTGGCACTGCTAGAGAAGCCGCTCTCCCAGCCAGGCTCCCAGATCCTGTCAGATCAATGGGAATTAGGCCTTATGTTGACCATGAAGACTAAGAAAGGTACATAAATAAGCCTGTTAAAAATAAAGCTGGGTCAACTCTGAAAAGCTTCTCTAAAAGCCATCAAATTGAGCACAGCTGAGCATTAGACCTTGGAAGAGACTTGTGTCTTCTCCATAAAAATATCTCCAGTCAAGTCCAAGAACACTGAACACCCCATAGGTGACTGGACTTAGGCATGTACTGCAGAGGTGCAGAGGTCAGGAGAAGCTTGGCTCTTAGTTATACTGTACTCTCTCCTTGGTGGAATGTTTAGCGGCTGTATTCATTTGTTAGGGCTGTCAAGAATTAAGTGGCCTAAAAGGATCATAGAATTTTATACTTAAGCTAAAAGGATGAATCAAGGTGTCAAAGCAGCACTTTCTCAGCTGCTCAAGGGAAGAAGTCTTCCTTTCTCCTCAGCTTCCGGTGTCTGGACAAACCTTGGAATTCCTTGGCTTGTCTCTAGATACATCTGCCAGCTACACAGCCGTCTTCTCTCTCAGGTCTTCACACAAGTGCCTTTCTATGATGTCATCAGTTGTATTCAACTAGGGCCCACTCCAGTGACTTGATTTTTTTTACCTGATGGCTTCTATAAATGTCCCATTTTCCAAATAAAGTCACACGGTGACCAAAGCATATCTCTTTAGGAAGTCATAGTTCTACCTTAAACAGTGGCGCCCATGGGAACCTTGGAGGTCAGATACAGAACACTCGTTCCATGTCTGTGGATAGTGTTGGGCATTGTTTCTCTATTGAATTCGGTTCTGCAAAATTACTAAGCATGTACTCCATGTGTGTAGCATGATGGTGGCACCACAGCGTCAGTGACCTGATATCTCTAAGGAGTATAGACCTCTGAGAGAGACTAGCTATACATTCCCGCTATCATTCTGACAAAATCGAGTGACTTCCCATAGAGGCAAACTGAAGTATATTTTATTTTGAAACCTACTTCAGCCGTCAAAGATTAGACCAGCCAGTGTCATGACTATCATTTACCTGACATAGTGGGTTTCCCTGATAGAATCATTAAAGTTTACACCACGGTCACTCGAGACGATTTCATATGTTGAGCCGATTGCCTGAAAGCAGAACGGCTAAACAGCATCCTGTGACCTGCAGCAACAGGTCCTCCGAATAATGAACAAGGACCAACCTGTTCCTTCCGTCCCATTAGCCCCGGATGTCTGGGGGCTGATCTATTTTGATTTATTTGACTTGATATGTAAGAATGGTTATCTAGAGCACCCAGTGACAATCTGCGTAAATACTCTGTGTGACCAACCTCAACTCGAGTGTCTCACAGTGAACTCAACAATGGACGTAGTTTAACTTTTCTAAGGATCCATGTCTGCCCATTCTGTCCTACATGGTTATGCAGTTCTTACAGGCATGAGAAAAAACATGGCTGTTTCTTTTCTTCCCCAAAAGCCCCATGTTCCAGTACAGGCTGCCCACGGTTCACAGGGGTTGGTCGAGGGACCTACAGCCTGGGGTAAACTAAAAAGAGGAAGTTGGAAAGGCCTCCAGGAAAACTCTGGAGAGCCTCCGAGGACACTGCTGAATGAACCTGAGTTTGAGAGTCAGGAGGACCTGGGTTTGATGCAATAGAAAATGCAGCCTTGGGGGAAGTGTCGCCTCTGGAAAGCACTTCCGGGTTTATAACTGGGAAGGAGCGTGTTGCATGTTCAGGGAAGACTCGTTTATGATCAAAATAAACACTGGACGGGGGCATCCTGAGCAGCTAGGGAGCATGGCAGTCACTGAGCAAGCACACACAGGGCTCAGGGGAAGAGGAGGGGACGGAAGCTATGAGCAAAGGCTGACTTTGCCCAGCCTGTACAGGAGATGCTGGACGACTCTGTGGAGGAGCTAAGGTGTAGAGAAGGTTTTCTGTAGGTCTCATCTCAGGAGCCTTGGAGCACAAGAGAGATTAGCGGTTGTCGTTCCCACCAGACCTTGGCCTGAATGCCTTCAGCTTACGCAAAGGGCGGGAGGTGGAATAAACACCACTGCCCCCGTGAAAGTCAGAAAGACTTGGAAACAGCTCAACTTCGACCCAGCGGTGTCTCTAGTAATGTACAACGGGCTTCAGCTGGCAACAGCCTCCTGGCCAAGGCTTTCCAAACCCAAACCACGGATTCTCTTTGATTAGCCCTACAGCGACCTGGCTCTGAGCAGAGGGTCCAGGATGGCTGCTCTGAGGAGGGCCAGGAGGGCTTGCAAAGAGCCTGAGTTCACGTCTTTGAGCTACCTGTATAAGGAGCGACCCAAAGAGTCCAGACTTCCACCCTGTCCTACAGGAATTGGATGTGAACGTAGAATCGCCTCATAGACTGGAAGCTGGGCCACCACTAACTAGACTAGAACCCCCAGCAGGTCTTTGGGAGCATGACTCCTCTCAGCCACAGAATGGTGGCATGGGGTCCTCTGGGACTCACACAGGAGGAGATGAATCAGTCTCCCTGCCACCACCCCTCTCCCCCATACCCACACCTTGGCAAGAGTTCATTCACTTCTGGCCTCTCTAGGCCTCTGATTAGGACATGAATTTCTTTTTTGGTGTGTTAGGGCAGATGTCATTTATCTGAATGGGAAATCTTATCAGAATGTTCAGAATGTTTGTGGTGATACACGCAGAGTTTGAGATAAGATAGAATCTAAATTAAAAAAAAAATGGCTACATGGCCCAGCTATTCATAAATGGATCTGTCTATAGAGAGAGTTAATTTTATTTCCCAAGACCCTATCAATCCATGTAAGTGCTGAGAGATCCCCGACTCACCTCAAATACACAGCACGTTCACTTTGGAAATAAGTATCCTGACAAATCTGAGGTTCTCTGCCCTCTCCACTTCCTTCCAAGGAGACAGGCTCATTCGGAACTGTTTGATGGAAAGCCTGCTGAGATCCCTATGTGGTCCCATTCCGGGACCATCTTCTATGTCCTACAGGCAACCCCTCCATGTTGCAGGAGGTGGGACTTAGGTCACGTGTGTCTCTGCTCTGTTTTTTGGTTGGATGCTGGTTGCCCTCCAAGGTCTAGCTTTGGAGAATTTAGAAGATGATCAATCAACATCCCTTTCTTTCAACAAAGCCTAGATCTTGCAAACCATATGAGTTCCAGGATCTGAATCTTTCTGCCATTTGAGATTATACCGTGTCTTCTAATTCAGTGGCCCTCTATCTTATGATAGCTTCATCCAACAGCTTTGGGTGGTCTATCTAAACAGCTTCCAGGGCCACTAAAGACTCGGGATTGGAGGAAGTGGGTCTGAAGTATCAAAGATCCGTGTAGTGTACCACATTTGCAGACTTCTGAACCTAGAGAGTTTTCTCCTATACTCAGCCCCTACACCCTGGGTCAACATGATTCTCTATCCAAGAGGCTAGTTCTCTGCCTACTCTTCAAAGGCAGAAAAGAGTAGATAGGGGAGACCATCAGCTTATCGTATCAGCAGAAATGTTGGCATAACTATGGCCTTCCTCTAGTGTAACTCTGAAAACTGAGGGGACAGGAGAGGGCCGTAACTGGGAGGAGCTTGTAAGCACCTCCTCCTATGGATGTCTCCATGTGTGCACAACATATCTTGTTTCCTTTTCAGTATCAGTGATCCTTTCATTTTCAACATGTGCAGCAAAGACCGGTCCTCTGACCATTACTCCTGCCAGCGCCATGCCTACAGTGACCTTCGAGAGCTCCGGCAGGCCCGCTTTCTCCTTCAGGTTAGTTGAGGGGTCCTTACCCACCCGGGTTGTACGGAGGTGGTTTGCTTATCATGACACAGGAGTCATCAGAGAGATGTCTCTGTGATCCCTCTTGGCTCCTGTACACATTTCACGACTCTTGTCAAGAGACTCTGGGTATCATTTCCCTGGGCTGCTTCTGGATCCCAGTGGATTTGGAGCTCTGGCAATTTCAACAGGCTCTCCAGCCAAGCCAAAAACTGTTGGGCTATTTTAGCTCACTGAGTCTTCTTGGAGTCAGCATCTTCTTTATGGTATAAAACTATGCTGAAGCTGTAGGGATTGTGGGCATCACAGGGAGCCTATGACCCTGAGGCATCCTGAATACATGTCACCAGCCCCCTGCTGACTTCCCCCAGAGCTTGCCTAGCTCTGAGCTTCTTATTATCTCCCAGGCCAAGGGATTTACTGACCTGATGACTGTCCCCTCTGACACATCTCCCAGATCTTCCCCACTGCCTACAAGGGCTTCCTATGTCCTAGGAGAGGGGAGGCTGCTGTGAGGGAATACATTTAGCCACAAGCTCCTGCACAATGCTCTGCATAGAACATTCCATTTAGAAGCATCACCTGCAGAATGGGTAGGAGGAAGAACTCTGGGCCCCAGTAGTGTCTGACTTCAGCAAGGGCAGGACTACCTACCCAAGCCTCCAAGGAAGCTTCAGGATACAGGAAAATGAGAGTCTGGCACGCAGAATTCAAGGGGCCTGCTTAGACCTTTTTGCTCCCAAGGGCAATGCATTTCTGTGCCCAAGCTCTTCTGTTTTAGCTCCTACACAAATGACACAGAGACCTGGTATATTTTATCAACAAGCTGCAAGCCCTGTAACTGGACAGGTACTCATCTATTCTAACCCTGCTATGCTAGCATGGCTACTTCCCAGCCATGTGGTCCTTTACCCGTATCCCGAGTCTCACTCAGGATCTCTCTGATCCATGTGTGTCTTCATGACGGCTCCTTCTGGTCCCTCCACCTGGTCCCTCTATTCCTTCTTCTCTTCCTCTTCTCCTTCACTTGTCTCTTTGGAATCCTCTGACTGGGAGGGTCCATCATCCCTCTTCCCTCTACCCCGTTATTGGCTGAATCAGCTCTTTATTAACCAATCAGAGGTGATGGAAAACAGTTTTTGCATAACGTTGAGACCAGAGATTCTTGACCAAGCCAACTCCTAGACTGCAACCAGAAGTCTGGGCATAGACTTCAGCATCAGAATACACAGTGCACAAAACCATCCCAACTGGGGAAGGCCAGGGTTCATCACTCTCTGCTCGTTCTGGGATAGTTCCCCAGGACAGAAAGGGCCACTACTCAGAAGAACCTACTAAGGGCTCCTTGGATTTGTGGCTTCATTTGGGGTGTATGGAATACTTTAATTCTTTATGTAAGCCTCTTGTGGGAGCCTCATTATTCCCTAAAGCTTGAAGCTCGGGGAGACCTTTCGAGGGAGTAAATTCTGAAGAGTTCCAGCTATCCTCCAGGCCCCTACAGAGGAGTCCTTTTTCTCCATTGTTGCTACTTTTGCCCGAAGGATTTCCTGCTTATTTTTCCTGACCCCGAGCTCTTTTTAAAGAAGTGGAGGATGTGAGGAGGCAGAGTATGGAAGAAGTCCCCACAAGGAAGATCCCAGGCAAGATGGTTGGCCCTGGGACCCCTTGATCACTTCTCCAGGCCACACACCCTCTGGTCATGGTAGTCATACCTTGCCTTTTCCACACTGCATGCAGCACTGTGCATATGATGGACACACACTGGATGGTTGATCCCTTCCTAGGCTTCTGTGCTTGTGTCATGGATTACATACACAGCTTAGTGTCACCGAGAGAATGTTTCCTCCATCCTAGGAAATAGCGATTGCTTCCAGCTGGTTGTTTTCTGGATGATTTGTGAAAGTCAGTGGGAGGGTATCCATGTCTCCAATAAGCAAGGGGGTTGAGGGGGAAGCATTTATTATCCAGTTCTGGGTTCTCCCAGGAGAGTTAGAGCTTGTCACCCAAAGGATCTGGATTAGATTCAACCCTCTGTCTCCTTTATTTATGTTCCTCTTTGTAAAGAAAGCATCTCGTGTCCTTTTATTTCTTGGTAGAAAGGGATTTGTTGGTACCCTATAAATCCTCTTAATGGGATTACTGGGTTGGGAGAACTTGCTGACCACCAAGAGAAGCAAGTGGTGCAAAAGAAGCAAATGGTGTTTATTGCTGGATGCCCAACTCTAGACCCAAGTCTCTGAGCTTCATCCAGGCCTCAGTCTTCCTGGTTCTCCCCCACCCCTGAGAATTCTCCCTCTCTGATCCCAGGCCATGCCTGAGGCTCATCCCACATCTGGAATTGTGGTATTCCTTCTTTCAAGTCTATTATATGAATATCTTGGAAGAGAGGGAAGGGGGGTGTGGTTAAAGGAAAAGTAAAAAACAACCACACATGTAGAGTTTATTCAGGGATTGCAGTGTACGGTCACATCAGAATGGCTCAGTGACATGGGAGGAGGGAACATTCCATCATCTTACATCTGCAGATGAGTGGAGCTCGGTGCTCAGCTGGTTGAGTGTGCAACTGAGCATGCTCTGTCAGCTCTTCCCCCATCCTGCAAAGGAAGCCTTCGCTTCATGCTTCATCTGCGGATGTTATCAGAGCCCGACTCGCCCATCGCCAAGGTTTTCACCCCCTAGGGAGAGGTCTGCACTAACCATAATGGCTTCCTACCACAGAAATCCATCTGCCAAACCACTGCCTGCTCTGACCCCCAGAGGCACCTCTGTCTGGGAGTTGTCACTCATAATAAAAGTAGTTTATCTCGGTATAGGATATTGCCCTGGAGATCTTCTTCCAAAATGGCTATTCCAAGCTCCTTGTCTTCTACAACAGTGACCGGAGTAAAGCTTTCAAAAGGTAAGGACTGACAAATTCTCCTTTCAAAGCAACGATCTTAAACTGTGGAACAGAGAAGCAGAGATCTCCAAGGTTTTCTCTATTCTGAGAAAGTATCCCCAGCCCATAGCAAGCAGAAATTAGGTGAGATCTTTTTGACTTTTGGGAACCAAGCACAGACAACACCAGAGGAGACTATTGGGGGTGGGGGGAGGCAAAGACTGCAAATGAAGGGTGGAAGCCTCACTGACACAGGCTCTTTAAGAAGCTGGTATGTAATGTACCTGCCAGAATATTTTGGCTGTATTTTCTAATTTTCCAAGTTTTTTTTTCTTGGCTTAATCTCTCTTTTGCATTCCAGTTTTAGTCATCTGACTCCCACTTGCACGCCGAAGCGTCTTTTCTAAGGGGAGCCTGCTGTTTTGCCTCAGCCCCTTTTCTTCTCCAAGTAGTTGAGTCAATCTAAGCAATGGCAGCCAACATCTGGATTCTTGACACGCAGAGTTATTTATTTCTATTGTTACTGAAGTCACAGAGAAGTAGACCAGAGAAGGTCAGGCTCCTGGTCACCAGAAGAGCACACAGAGGTGGGGGCCAGGGAGAGCAGGTGACCTCTGACCCTCTGGCCCGGGGAGCTTCCAGCTTTGTTTTCCTAGTGACCCTGGCTAGTAAGCGACCCCAGGGCCAGTTGCCACATTCAGAACTCAGTATGCGAGTGGAGGAAAGTAGTGTATGGGTTTGTATCTGCTAGGGACACCCCATTTTGGATCAGCTGCCTTCTAAAACAGTGCAACTCTTGCTGTCTGAATGGGATGAGCAGACAGACATGCAGTGTTTAAGTTGCCTCAGGTCCCTTCTGCAACGTGGAGTCCCCTTTCTGCCACTCCAGTGGTGTGTTTTGAGACAACCAGTTTCTAAGGGGATGGTTTATTTGGGGTCACATGTTGGAGGTGCCAGAAGTTGACCAGTTGGCCTCATTACTCTGGACCTGTTGTTAAATGGTTCCTCATGCTAACAGTATGAGGCCAGGGTCTCACCTCACAGCAGGGAAGCAAACAGAAGCAAGAGGCAGCTTGGGTCCCACAGTTCCTTTAAGACTCTGGCCTAACAATGACCTAAAGACCTTCCTTCATTCTGTCTCATCTCCTCACAGGTCTGCCACATTCCAACATCAGCACCTTTTCACGAACGAGAGCTTGGGCTGTAGGGGTGGCTTAATGGAAGCTCTACTGCAGATTGTGTGCTCCAAGAGACTTCAACCTTTGAGGGCTGGAGAGATGGCTCAGTGGTTAAGAGCACCGACTGCTCTTCCAGAGGTCCTGAGTTCAAATCCCAGCAACCACATGGTGGTTCACAACCATCTGTAATGAGATCTGATGCCCTCCTCTGGTGTGTCTGAAGACACACTACAGTGTACTTATACATAATAATAAATAAAATCTTTAAAAAAAAAGATAACCTTTGAGCCCACAATGGTACACAGGAAGATACAGAAGTAGTTGTCAAGTTGGCTATAAAAATGTAAGGTGCTTAGCCCCCCTCCCAAAAGACATCCAAACTCTTTGATTCAGTAAATACTGTTATTATTAGTGTACCTGGCATGTGTGGTGCAAGAGAGTGAGTACCTCAGAGGCTCCTAAGGCCCCATGGTCAGGACTGCAGGGCAGAACAGAATAAGGGACATGGACAGGGGATGTGGAACTACAAGTTCTGATGGTGCTTCTGCTGCTGGTGGGACGGCTGTGACTCTGCTGATGAAACTCTCTCTCTTTTTGTTTAGCTTTTGCACTTTCCAACCAAGTTTGAAAGGAAAAGGCACCACAGAGGACCCCTTCAACCTAAGGTAATACCAGGGCAAAGACATGCTTTGTCTCCAATCTCCTGCTCTGGAGCTATGCAAAGGGCACAACCATTTGTTTGCAAATTCCTTCCCAACCTGAACTACAAGTATCCCCTGCCACAGAGGGGCTAACTCCAGGGGAGAGGTGTGCACCAGCCACGAGAGTTCTGGAGGTTCAGAAATTAGATCAGGGCAGGCTGAACATACTTCGTTTAGAAAACCTGAAACTCTCCAAAAGCTGAATGTCACAAGTAGAAATGTCTGTGTGTTAACTCAGGCGACACATGGGTCACGGTCCAGCCAGGCATATTAAAAGTTTTGTATAAAACTGTCTCCAGGATTTGTGTAGAGGATGCATGCAAAGTGACCATTGAGTCTGCTGACATGAGAGTCACACTGACGGCCAACAGAACAGCATGAATTTCTTGGTGAGACTTAGGTCCCAGACTTAAGACACTTCATTATGTACATGCAGATATTCAAAACTTCAAAACTATTAGAAGTTCGAGCATTTCTGGTTTTTAGCACTTTGGATGAGGAATACACAGTATAATGAGTAATGCATGAGTGATAGGAACTTAAAAGCCTATTATGTGGGTCATCTTGCTGGGAATGGCACGTATTCTGCCCCCAGACTTAGCATCAACTCCCAGTTCCTTGAAATGTCAATCCAGAATCAGTAGCCATTTTTATTTTTGATGGGAATGAGGGGGAAGATGGGGATTGGTTTTGTCCCAGAGTACATGTGGGCAGGACAGTTGCCACCCCAGGAATGGTAGTTAGTGACTTTGTATTAAGGATGGGTGGGTCTGACCTATTTATTCCAAGTATTGATAGCTTGTGATAGGTGGCATCTGGGGCGCAGCAAATGGACAAATGAGACCATACCAGACTCCTTTGTTCTTGTTGAGTGTGTTCTATTCTCGTGAGGAGGATACACGTCTCTTTAGTCTGAGAAACAAATGAGGGAATGGTGAGGGAAGGGTTAATAAGAAAAAAAATAAACTTAGAGTTAAAACATGGTCAATGACAGATCCATCATAGAGGGAACCAGGAAGGAACATTGCTGGGATAGGCAGAACTGAACCCCTACAGGGAGCTTGGTTAACACGGCAAAGGCTGCTGCCTATGTGTCCTTTAGGGATTTCCTAGGAAGGGTTGGGGATTTGGCTCAGTGGCAGTAAGTGCTGCTTATCTGGAGCTTTGTTCAGGACACTTGAATTTAGAGACGTCTGTCATACTTGCAGGAGGGGCCAGGCAACCACGTCACGTACACCATTGGAAATGTGAACTTGTGAGTTTAAGGGGGGAGATCCTGCTGAACTGTAATTTGGAGTATTTCAAACCAAGAGTGGACAAAGTCAACAAATGATTGCATGCACTTCGAAAAGAGGTGGAGAGATTGAACACACAGGGGCCTGCAGAGAGGAAGCACATAGAGGCCAGCCAGCTAGAGGTGAAGGAAGAGGCAGAGAGCTAGCCCAGGCTGCAGGTATAGGGAAGCCCCTTGAAGCCCTAGGCGCTTCAAGGTAGGCATGTTCAGACATTCTCAGTAGGCCAAGCGTGATGTGAACTGAGGTGAGAGGACTCACCGTGGCAGCATGGAGTTAACGATGGTTTCAACAGAGGGTGGTTCCTACTGACAGGGACAGGACTGTAGTTCTCCCACTAACAGAGGGGGAGTCAAGGTGAGTCAGGGCCCTGTGCAGGTACTGCTGTGGGTCATCGGTGGTGAGATGGCCATTTGTCAACCATAATGGACACAGTTCAATGGTTGATGAAGCTAAGCCTGAGTGTGCAGGGTCACCTGATATCACTCTTGGACATCTTAACGCTGCTCTCATGAGAGACTCATTGTCTACCCTTAGAGCTCTCAGGTCATCTTGTCATCAGCCACCCGAATGAATGAATAGAAGCAAAAGAGAGGGCCCATCACCTCATGCTCCTGAAGGAAAAAAAACCCAAAAAGCAAACACAACACAACAGCTCATCATCTGTACGGCTGGCTCTCTAGGCTCATGGAAGTCTGCGGAAGCTGTGGCTGTCTTCCAAGGAAGGACTTCCCCAGGCACTTCTGTGCTAGCCAGGGTTTAAGAACACTTTAGCATCTATGTTTCCGGCATGTTCTGACCAACGGTCACATAGGAAGTCTGCCTCAAACCATACACTGTATCTTGATTCTTTTCACAAAATAGCCAGAGACTGATTTTTATTTTCTCAATTTACGCTACAAGCTGATCTGAGAACCAATCCAATTATTTCATTGGTTCGATCAGGACAGCACGCTCTTAAACATGTGTCAAGTGAAGCACTTAGGAATTCCACAGCTGGGCGTAACCATTCTTTGGCTATTTGTCCTCGGACTCTTAAAGGGCTTTGCCCCAGCAATACATTCCCTCTGCCTCAGTTTCTAGTCCAGTTAGGGAGGAGGCAGACAGAGAAGGGATAGAGGAAATAATGTAGATGAACTGGCTACGCCCACCATGTTGGGGATCCCTACAGAGATGCCTATCAGGTGGTACCGTTCTCTGGGATGAGTCAAATGTGTTTAATGTCCTCTCTCATCCTTGCACACTTCCTTGCACATATCACAGCTTCCACTGTGATTTTTTTTTTTTTTTTACATCGTGGCAGGATTTGCCTGGGTCACTCTGTGTTGTGTCTGGCACAGTTCCAGCATACCCTTCAGCATGGACACCCCTGTAGGAACCTTCCGTCATCTGCTGGTCACTTCCTACAGGGCTCTGGAGTTCATGAAATGCATGTTTCAGTGTAGTGTTCTACCATCTTTCTGTTCGTTTCCTTTGTAAATTCTCTTTGAAAAAAATCACTGACAACAAGGAATTTAGAATGTCAGTGACCAAAAGCTATGCCACTCCTGTAAGATGGTGATCTGTGGTCATTTACAATGCCTGGACTCAGCATCAAGTTCTCCTCCTTACCGTGCTTCCACCTCCAGTCCCCCCTCCTCAGAGGTCAGGGTCACTGCGTAGCTCAGAGGCTTGATATCTGTAATGCACGTGATTGTCTTAGTAAAGACCATGTCATCTCCCCAGATGGAGCAATATGGTTCCTGGGCTTCTTGATAATCTGAAGCCCTGAGAGGTGGAAACTGAATCCACCCATCCCTTTGGGCTTAGGGAATAACAGGAGTAACCAGACATAGAATAAATCCTGCCACTAACTCAGAATGAGTGACAACCAATACCCCAGCATTCAGATGCTGCTAACACATTCCTGCGACGCCATGTGACCAGGGAACAGATATATGGTAGGAAGGTGGGAAGCAGCCTTGTTGTTCGTCCACCCCAGATAAACCTGTGTCCAGCAAACCCGAGGAAGCCTAGAACAAAGACACAGAGGCCATGCATTTTTTTTTAAAGCAAATCTATTAGAACCTGCAAAGATACAATCAACAATGAATGCTTTTCAATTAAGTCCAGTGAGCTGAAGGTACAATGTTCCTTTGCTTGAAATGCCGTAACTCCGTGGCATACTGAAGAATTACATACAGCTCTTACAGGGCTTGCTGGGTATGCTAGAGTATCGCATTAACCATGCCATAGTGACTCTTAAGTAGACACCGGAGAGCGGTAGATATGCCTGTTGTTGAGTCTAGGCTGTGATGATTTCACGTTGGTTTTAAAAGTAGGAAGTTGTAAAACAGTGGGTTTCCATACAAAGCACCATCTACTCCCTACCCCCTGGGAGAGCAGGTGGCTTAACCACTGAATTATACAGTTTTAAAACCAGAACCACCCGTGTCTGTCTACATCTCTGATTTTTTTTTTTTTGCACTGTGCCCAGATTCATGTGAGTGTCACCATAACCCTTTTGTGCTATCACGCTATCATTCTGAGGTGGCTCTTGCACTGCCCTGAAATGCCTGCCATTCTTGGCTATTGGCAACGACTGGCCTGTGCTATCACCACTTTCATTTTCTCATTTAGAGACACTTTTATGATCGCAATCACAGAGTGTGCAGTATTTGAAGACTGGCCCTGTAAAGCCCAGAAACACTGAGCTCTGTCCAAGTCGTTGCAATTTCAAGTAATTTGTTTTCTTTTATTGCTGACTAGCACTCTCTATGTAAGATACCATCCACTTGTGGATTAAAAGCCATTTGGTTGTTTCTAGAGCCACTACAAATAAAATTGACCATTTACATTTAGTGTAATTATTAAAATGTTAGGACACAAGGCCATTCTAATTTTTGTCTGTGTTTGCTTTGTTTTCCTTTTGCTACCTTTTTGTGTGCAACTAAGAAAAAGAGTTGAAATTCTACTTTGATTTGTCCGCAGTGTGCATGTATTTCTCTAGGTGTATGTTTTATGTATGTCTTCGCTCCTTGATGTCTGT
This sequence comes from Rattus rattus, assembly GCF_011064425.1. Lineage (NCBI taxonomy): Eukaryota > Metazoa > Chordata > Mammalia > Rodentia > Muridae > Rattus > Rattus rattus. The sequence continues at coordinate 8,741,661 of NC_046166.1, read as the reverse complement.
AATTATATACGTGTAATTTTCACAAGTTGCTGGTGGTGAGATTGTACCATCTTGTACAGAACGAAAGACTTTTCAGTCTTACTGTAGACTTTTAAGTCTTTAATTGTCTTATCAACGTATATCTACAATCTTCTTAAATGCTCTCTTTATATACATCTAGAAAACCACATGAAATATCTTTCAAAGACGTTTCCACAAACAGGCAACATAGAAACAAGATAAATAAAGTAAAAAATCATAAAGTGATTCAGTGACTTGGGCAGCACCGGAGAGCCTGTCTTCCAGAATATTCTCTGTGCCACTCTGTCTTCTAATTTGGGACTTTTCCTCTTCAGAGTCGTTTATTTCTGTTAGCTGATTGGTCTTCGTGTTTTTTGCCATAAGCTACTCTAGGAGGTGGATGGTGAGCGTAACCTGGGGAATGGAGATAGACACAAGAGACTAAGGCAACTGCTCCAGGCCACCACCGCCAAACACAGGTTATACTGAGGTCGCACCAGGGTCACCCAGGCTGTACCTGGCTCTCAGGAACAGGGACTACTGTTACTGTGCATAGTTTCTGTTCTGTTTGAGGAAAGAGGAACCCATAGTTTTGTAGCAAATCTTCCTAGGCTTACAACAACTATGGCAATGGTATTTCATAGCAGGAAAAAACCCCATCAATATTAAGTAAGATGCAGAAGATGACTGCTAAGTGCTCCGTCTCTCCAGTCTTTGTCTGGTAGCTGCCAGCACTTCCTAGCTAAAAACGTGTCTAACTAGAGTGCCTGCCAGACAAACAAAGATGTTTGCCTGCCTGGTTCTCAGTCCTGATGAATATGCTTAAACCCTATCTAAGACACAGAAAAGACAGAAGTGCGGGGAGCGGCTTCTTTGAGGATGGAAAGGACGTATCATCGTGTATGCCAGCTAGTCAGAGGGCTTCAAATCTGTGAGGCGATTTTGAGGGCCACCGTGCCTAGATGTGGCAGCTTGAGTGGGGATGAGTTAGGGAGAGGACAGCAGAAAGAGCAGAGGGAGGAATCCACAGCCAAGACCCAGACCCTTCCTGGCACAGGCTGTAGCTGCAATGTTTTCCTTAACGTCTCTCTTTGCTGACTTCTGCGGCTATCTAGAAAATGTAATACACATTCTCTAGAGAAAGTGTTTCAGGCCAGCAGTTGGATCTACACAGCAACCCACAGACTGGCTGCTGCTCTCTCTAGATCACGTTCCTGAAGCATCGGTCTCAGAGAGGATGAACCTGTTGCCGTGAGCATGGCTTCCTAATGTGTCCATCCTGGGTTCTCCATACTAACTGGGACACGTGAGGTTGGGATCCCTGTAGAAATCCCCATGCTTGGATTGATAATGCCTAAAACACTGAATTCACCTAGGACCTCAGAAAGGTACAAGACAAGCAGCCCAGCGTCTTCCAGGCAGCCACTTCTCAAAAAAAAAAAAAAAAAAAAAAAAGGTGCATTATCAGAGTGCATTTTAGATCACATGTACCGTGCAGTTCCGCAAGAATGAAGTAACCTTCCACACTTCTCCAGGAAGCTCAGAAGTGACACTTTGGGTTCTCATGCAGACCACACCAAGGATGTCCAAACAGCACAGGGCTCTGAGCCTCTTCTGTCTTTATACACTAGCATCAAAAATACAAACAAACGAAAAATCCAAAGTTCCGTAATGAGCACTTTCAAGAAGAACCCAGATTTGGTTTCAAAAAAGAAGCCCAGAATCCTAATGAGGGGGTCATGAACTGGCTTAAAGCCACAATGGAGGATGGGACAAAAAGGAATGAAAACTTGGTTTCAAACGAGAACTGTGTCTGCCATTCCCCCCTCCTTTTTTTTTTTTTTTAAATGTTTTTAGATTGATCAATCTTGTTATTTAATTACGGCTGCTGCTTAACTCAGCAATCTTCCTGCCTTAATCTCTCAAGTCATGGGACTGAGGGGTGCTCAACTTTTCTATTTTACCACAGGCTTGGTAGAAGGTGTTGTTGATGCTGGCTAACAGGAAAGGAAGGAAGGAGGGAGGGAAGATGGGAGGGAAGGAAAGAAGGAAAGAAAGAAGAGGGAAGAGGAGGGGAGAGAGAGAGGAAGAGAGGAAGAAAGCAGGAACTCTCCTCATGTCTGTTTCCACCCATGGTCTTCGAGCCACAAATGGAAGGCCCGTAAGCCTCCCATCTAAAAGGGAACCATATGCTGTTCCTGTGTGGTCTGACAAATTCTGTTAGCAGAGCTCCCAACCTTAAGACCTGGCTAGCGAATTTATGAAATTATTTATGTAGAGTTTTGCCTAAAACTTGGAAGAGAGAGTTATTCGTGTCGCTTTTCTCCATCGCAGTGTTAGAAATTGTGGAGAAGAGAAAACAGGTTAGGGGTGGTGCCTTTAATCTTCCTCTTGGGAGGAAGAGGCAGGCTGACTCATGCTGGAAGACAGTCCCCAGTGAAAAGAGCAGAAAAGATGAGCCTAGTTAGAAGAGGCTACCACCCTGCGCTGTGATCCCCGATGGTGCAGAGGGTATCGGAGAGGAGTCAGGACATCAGCCACAGCAACCCACAGCAAAGCCCACATCTTCAGACATCAGTCTCCCAGATGTTAGAGATGCAGGGCTGGGTTAAAGGATGCTCAATGCTTCTCTTACTGCCTCATCCTCTGGTTATTTTCCTGGTATACACAGTGAATTCCTGGCTAGCCTGGGCTACATAGTGAAACCTTGTCTGGGAGAAAAAGAAGAGGAAACAACAAAGTCAGGAAAGCCATCCATGTAGATGTAGCTGTGGGTACCAGAAGCAGACCTGAGGGTATCTTTCTTCAGAGATCAGGGCTGTTTGAGTGGCCATTTCCACTTCTGATAGATATTTCCTGCAGAGATCCTCACACCCAGGACCCTATTACAGATATGGCAGTAGCCTCATCTTTAGACGGGCTTCCAATAAATCATCAGCTATGTTAAAGGAAGAGAAAGATATAAAGAGAAGTGGCCACATCTAAGAGGATGTGGTGAGCAGATCCTGTGATACTGATGGGTTAAATACAGTCTACTCAATGGTGTGTGTCACAGCTATTTTAAAATAGACCCTGGAACACACAATTTTCAGGACGCAGAATTGCCAGAAAATAATCTAAACCATGTGACAATCCAGATGCTCATCACAGAAATATTTCCATTAGTGCAAAATTGGAAACAACTTTAATGCCCACAAGAATGTATCCTTATGTATATCATGAGAAAAACTGTCTTGCAGATGTTTACAGTGTTGGTTCCAAAGACCATGTGACAACATGGGCTTCCGAAGAGGGTAGAAAGGACATGAAGACTCTAATTTTAGTCATGTGGAAACATACACACAGAAAAATAACTGGGACAAAAACATGCCCTTTTGTAGCTGGCTTATGCCACAAAATGGTGGACATGGTAAGCGACTTTATTTAGAACTAGATTGTGCTTCAGTTATTGTCGTAATGAAAAATATTTAATACTGGGGGGGGAACCACAATGGGAATTTTAATCTGCATTATTCTGAGATTTTTTTAGAAGTGTTGCAAGCTAAGCATCAAGAAAGGAATATGAGTCCCTAGGAGTGGGAAGATGAAGGGTGCTGTCTGCTGTCATTTATAATGTGAAGAAGAAATGAGCCAGTCCCCGGCACTGAGGCCCCCAGAACTGTGCACTGGCCACTGCTGCATAACCAAGTCAGCGGAAAGGCCTGTGCAAGGTGTCTTCCTCTGTCTTTGCTCTCATGCCTAACATTGTGAGTGAAAGGGGCACCACGGGTCTGAAGAGAGCTTACAACGGTGGGACCGTTCCCTCACCCTGGCCATTTCTGCCTGAAGAAGTAATACAGTCCTGACTCTGCCTACAGCCATGTCTCAGCTGCACATAAGTCTTCCTTCATGGAGGAAACAAGTCTGCTGTGTGTTTGCTCCAGGCTGCCTGGCTCAGAAGCCCACAGGCTCTAGCGTTTCATTTTCTCAGGTGAAGGAACCAGACAGAAGTAAGGAGTAAGGAATCCGAGGAGGTAGGTGAGTCGCCATAAGCCTTCATCTGCCCAATTCTAGACTGGGTTCTGGATTTTATCTCTGCCAGCCCAGCCTGTGAAAGTGAATGCGTAACAGTGAAGCCCTTGAGCATGACGGTCTTGTGGAAGCTGAAATGGTTAAAGTCCCTGACTGCTAAGTTACTCAGGCCAGAATGCTCTGCCCATCTCTCTTTACTTGGCCTCTCTTCCAGCTCGTACAATGCCAGCCAAGCCTTTCTCCTTTGCACATGCTCCCTGCACCTACCACAGTGACCCATACACACCTCTCCCTCTTCCTAAGGGTCTGAAAAGGTACTGGGTACAGTCAGCCAAGGACCTCCAGAAAAGCTCCTAGGGCAACCGTGTAAACAGTCAAAAGCTGCTTCTGGCTTTCCTGGTGATATTTAATGGTGATGCTTCCCCGTCTCTCAGCCACTACTCTCCTGCCAACCCATGTTCTCAGACTGCTGGCCTCTAAGGCCTAGATCCAACATTTTCTGATAGAGTGAGTTTTACACTTGGGAGCTGGCAATATGCCCCTAAATGCCAGTGACAGTAAGAGTGTGTTGGTAGCATTAATTCCCTGGCCATAACTGGCCGCCAGGAGAGTTCAGGACAGAAATGAGATGGAGAGACAGATGAGAGTCCTTTCTTGGTTCCCTGTGCTTGCAAACATGAATATTTGTGTGCAGGAAAGAAGTGAACTGCACAGAATGGCAAGTAACCAAAAGCCCTTCAATCAACCAAACCATAGTCCAAGAGGTAGGGAATGGTGTTTTATGGCTTGGATGGAAAGGCTCCCACAGTAATATAAGAGCCCTCTCCTTTGGGTGCTGCCCACTTCCTCATCTCCCCTCCTTTCTCCCTCCTGCCTCAGGGTCCCAGGTCACCTCCATTCTTCCTGGGATTCCTTGGCTGTTGAGTTGGGTGAAACCAAATTGGAAAAGATGGCCTTTCTCGGTGCAGAGGGGGCCATGCTCCTGATTTTGTTCAACTTGTCCCTGGCCAGTTGGCATTTTTGCAGGCAAGAGGAACACAGATCCTTCTCTTCCACCAGATAGAGGTTTTCTAGCCTTTTGATGGAGTCTACGAACACGTCTGACTCATCTGGTTTTGGGAAGGGGTTCCTCTTTACGTTGAGCTTCTTCAGTTTGGGAAGCTTGGCGACGCCGGCAGGGATAGAGGTCAGCAGATTGTCGTGTAGCCCCACCTCATGGAGCTCCTTCAGTGCCCCCAGTGTGGTGGGCACGCTGTCCAGGTGGTTAAGGCCCAGATTCACGGTGCGGATGTTCTTGAGCTGGTTCAGCTCCACAGGTAGCCCGTTGGTGGTCAGCCTGTTGTTACTGACATTGAGGAAGAGCAGGGTGGTCATCTGGCCAATGGACTCAGGGAGTTTGTCAATATAGTTACTGTGCAGGTCGAGCCATCGCAGATTCTGGAACTTGGAGATGGAGTCGGGAATTTTTCTGATCATATTCCGGCTAAGATCGAGCTCATCTATCTCATTGAGCCGTAAGATACACTTGGGGAAGGTGGTGATTCCCATCTTGCTCAGATCAAGACGCTTTCTCCCATCGAATGTGATTTTGATACAATTCTTTGCCACATTAAGGGTGATCTTTTTGCCCTTGGGGCTTTTCCCGCCTTTGGCCATGGTCTCTAAGTATGGGAGTGTATTTGAAGAATGTTTTTCCCGAGCTGATGGTGATGGGTTTGAGGAAGAAGTCACATGAAACTGCTAGAAGGTAGGCTCTGATAAGAACAGAAGAGACAAATCGAGTTAGTAGGGGACCCCACACTATGCTGTGATCCTTGATGATACAGAGAGGAAAAATTCAAAAACAAAACAAAACAGGGTAAGAAAGAGAGATCAGGGCAGCTGCAGCAGCAACCAACAGAGGTCTTCAACTGTTCTCATCTGTTCAGATTTCAGTTTCCCAGGTGTTAGAGGTACAGGGCTGAAGGATACTCAGTACTTCTCTTTCTCTCTCTCTGGCTACTGTCTTGGGAATTAGCCTCCTGACTTCAAGGCTGTGTGCTTGCATGTACATGTGTGTGTGTGTGTGTGTGTGTGTGTGTGTGTGTGTGTGTGAGAGGTGTGAGTGTGTGGTGGTGTGTGTGGTGTATGTGTGTGGGTGTGTGTGTTGTGTGTATGTGTTATGTAGGTGTGTGTTTGTTGTGTTTGTGTTTGTGTGGTGTGGGTGTGGTTGGTTTGTGTGTGTGTGTGTGTGTGTGTGTGTGTGTTTTGTGTGGTGGGTGTTGGTGTGTGTGGGGTGTGCGTGTGTGTGTGTGTGTGTTTATGTGTGTGTGCATGTGTATGTGTGTGTGTGTATGTGTGTGTATGTGGTATGTGTGGTATGTGGGTGTGTGTGGTGTGTGGTATGGTGTGGGTGTGTTTGTGAGTCTGAGTGTGTGTGTGTGTGTGTGTGTGTGTGTGTGTGTGTGTGTGTGTTATGTGATACCTGATTGACTCACATATAGAGTCTCCTTAGTATTGTCAGAAGACCATCCTGGGGAGGGAGAGGCTGCTACTGTCAAAGGCAGCAGAAGCTTGGAAGGAGGAAAATAGAAGGGTTAAAAATGACTACCATATTCCTCTCACATTTGGGACCCAGAAGAGCTAGCAGGCCTTGGTTACTGTGACTGCAGAGTGATGTGGGCCAGGGGAGTCAGGGCTTATCTTCACAGCAGCACCCAGAATCCCATCCTCTCCCCAGGCAGAGAGGGAGCCAGGGTGGGCTTGGCAAAGCTTCTGGAGAACGTCTGTTCATCTCCCATGCTCCACAGCCTCTGCTACATCCCTCACACTGACATCAACTAAGGATTGCTCTGCATAAATAGGTATGCTGACTGGTAGCATGAGCACAGAGCCCTAGAATATAGAGTGACAGATGATCATGGCCTCGGCATGCTTGTCTTAGAAGTCTAGTTCTGCAGCTAGCAGTTTTCTTGAGCGCTCTGCCTCAGTCTTCCCCATTTGTGAAAATAGCCCCTTTACAGAACTCGTAGGGAATAGAGATCATCTAGTACTGCAGTACTCATAATGCTGGTTTGTAAACATTAGTTACTAAGTACACACAGTGTCTCTCAGGAGATCCAATGCTGTTCTGCTGTTCAGAAAGGAAGACTGAAGCCCAGAAGTGAGGGAGGTCAACAGCTTAGAAGAAGTAGGCTCTAGACCACTGATTCCCAACCTTCCTAATGCTGTGACCCTTTAACACAATTCCTCATGTTGTGGTGACCCCAACCATAAAATTACTTTGTTGCTACTTTTTAACTGTATATTTGCTACTGATATGAATAGTAACTTAATATCTGATATTCAGGATATCTATACATGACCCCCAAAGGGGTGGTGACCCACAGGACCACTGCTCCAGGTAGTCAGCAAGGGAGCAGCACATTCACAGATTATCCAGTCTGAACAAAATTGAAACAATCAAAACCAGCGTATGGAAGCAAAACAGTGATTCAAGGCAGATTAAGAACCTTTGTTCTCCAAGTGGGAAGAAGACATGGGTCCTGGAGAGGCTGCTCAGCCATTGCAGCAGACAGGGGTTCAGTTCTCAGTGCCCACCTTGGGCAGCTCACAACCTCCTGTAATTCTAGCGCCAGGGGATGCAGCGCCCCCTTCTGGCCTTTGTACATACTACATTAAGACACACGGACATACACATAACTTAAAACCCAAGCCCTTTCTTTTAAAAGAAACTGAATGTCTCCCTGACCCCAGGTGTATGAATAAGGCAGGGGTTTGATTGTACCTCTCAGCATAATATTGGGAATTCTAGGCAGTGACATAATGCAAGAAAAAAAAAGGCATATCATTAGAAATGAATGGAGTAAAGATGTCTGTATGCAAGGTGACATGATTTTCCACATAAGGAATATTACAAAATTTCTTGAACATTCTTTAAACTGATAACCAAGATTAGTAGATCATAGGAAGCAATGCTAACACACAATCACTGCCCCCCACATATCTACATGTTATTCAGTAATGACTGGAAGCTAAAACTTGAGGGAAAATATGTTCCCAAAAGTTTACATATTTTAGATATATAATAATGAGGACTTCTATGATGAAAATTTCAAAATACTGACCTAAAAGAATCTAAATAAATGTAAAAGCAACACCCACATGAATAGAAAATCCTTATGACCATCCTGAAATTAATCAAAATATCATGATTCCAATTAAACTTTCAGCAAGATTATATACATATCTACCTATATATAGATTTTATATTTCATGTTTATATGCATAAAAATTTCTAAAATTTGAAATTCTAAAGTGTTGAAACATAAAAGAATTAGAAATAAAAAAATTTTTTTGAGAAAAAGAGGGAATGGAGGATTCGTATACAGTAATTTAAAAACTCATGTGATTACCCGGTGCCTTCAACAGGACAGATACATGGACTAAGGAGACAGGAAACACCATCCAGAGCATAAATGTGTACAAACATAACCAACACAGCCAGCTGATTTCTGATGACGTTTTAGTAGAAAAACAAACTTTCCAGCAAGTGGTGTTGGGTGATGATTGCCCATTTATATGTTAAAAGAAGTGAAATAAAATATTAACAAGTTAATGAAAATAACATGAACACAAAGTGTATCATGGATATGGATGTAAGCTATAAGACTTTTAGAAGAAACTGGGGAAATTTTTACAAACTGTAGTTTGGCAAAAGTTATGTTCTCCAAAAGATAATGTTATAAAAAATAATGGGCTTGAAAAATTTAAAAAATTTTGTTCTGCGAGCAAACTATTAAGCACGTGAAGGTAAAGCAGAGAGTGGAGGGAAATGTATGTAAGCCAATGTCTGGAATCCAGAATACAGGAAGAAGGTCTATAGTGAAAACAAACATAAAACCAATGGCACAGAGATGGAGTGATCACAGTAGGGCACACAGTAGGGCACACAGTAGGGCACACAGTAGGGCACAAACAAACAGTTCGTCTCTTTCATATAAAATTAACCTCTTTCTCACCATAAGAGGGTTTAATCTTCCCCAGCAGGTATTTACTCCAGGAAAAGAAAAACATCACATTCCTATGAAAGCTTATTCCTGTGTTTATCAATGTCCCATCCATAAGTGCCCCAGAGGGGGAGGTACATCCTTAATTACATGGGTATTAATCACGGCTGAGCATAAGTAGAGAGGTTATGCTGACCACCTCTGCATGCTTCTTATACTTAGTGTGTGTGCACTGAAATGTCACACCTCATCTTACATAGTTATGCTGTTATCTGTGAAAAATAAAAAATGCACTTAAAGTAGTTATAAAGAATTGTTGGTAAAAAAAAAAAATACCACCTTCACTCCTGTGTACAACAACCTACGTTATTCCTAAAAGCACATTGCTTCCTAGAAGAAGCCACTTGAAAGGTCTGTAGGATGAGTGAATCCATTTATGTAGCTGCAGGAAATGGATCCACCAGGGTAGGGACTACAGGCTGGGGACACTAGGCTACCAGGGAGTAGTGCGTGTGTGACTTTTCTGGAGATAGTGAAGCTGCCTAGACCCTGCTCTGGGCATAGTGACTTGGATATATATATATATATATTTAGAGCGCAGAGATTTGCATCCCCAAGGGAGGGATGGTATTGTCACCACATTTTAGGACGATCTTTTTGAACTTGAAACTAATTGGAACATCGCAGTCAATCTCTGTGACTTTCTCCCTGTACCTCCTTGTTCAGCCTAGGATGGACATCAAGGACATTTTTTGTGTGTGTCTGCAGCAGCCCCATTCTGTCTTTTAAAAGGCAGGCAGGCGTGAAGCGCCTGAGCTTTGCTGTGAGCAGAGGGAAGAGAAATTCACAGGAGGCAAGTCCAAGAAACTCTTCTACACTCGAGTTCACACAAAAAGGATAAACTGAGCTCAAGAAAGCCCATATACTCATGACCGCCTGTTCATTAGCGTCTGGCCATGGTAGAGTGCCCAGACATAGCAAATAAAGTGAGGAATCAGTAGCAAAACTTGAGTTTCTGATAAACAAGAGACGGTGTTAATTTGAATGTCTCAAATCCTGTTGTAGTCCTATATTCGACAACCACAGCCTAGGGCCTGAAAACATAGGTAAATGAAATTGCCCTTCCTCTGAGGTCCTTCTTTGTCCTTTGGGACTTACTTCAACCAAGTCCCTTTGTTTATTCTTGCCTGAATCCATCTGTTTAGTCACTGGTTGAACGTACTGGGGTCCTGCATGGTATCTAACCTTGATGGTCACTAATCCCGGCCACGAGACTGCCCTGTCAAAGGTTGACTGCCATTGGGTTTTCTTCTTTGGAGATAAATTAAGCATTGGTTAGAAGACTTCTAGACAAGAACGGACACTTCCCATTAGACTGGGATCCAGCCAGACCATCTGAACCTGCTCACACAGCTCACCCATGATGTGGGAAGAAGCCCTACCAGGTCTGAGCAGTGGAAGCAAAGGATCAGTGAGGACCTGACTAAAGCATACCCTTCCATTAAGGAGCCCCTCTCCAATGGGACCTTTGGCTCAGAGCCTGTCCATCAATCAGCCTAAGGCAGAGTAGGGGTCTGACTGGACTAATGCACTTTGAAACCTCCCTAGTGAGTCTGGATCCCCAGACAGATCAAGCCAGGTGGGAGCGTGAGGAGCACCTCCCCCTCCCCCTCCTTAATGCATCTCCTTAAGGCCACTCTTTGATGGCTGGGATCATCAGCTGTGGAAGGCCTGGCGTGCTGGGCTGATTAGAGACCCTTCTGATCCTGGAAGCTCTTTAGCGCCGCTAAAATGAGGCAGTGCCATGAGCTCTATGTCAGGGGCAGAGAAATCAGGGACCTTTCCCCTGTTACTCTTTTGTTTAAGGCCAGGCCCATACACCCATGGAATAGGGGAGTAAATACTGACAGTAGAAAAGTTAAACAGATAGAATCAACACTTATTAAGCAGACTGTTCTTTCAGTTCATGGAAGTCTTCAAATACCACGGTGTGCAACCCACATAACCCTGCAGTTGTAGGGAGAAAGACACAGAAATACAACAGACAGACAGATGGGCTATGAGTGGGGAGGGAGTAGGGAATAGATGGGTCATAGATTTTGTTGCACCCGAACACTACAAAACCTCGTACAAGAGGGTTCCAAGTGAGCCCTGTTTTCTTGTCTTTTACAGTTACAGTGTTGTTTTTTTTTTTACTTGGGGGGAAAAGTGGGCCAGTTGGTCTGATTTTAATTTCTGAATAATTTTTCTATCTAGTCATTGTGAATGAAACAGCATGGAAGGACACCCCATGGATATCTAAATTAAAAATGTAATGGCAACCTATATTTTAATACCATCCAAACATTTGCAAGCATCTTCAGCTCCGAGATCTTGATAATCATCATAATACTAGTATGTGTCTGGTGCTTCCCACTCATGAGTCTTAGACTTCGTTTTTAAGTAACACTGTTCTTACAGGTTCAATTTGTTTGAATAATTTCCCAACATAGTATCATAGTAATTACTTCATTCTTTGGCTGACACATTAGATGTAGCGTAGACCCAGAGTTGAACTGGACTGGCCAAATGCCACTGTTTGGAGGAAACTGTGTCACACGGATGAGAAATACCCTTTGCTTGTGGGCCGTCTCTTAGGTGATAACAAGAACTTTCCTGGGAAATCCATTTACCCCAAAGCGCAGATGCTTATGAACAAGGCATAGTGTTGTACCCACAACAAACCCTCCTCCTCACTTGTAAGAGAACAGTGCATGACTCTATGAATATTCCAAACACTCCAGCTGAGCTACACGCAGCACCTGCTGTTGGTAGAGAGGAGAGGGGGGATCTTGTGTCACATTGTTACATTGTGAAAAGAATTCAAGTTAAAACTTCCAAGTATGATGCTGTGTATGTTACTTTTACCCCCCTTGGAAGTCAATAAGTCCAGGCCTGATCACGGAGAGGGGGGAATCGTGTGTCACATTGTTACATTGTGAAAAGAATTCAAGTTAAAACTTCCAAGTATGATGTTGCCCATGTTACTTTTACCCCCCTTGGAAGTCATTAAGTCCAGGCCTGGTGGTCACAGGTTGAGCATCCTTGGATAGCATTTGTTCTTTCCCATCTCGTTTACTGAGCAGAGAACAAGCTGGCTTCCCTCCCGTGTGATTTCCCACATGGCTTCATATCATTCCCTGTGGCCCCTTTCCCCAAACAGGTCCACTCACTCTGAGAACCCGACTTAGTCACTTGGGTTGCAGAGACACTGAGGTCACTGAGACCCTTGTGTGGAGATGGTGTTTCTGGAACTCCTCACAGAGCCTCCCCAAATCAGGCTTGCCCTCTCACAGTCTGCACAGGAGGAAACAACTACTGTTTGTCCAGCACCCATTCTGGGCCTGGGACTGTGAGCTGCTTGGGAGTGTAACTGGGAGGTGCTCCACTCTTTTACTAACTGCCTCTACCTCAGACAAACGTAGACAGCGTGGATAGCTCTTACAGGGACTTGATCTCAGGGTTTTCTGATGTTTATTGTGTTAATGCTGCCGACTGTCCAGTCATGCGCCATCATTGACTAGGCGAGATGTGCTGAGGCCCTTGATGTGAATGTGCTACAGGGCCCTCATGTGTCTAGTCCCTAGGGCCATCACACCAGAGACCAATCCTGCTTATTAAAGGAAGGAACTGAGACTCAGAACCATCAAGACCTGCCCCAGGTCACACAGGGCACAGTCAAAGTCAAACCTAGATGATTCTGATTGCTAAAGGTATATACAAACCTTCGCTGTCATCTGTTGTCCCTCAACCTCCTTTGTGTCGCCTGTGCTACAGTGGTGACAAATGTCTCCTGAAGAGGTCACAATGCTGGATTCTATTGACTTTCAAATGGCAAAAGCATTCTGGAATCCTAGTATTACCAGACTAAAAGACCTGCCTAGCCTTCTGCAACATAATATTAAGATCATACTCCTTCCCAAGAAGGTGAATTCTTACTAGTAGGCTCCATGACAGTGAGACCCAAGTGTGGTAGAGTTGTCTATATTTGTGGAAATTATGTATATGCATATATATATATCACATGTATATATGCATATATGCACATTGTGAGATATATGTGCATATATGAGATGTGTGCTTATGTGTGCATATATATGATATAAGTTTTAATAATGTTCAATAGCATTGTGGGGTAGTTTAACTGTTAAAAAAAGCAAACGAGAAAAAGATTTTAGAAGTCGTATATAAACCTGTGTGCTTGCTTGCCTGTGTGGGCAGGGATGAAGACGAGGATTTTGTCCTTCACCTCCTTCTTATCCATCGAGCCAACTTAATGTGAGCATTTTTTTATTCTGAATGAGCTGAGAATCCAAGGAGACAGGATTTTCAACCAGCCTGGCCTGTGATAAGAAGCTAACTGAATTTCTTGTTCCTGTCTAAGCAGTCGTGCTTTTGCCCTGGAGAGAGCTGGGTGATGTTCTCCACATGAGCTCACATTAAAAGCTAACTTTTCTGCTGGGAATAGTGGGGCATGCATGCAATTCCAGGACTTGAGAGGCAGAGACAAAAGGATCACCACAAGTTTAAGATCAGCCTGTCTTCACAAGGACGTTTCTCATAAACATATTCATAGGCAGATATAGGAGTGTGTGTGTGTGTGTGTGTGTGTGTGTGTGTGTGTGTGTGTGTGTGTGTGTATGAGAGAGAGAGAGAGAGAAAGACAGAGAGACAGAGAGAGAGAGAGACAGAGAGAAAGAGAGAGACAGAGTCAGAGACAGAGAGACACACAGAGAGAGACAGAGAGAAAGACAGAGAGACACACAGAGAGAGACAGAGAGAAAGACAGAGAGACACAGAGAGAGAGAGAGAAAGACAGAGAGACAGAGTCAGAGAGAGAGAGACAGAGAGAGACAGAGAGAAAGACAGAGAAAGAGAGACAGAGTCAGAGACAGAGAGACACAGAGAGAGAGAGAGACAGAGAGAGAGACAGAGAGAGAGAGAGAGACACAGAGAGAGACAGAGAGACAGAGAGACAGAGAGAGAGAGAGAGAGAGAGAGAGAGAGAGAGAGAGAGAGAGAGAGACAGAGAGAAAGACAGAGAAAGAGAGAGAGTCAGAGACAGAGAGACACAGAGAGAGAGACAGAAAGAGAGAGAGAGAAGACAGAGAGACACACAGAGAGAGACAGAAAGACAGAGAGACACACAGAGAGAGAGACAGAGAGAAAGAGAGAGAGACACACAGAGAGAGAGAGAGAAAGAGAGAGAGAGAGAGAGAGAGAGAGAGAGAGAGAGAAAGACAGAGAAAGAGAGACAGAGTCAGAGACAGAGACACACAGAGAGAGACAGAGAAAGACAGAGAGAGAGACAGAGAGACACACAGAGAGAGACAGAGAGAAAGACAGAGAGACAGAGTCAGAGACAGAGAGACACAGAGAGAGAGACAGAGAGAAAGACAAAGAGACACACAGAGAGAGACAGAAAGACAGAGAGAGAGAAAAAGACAGAGAGAAAGACAAAGAGAGAGAGAGAAAGAGAGAGAGAGAGAGAGAGAGAGAGAGAGAGAGAGAGAGAGAGAGCAAGCTGTACACATGTTATCTGCTGCAGATGCTTCTGCCCCCTTTGCATCTCTCCTGGTGTCACTGTAGCCAAATCAGCCTCACATATGCCCTCCCTATTCTTCACTGGGGTTTTTCCTTTGTCTTTCCTTCTGTCCTTACACCTCCCCCTTGGAATCAGGGCTGCTCTTCCCGTTCTGCAGGGGAGGGTACTGAGTGATCCGGGTGGGATAGGGGTGCTGAGTGATCTGCCTCAGCTCACCCAGAGATTTGTTCTAACATCGAGAGGAATCTCCTTCCCGTCCCATCCCAGCTCCCTCCCAGTCTGAAGAGCAGCAGTGTGTAGGCATGGTGATCCTGCACTGATCTGGCATCTATCTGGTTAATCTGTAATGCTGTTCTGCGGATCTTGCTGGGACCTTCTGTGTTTGCAGGCGTGCCCACCCTCTGTTATTTACTCCTCTCTGTGCACCAGCGTGGCTTGGCATGCATGCCGCCTGGAAGCCACTATCTGTCAAACTGCCCTCTTCCCCCTAGTGGGTAATAAGAATTCAACTTTTATTTGGAGCAAAAGTTCCCCAGGGGTCACATGGCCCCATAACGAGAGATTATGATTTCTTATTGGTTTAATGGCGTCTATTTTGTACTTCTGGATGTACTCTGTTTTAATTGGATTTGTTAAAGGAACAAAAGGGAATAGGTGCCTTACAATTAAAATAAAATTTTAAGATTATTAGTTTAACAGACTAGAAAGGCCTTGTTCATCAACCCCAAGTTCCAAGCACACAAAGCAACCTGAATGCAAGCAGAGGACAAAGAACCCCCTGTCAAAGGCTGCTTCCAGACCCTGGGCAGTGGGCTCAGCCATGTGGCAGCTGCCATGGTTCAAGCTCCACTCTTGCAGACACGTTTGCTCCCTTTTTCTTTCACAGCCACCCTTCCTCTGACAGGCCAAAAAACTGGGGTTCAGAGAAGCAGTATGGCAGAGTAGGTAGGTTACAGAGCTGACCATCGGCTTCCCACTCACCATCTGAGGGAGACCGGACAACCTTCTGATCCCCATGAACCTCAGCCTCCACTGCTGGCGATAGAGAATACAGAGTGGAGCATGGGGGCCGGGATACAGGGCAGCCTTTGGAGGGGGGTGGAGAGGGGTGGAGGGGAGCAAGAACAGTTGGATAGAACCTGCCAACAGTAGACCTATGCTGGGTAGGAACCCCCTGTAAGGTTCAGCCTGACATCTTCATGTACGATGGTAGTTCTCAACCTTCCCAATGCTGTGACCCTTAAATCAGTTCCTCACATTGTGGTGATCTTCCCCCAACTGTAAAATTATTTCTTCGAGACGTCATAACTGTAATTTTGCTAGTTAGGAATCATAATGTAAATATCTTACATACAGGATATCTGATACATGACACCCAAAGGGGTCACGACCCACAGGCTGAGAACTGCTGGTATACTATGCCAGCCACCCCTGACTCCTAGGTTTTTTCTTCATCCTGGAAGACAAGGGGACACGTGGACCCTTCAAGGCGCACAGGGCCCATGTTGTGTGGGGAGGCCTGCAGTACGTGCATTTTTGTATGCATTGCACAACACCTCTTGGCCCTGGTACAACTAACTTGTTTATTGTTTTTCTATATACATTAACATTATTTCTAGAACACATTTGTTAAAAAGTTTTGTGGTCGAAAGGAGATTAGGCCTGCCAACGTTTGATGGTTGCTGAGTGTGATGGCTAGCCTTGGGTCAGGGTCAGGAATACTTTCAGTTTAAAAAAAATATAGATTAGGGGGGTTGGGGACTTAGCTCAGTGGTAGAGCGCTTGCCTAGCAAGCGCAAGGCCCTGGGTTCGGTCCCCAGCTCCGAAAAAAAAATATATATATATATATATATATATATATATTTTATAGGCGTGTGTGTGTGTGTGTGTGTGTGTGTGTGTGTTCGTGCACACACACATACACACACACACACGTGGAGGCCAGAAGTGGGTGCTGGATCTCTTAGACCTGGAGTTACAGGTAGTTGACTTACCCACCCTACATGGATGCTCAGAAGCCTACTTGGGTCCTCTGGGAACAAGTGCTCCTGATTAATGATCCACCTCTCCAGACACGTTCCCTCTATGGCAGCGTGTGCTGGTATGCGACCGTGCTGGAAGGGCTTGGTAGCATCATAGTTGGAACCAGTTTAATTGAGTTAACCGTTGTAGCTGGACATTGGCTCTCTGGGGGTTCTTTTTTCTCCCACCCCTCTCCACCCATCTCCTTCCGCTCCATTAACCTCCTGACAATTAATAGAGAAAAAAGGATAGAGTGAAGTTATTGTTAGGCTCCTTTCTGCTGATTAGGGGTCTTGAGTTCCTAGGTGCAAATTCACCGTCAGGAAGTCTATTTTCTTCTCTTTGTTGTTTCTTCTTTGACTACTTAACAAACCACGACCAACAAAAACCAACTGACAACCCATAACCCCCCTCTCTCAGGCCGTAGCATTTATGCATCCTCTGAAAAGTGCCCAGAATTCCAAACGTCGCACACTCAAAGAAACTACCTGCAGCTGGCAAAATCACCCCTGCTAGAGCACGAGACAAATCATAGTCAGCTGTCGTCACATTCTGAAGCAGCCCCGCATCCCGCACCCGGGATTAAGACGAAGGCATATCCCCATAATATTTCTGTGTTGTTTTTAAGAAACCGAAACTTTCACTACAAAACCCAGAAGAGAAGACATTGGCATCCAGAGGGAGAGACGGCTTAGGGTGGATGCCGGAGGTTGGGATGGAGGGATGAATAGATGCACCCAGCTGTCGGGAATGGGAGGAGCTGTTTCTAAGTCCGTGTCCGTAGGAAACAAAGACAGAACTTCCCACATATAAAACAGAAGCAGTTAAAACATCAAGTAAAAGATGGTTGTTGAGTAATTAATGCATAGTCACAAAACAAATTAAATATGAAACAAAACAAAACACTAAAAGTACCAAAAAGGTAAGATGTTTAAGAGATAACAAAGCATCAAATGCCCATGTGAGCCCAGCGCTCTTATCAGTGAGCTCGAAAACACGGAAGCAGCAACGACCGTGCTTTCTGGAGAGGAGAGCATTGCTCATTGGCAGATTCCAGATTCTCTGTAGTGTGCACACATATTCACGTACGCTCATACAAAACGACACCTTTTCGTGTTACACAAATTCTGATGACTTTTGCTCCCCTGGGGTGTGTGTGTATGTGTATATGTGTGTGTGTATGTGTATGTGTGTGTATGTGTGTGTGTATGTATATGTGTATGTATGTGTGTGTGTATGTATATGTGTGTGTATGTGTGTGTGTATGTGTGTATGTGTGTGTATGTGTATGTGTGTATGTGTGTGTATGTGTGTATATGTGTGTGTGTGTGTGTGTGTGTATGTATGTGTGTATGTATGTGTGTGTGTGTGTGTGAGTGTATGTATATGTATGTGTGTGTATGTGTGTATGTGTATGTGTGTGTGTGTGTGTGTGTGTGTGTGTGTGTGTGTGTGTGTTTGGACGCAAGACTCTAAGATGTTAAGCATATGAGTGGCCCCTTCTTCCTGACTTTGGACAGACATAACTGTCACCAAGAATCATCTGAACTACTACTGTGTTGAGGATAAGTCAAAGTTTCAAACCTTGCAGACAACCCATGTTGGGGCCATCTGGTCTGTCTCTTTCCAGATGTGTGTGCAAGCGCTATAGAGAAGTAAGCAGCAGGTGCTGTGGTTGCCAGCCTAGTTGGGGTGCTATAATAGATCTGGGCTCAGTTTTCTCATCTGCGAAATAGATCAGTAAACGGTAATTTGTCAAAAGCATAAATGGAGTGATTAACGTATCCTAAGGGGTATGATGGCAATGTAGTGATGCCAGGACCTGTGGACTAAGATTAATCCGGCAGCATCGCACACCATTTTCTCCTTCCCAGCATCAGCCCTGGGCACTCCCCATTTGCCAGCTATGTCACTAGTGGGTGTGGGAAATAGTCTTTGCAGACTCCTGAACAAAACCACTGCAGCCTGTAAACACAGGCCATCAATACCACGCCAGCATTAACAGAATGTAAAGGCAGCTTATAGATGTATTTACAGCTACAGTTCAGGCTAATCATTCACTCATTCATTCATTCGCTCATGCATTCATTCATCGGTTTTTGTGGCAGTTGTACTTATAGGTCAGGTGACAGGCAGTGAATGACTAAGGCAGACAGTGTTGTGGTTTCCGTGAATTTCCCAATTGCTGAGCAAGCGAATCAAGAAGTCAGGGGGCCATTTCCAGGGATGTAAATGCTCTGCTTTTGCAGAGAGTGCTGGAGTCAGGAAGCAGATGCCAGGGGCAGGGGAGAGGCTAATTCCAGAGGAGGCTGGGAAGTCCTCTCTAGGAAGGTGGCATTTGCACTGTTACTTGAATGCTTAGATGTCACATGGGAGGATGGGAGGAAGACTAGTTCAGGATGGGGGCATGGGCTGTCTCAAAGTGCTGAAGGTGGGAGGAGCTGGGGTCCTAGAGGAGACGTGAGAACATCTGAAGCAGAGAGAATGAGGATGTGGACAGAATGTGGGCGGGGCCTGGCACATGGAAGCAAAAGGCATAGGACTGTGGCCTTAGCCACCCACTTCCTGCTAACAGGTAACTTCTGCAGGGAGTCCTTGTCTTTTCTTGACTTAGTTTCTTCAGGTAAACCAAGGTGGTAAAAGGCTCGCAGGATATATAAGGCCCATGGCATGAAAGATGCTTAATATGTGTGAGGGGCCCTGCCCAGGGGCAGGTTGTGCCTGGCTAGGAGTAGCTGGCTGCTGGGGAGACACAAGAGGGGAGAGTTGGGCGGGTGAAGACAGAGCAGGGTAGCAGGAGAGAAAGGTAGTGTGCCACCAAAGGTATGTTTCACGTCTGTTGTGTGAGCAGTTTGGAGCCTTCTAGACTGTAAGCCAGACAGAGGAAACAAACAAACAAACAAACAAACAAAAAAACAAACAAAAAAACCAGACTGAAAGATTCCAGTGGCCTTGGCATTTACTATTCATTTCTTCCCCTTTTAACGGGGTCTTCAGTTCTGTGGAAGTGCTTTGTGAGCCTCATCTCGTTTAACTCCTACATCCCACTTTCCAGGAATAACGTCCAAGGCCTTCACGGCCTTTCCTTTATCAGGCCACACACTACCAACTTAGGGCCAGCGTCTCTGGCTTCCATGTGCCCTCCCAGTTAGCTTTTCCATGGAAGTTTGACTTCACAGTGTCCTGCAATACGTTTGGCTTTTCTGAGCCAAGGAGGAAGCTCCTGATTCACGACTTTCTCTAGGAGCTGGAGGAGCTGAGCTAGATCCTGGGGGAATATTTGTCCTGTCCAGGCCAAGTCCTATCCTCACGGCTTTGCACAGACAGAAAAGAAGGTGTGTGTAGCTCGCAGACCCAGCTATGGTATTAAGACAGGTCTCATTCTCTGAGAGCGATAGGGAACTGGGAATGATGGCCGTGACTCAAATAGGTGATGATCTCAGGCGCCAGTTGCATGCCTGGGGTTTGTAAGCACGGCTACAAGAGGCCTGGAAAGATCACCTGGTTCCCCATTACTGTGCCAACAGAAGGTTGCGGGTTAGGAAGTTGTCTCCCTCCCAGCCCCAGGGGACCCCTGGAAACTCACAAAGAAGCTAGTGACACCAAGCAGCAGCACAGACAAACCACCAGGAGACAGGGTTGGACACTCCAGAATTCTGCAGGAGGTGGTAACTGTCTCAACACTTCCGTCTGCTCCGGAAGCACATACTCAAACCCAGAGGACAATGGGTCGCTCTAGCCTGGAGGCCAGTCACCGCTCTGTCCTTACCTATGGGTGACTTTACGTGAGACTCTTGCATAAGGCCTTTCTGAGCCTGCATCTTACCTCCCCCTGCCTCGGGCCAGCAAAGGTATTCAGAGAAACGCCATGTACCCACTGGTCATCGATCTCCCTTGCCAAGCATGTGCATGGTTCCAGGCGCCTGAAGACCAACCTGTGTCCCCCCGCCAGCTGTCCTCGACAGGACTCTGGGTGTGTGGCCTCCTCTCCTAAATAATTAATCGGCTGATCAGATGGCGTCCGGTAAATGAAGCAGCAGGGAGAGCAGGCATTTGTAAGCTGTGTCCTCGGAGGAGAGGGATAGGCAGGTTCGAAGCAGAATAGTTAAGTGATGGCCACCAGGGAGCAAAGCCTTACCTGCTTTTTGGTCCTTAAGCTCCTGCACTGTGAAACTTTGTCTCCAGGCAACAAGAGTCTTGGTACTTGGTGTTAATTAGCATAACCTGACACCAGCCTACAAAGTGAAAGGAAAACAGGCTTGAAAGCGTCTCTGGGATACCTGTTTCCAGGAAGAGGAAATCTGATCCCTGAGCCAAACAACTGGGTGGTTCCTCAGGCTTCTAGCCGGAGGGCGAGAGTCTCCAACAAAGCAGCTCTCCATGGCAACCACCCTAGTGCACACTGAAAAGTCCACAGGGCACCTAGCCATGACCAATCATTTGAGCTTCTTGTTAATTTTCCTGTATCCGTGGGTCTCCCTGCTTTCCATTGGGGGGGGGCTATTGTTTATATGTTTACTTTATTATCAAAGCATCCACAGCGAGTCTGCAGTCACTTTCTCTGTTGAATGGTGTCAGTGAAGGTGGCTGTGATGTTTCTCAGGCAAGCACTGCCTTTCCTGTTGGTGCTGCTGTGACACCATCAGGGAGTGAGGCTGCAGCCTTTCGGTCCGTCCTATGCTGTCTGTTTCTTGGCTTTGTCGGCCAATGAGTATCTTACTTTAGCTAAGGGTTCTCAAACTTCTTAATGCTCCGACCCTCCTGTTGTGGTGAACCTAACCAGGAAATCATCCTTCTTGTTGCTATTTCATAAATGCGTGTTTGTTACTGTTGTGAACCAAACTGTAAATATCTGTGTTTTCTGATGGTCGTAGGCAACTCCTGTGGAAAGGTCTCTCAGCCTTCAAAGGGGGTCATGGCTCACAGGTTGAAAATGCTACATTAGATTAAGTTTCTTATATTTAAGAAAAATAGCCAAAACAATGTTATTCTGCAAATAAGAAAATGACATTGCAAAAGTTAAATGTGGAGAAATAAAAACTAATATTATAAACTCTTCTCACCGAACTTAGAAAATAAATGAGTGGCTATCAATTATTTCAAATTCATAATTAATCCAAGCAATAAAAAACTTTTGAAGTATAGAAGAGCAAAATGAACTAATTTTAATTTAAAAATATTAAAAAAAATCATCATTAAATAAAGATTGATGGCATGATACCACTATTTTATGTTTTAGCTTAAAGATAAAGACAAAATGCACTGCCGAATTTATATAATAAGTGATTTAACTGAATTAACAAATATAATTAGAAATTGTTTAAAAATACTAAAAAATTTACTGCAGGGTATATTTATAATCGAAATATATATATAATATATATGTAATTTAAGTGAGAAAATATAATTTAAAAGTCAGGAAATCAAGTAAAAACACGAAATCAATATTTTTTCATAAAAAATATATGTAAGAAGAAAACGATCTTTAAAGTGCCCATGTGTACACTCTTAAGGAAAGGAAGTCAGGCATAACTCTGGCAGTAGGATGCAGAAGAGGATGCAGTGAAAAAGTCCTTATCTTCAGTTGTGTCGAGGAAATAGGCCTCAGTGAGAATCAGGCACACATGAGCTATCTATGAATCTAGACCAGGCTAGACCGTCATCAGATATTCTTACTAGGCCTAGAACTGTATTCAAGGTGTGCATGCTACTGGGCTGGCAGAGAAAGCCATGAGAGAAGGATCAACAGTCCCTTAATCAAAGGGAAAGCCTCTGGTTTGAAAGCATATTTCTGTCTTCTTCTGGATATTTTTCTTTTTTGCTTTTTTTTAAACACAGGAAAATCTGTGATCTTCCTGCTCAGCCTCCTCTGGAGTGGGTTTACATGTGTGAATGACCATGCCTAGCTCTCCTCCTTGGTTTCTCTTGATCTATTACCTGAACCTGAAAATTGGGGTTCAGGTTACCCTGAATTTGCTTCTGAGGGCAAACAAGGGAACTTGGAAAGTAAGTTTCCTGTGCCAGCCTCCTGGCTTCTTGGTAGGTGACAGCTCATGTCAGGCACTACATCCACTCAGCACATTTTCCCCCTACCCAGAGATGTTGTGGGGCCCAGAACAGTGCAAGGCACAGGCTTCCCTATCCCGAGATGTACAACACACCCACCAGTAGAGAGATGGTTCCAGCTTGTTGAAATTAGCAAATTTTCTTCATTGTAGATTTGGGAGGGGTGTGTTTTTGTTTGTTGGTGTTTCATTTCTGAAATGACCTCATTTGAGAATCAGATCTCCCAGTTACCCACATGCCTGGTCTATCAAGTCTTTACAACTGTCTCGTAAAACACAAAGCAACATGGGAGAGGTGGAAGGGTTGAGGGAGGGGTATGCAGATATTTCTGCTCTCACTCAGAAGCCCATGTTAAGCTTGGGCCCTCATTGAATGTATTCCAAGTTGGGGCTAGACCTAGACTCCTGGTCTCAGAGGCAGGGACCCCAGGTTCCCTCCTGGATGGAGAAAATATAGATTCCAGGTACTTGACAAAAAAAAATCCCTCTAGTCTGGGGACAAACCCAACACCTCTGAAGGCCCAACTCTAGATAGCTGGGTTGAGCCCTCTAGGGTAGATATAGGTTCTCAAAACACAGCTGGGATTCTCACTACCACCCTTCCAGAAGATTGGTGTCATGTGGTGTTGAGATGTTGGTCTGGTGGAGCTGTCCCCAGCAAGCAGAATTAAAGCATGACCATGAAGTAATCCTTAAGCATTGATCTATACAGTACTTCGAGTCTGGAAGGTCCCAAGTAACATGATATCACAATGGAGAAGCCTGGGTGAAAGTCCCCTCAGAATAAAGAAAGTGGATCCAGTATGAAGTTCTTGGGAGACTGCTTCCTCATCTTTGGAAGTCATCCAGAAGAGGGTGAATAATGGTACCTAGGGATGGAGAGGAAGTAGGTGTGGTGTGTCTTCTGTGAAGGCCAAGCTGGGCCACCTTCAGAATAGACAAGGCCACACTCTCTCATCTTCATTGGTTTCATTTGAGTCCTTCTGTTCTTCTAAACTCAGCTCCAAGTTGTCCAAGGGCCCAGACTCTATACAGATTCCTGGTTAACGATGGAAACTGACTGGGTTAACAGAGGAGGATATATATCATTCCAGAATCATCCAGAAGGGTCTCGGCAGAACTGAGCATGACCTCATTAGAAAGCAGGCCCACTCTTGCTACGACGCTCTTCTTTTGTAGTAGAAAACAGTCAACCTGCTGTGCTTGACTGGTGATTGTTAGCATCACGCCTGTGAGGGAGGAGTCTGTGACCACACCTCTTCCAGCCTTAACCATACTCACAATAACACTTGCTCTCCACACTACTACGCAAGTGTGGCTAGCATGTTGAACGAGAGCTGTGACAGTCCTGGTGTCCATCTGAGTCCCTTAGTCAAATGGTGTCAAGTGAGTGAGAGTCCAGATCTCCTCAGCTTCAGAGCCACAGGTCTTTCCATTACTGCCTCTCCCAAAACTCAGGAGGGCTTTAGGAAGTCAAGAGCCACATCCAACATCTTATTTCGTCTCAAACGCACTTTATTATGATAGACAAAACAATTATCAGTTAAAGAAGTGACTCTTTTATTAATCACCAGGTATGTATAACCAACTCATGGAGGGCTTTAAGAGACAGACTTACTTTTACGACCTATGGTTGAGAAACCATACATTAAAACGTAGAACTCACTTTTGGTTGGCTGTCTTACCACCATTTGGTAATGGTGTCTTTCTCTGGTGGTAACAGAAAGGATAGGTCTTTCTTGGAGCTCATAGCCGATGATCTACAGGATGGGAAAGGAGAACCCCCACTCTGCCCAACCCCATTCCGCTCTAGAGAAACCTCACAAATGACCACCGGCAGAGTTCTAGAATGTTTCCGAAAGGACAGTTGACAGAGGCTTTCTCGGGCCCCCAAACTCTGAAAGGCCACATTTTACCCCAAATTCTCACTCTTCTTTCGTACTTTAAAATGAAAAACTAAAAGCTCAGGAGGTTTCAGCATTCTCATAGCTCCAGAAGGCTCAGAACGTTCAGGGATATTCCAGGATTTCCGAGTAGCAATGATCATCGTCGCTAGCCTGGCTCTACTTGCTTTTAGCAATCAGGAAGATCCTCCGTGACCTCCTCTCTCTCTCTCTCTCTCTCTCTCTCTCTCTCTCTCTCTCTCTCTCTCTCTCTCTCTCTCTCTCTGTGTGTGTGTGTGTGTGTGTGTGTGTGTGTGTGTGTTGGTAATGGAAGGCCTGGAATGGCAAGTGGCATGTGTATAGGGAGACGGGGGGCCATTTGTGAACAGTTGATCAGAAGATGAACAGTCTGGGGAGATATCATGTGGCTTGGCGTGATGGAGCAGAGACCTGATCTTGAGGGTGGAGTGGAACTCTCAGAGACCTTGCAGGGAGGAAAACATGGCCAAGAACAGCACAGAGGCTGAATAATTGAACGCTACAAGTTCTTGCTGAATGTCAGGAGACGGGGCTCCTTCCCCAAACCCTCCCCAACAGTGTGCTTTGATGCCCTCTTCGACTCATTCTTCCACATAGACTCTCCACTGTTACCTCTTTGCTTCACTCCGTATGTCTTCATTGCAGAAGTGAAAAATAGCGCCACCTTTTACGAGAACCATCTAGGCATGTGCTTGATCATGTCAGAACTGAAAACATGCTTGCATAGCACAGTCCCGAGGCTGTGACACAAACTCAGGGCAATGTGACCTGGTCTCTAGGAGCCTGTTGAGCAAGTTGAGGTGGTGTGATCAGAGTCCATGCATAATAATTAAAAACAAAATGCCACAAGCATACGGTCATTCGTACGGGAAAATGTTTTCTGCACCAGCACACTGAGAAACTGTTAATTACGCTGATTGAGTTCAAACAGTAGTTTGTAGACTGTTGTAATGTTGTAATGGAAACCCCTCATGGTGTTTGCATTTCCCCCTGAATCACGACTATATTTATATTTGGTGTCTAAGAGGATGTATGGGGCAAAGGAGGTCAAGTGATACACCACGAGAATCCAGGAGGGGCTGAGAATGCGGTCCATGACCCTGTTCTTCATGTTCTGGGGACATCTCCGCAGGTTACACTTAGGCATGTTCTGGAATGTGTTTAAAGGTGGTGGGTGTGAAAAACTAACCTTTAGTCCGTAGGGCAAGGCAAGAATAGCCAAGGCGATGATATGTCTGTGCTGAGCTCTGAGAATTGTGACATGCTTGTAGAAGTCTGAGGATTTCCAGAATGCCTGAGCCCATAAATCCCCAGGGAACTCTATCTCCCATATTGATGTTCATGTCTTGGGATATTTGGTCACACTGTTTTTCTGTACCACAGGAGGCACCCAGGCTTCGACAGGACCATGCTGCAGAAGTGGCAGGTAACCGTCGTTCGCTGGTGATGGTGGTAGTGGTGGGGTAGCCTGCGGGGTGTAAAACAGAAAGGACTCAGAGCCAGCAAGAGGAGGTGTGCCACATACTCAAGGGGAAGCCTTGTGCTTTAAGTTTACCGGATTCCAGCTCTTTCTCTGACAAGGTCTCAAGGATGGAAGATTCGTGGTTGAGCGGTCTTTGACTGGGAACCGGAGAGTGTATGGAAGCTCTGGGTGTACATCCTCTCCTCACTGAGGCCGTGCACACATACATATGCTGTGGAGAAGGGGGTGTCACACACACACACTACTTCTCAGGAAAACATGCATGGCTCCCAGCACAAATGAGTCACTAGTCTGTACTCCCAGTGAAGGAGAGGCCCCAAAGAAGCCAGCCCTGCAGATCTTTGCAATGTTAGCCCACGTCTCCATTTGTGGATGCTAAGCTTAAGCCAGAGAGCCTCTGAAAGAGTGTTAAATTAATATAGACAGACAGGGACAAAGGCCTTGTCCAGAGCATCCGAGGGAGAGTGGTGAGGGCTCCCATTTCTTTTTTCTTTTTTCTTTTCTTTTTTTCGGAGCTGGGGACCGAACCCAGGGCCTTGCGCTTGCTAGGCAAGTGCTCTACCACTGAGCTAAATCCCCAACCCGAGGGCTCCCATTTCTACAACTACCATTGTCAGTTCGTTTTTCCTAATGGTGGAAGAGTCAGCAGTGGGATCATCCCCAGTGTTTGTGCTGGCATTCAGTTAGCGTTTGAGTGTCATGCTTACGGTTTAAGATCAAAGACAGCCAGACCCTTCGCTTCAGATTGTGGTCTACTTCTTCTTCGGCCAGCTTGGCTTCCTCCCACTCCCACTCAGATCAATGGATGCCACCCTGCATTGGTGCTGGTTCCTGCATAGGACGTGGACAGATAGTTTAGGTGCCAGTTGCCTTTGTGTTCTTGTCCCGGAGTCTAGGTTTCCTCTTGGGGACGGATTGTCAGGTTTGAATGACCTCAGAAGGGTATCGGATGTGTTTGGTTTGTCTCCTTGTGTCTCTTCCGGTAGAGAAGGGAGATGAGCAATTTTGAATACCTTATGTACCTCAACACGCTGGCTGGAAGGACCTACAATGACTACATGCAGTATCCCGTGTTTCCCTGGGTCCTTGCCGACTACACATCAGAGGTAAGGTGTTCTCCAGGACATGCCACAGGCTTTCTGTCCGTGTCATGAGCATGCAGAGCCTTGCTGTGAAGTTCAGCTCCCTGGGCCTCAAGGTCACTAGGTTCTCCTGAATCCATGCTGTCTTTACCTGGGTTCCTGCCCCCAGATGCGCCAGTGAAGGGATCAACACATCCGTGATTATGTTAATCAAAACGTGCCTAGCAGGAGCCTCAAAGGACTCCCAGTCACCCCTGAAAGAAACTGTCGCTCATCTCCTGAGATGCTTGTATAGGACAACATTGAAGGTGCTAGATTCGCAGTGAGCCCAGCCATGGGATTTATTCCTGGTGTCAATATATGCAGATAGAGTGGAAAGAAGCTAGAGACAGAGAGATGAAGAGAAAAAGAGAGTAGCCCACTCTGCCTGGTGTGGCTCTAGAGCTAGAGCTCTACCTGGCACCCAAAGACGTGCATAACCATGAGTGCAAAGGCTCATGGCTAGCTCAAGCCACTCATCCCTCCCAGCCTCCATTACTTCTTCTCAGCATACAGGAGTCAGGAGGAGGAAAAGCAAAGTATGAGTGGTGTACGTATGCGCGTGTGTACACAACCGGGTCATGGAGTAGGTCTGGACCCCGATGCTATGGTTACCAGGAAATGTGTTAGTCAGGGTGCAAAGAACAGAAGTTCATGAGTCATGCATCAGAGCAGCCTGACCACCCTGACCTACAAATGCTTAAGTGGAAGAGCCCAGGCTTGGAAGATGGCGGCTCAGTTTTCTGTGACTTCCCACCTCCACTTAAGACAGAGAATTCACACTTTGTTTTTTGTTTTTTGTTTTTTTTTCTCACACTAATGGTCCACCTGTGACCAAGGCCTTACAAAGATGAACTTTCAAAATTGAAGGATCAACCCATACTTGCAAAGTGGTGGCTACTATATAAATGTTTTCGGTTTAACAAATGCTCTGTATTTAGAATTGGGGTTACTTCCTTGTATTTAAAAAAAATTGGGAAATTGGGGGCAGGGGGGCAGGGGGAGCAGGGAAATATCCCAGTGGATGTGGCGGTGTATCCTACAGTAGCAGTACCGGGGCCAGAGGTGGGAATCCCAGCACTCTTGTTAGTTAGCCAGCTTTGCTAAAGGAGTGGGCTTGCAGTTTAGTAAAGACCTTTCCTCTACCCTGTTAGTGTGCTGGAAGTCATGAGCACCTGAGCACTTGCATACCTGTATCACATACATGCAGCCTTCTACACACACACACATACACACACACACACACACACACACACACACACACACACACACACACCCCGGACATTATTCCTGAACATCTAGAAATTTGGGGAAATGAAAAGCTCTGGCAGCTATTAACCATTCTGACCTGTCAAGAACCTGAGGAGGAGATATTTCCCTTTTGTCCTTGACCACTTTCTGCCAGCCTTTGAGGTGGTTACTGCACTGTCCCTCTATCAAGGGGCTGTGACTCAGTGCTAGCCCATTGACTTAGAGCATTTTGTGCACAGGCTCTAGGAGAAGAGAGAGCTTTAGGGAGAAATAACCTCTCTCAAAGAGATGCAAATCCAGGGATACTCAGCGTTCTCCCTTCTCCCTAACACACAGATCGTTTTCTGAAGACACCAATGTCCTTCCCATCCCTACCAAGGTGAATTCTCAAGCAGGGCCAGCATTATGTGTCTTAAATGTCCAAAAGATGGTGGGCCCCAGAAAAATGAGTGTGTCCCTCCCACTCCACCCTCACCCCAAACAAATAACTTCTAGCTTTCTGTAAAACCAGTTTGACTCAGAGCAGGTCCCTGAACTATTGCAATAAATGATGTAGTAAGGGCAACAGTTAAAAGTCATATGGGCAATGGGCATCCTTTTCAAAGTCCCTTTCCAGTGCCTGGTGGTCATGTTCTGATTTGGGTCAAGTTGGAACAGGCTCAGCTTGAACTCAATCTTCCCTCCTCTTCCTTCTCCTCTCTCCCCTATTAAGTCTTTGTGGATCACTGGCTTCAGGGCCATAAAACTCCACGTAGCCAGCTAATCACGACAGGGGTTCAGACCAAATGACAATAAACCAATAAAGGGAGCCATAAAACTAAAGAGCGTGGCTCCTGGGGCAGCAGGGGGCTGGGGGAGTTAACCCAGCCGCACATCTGCCTTCTAGATGTTGAACTTGACGAATCCCAAGACTTTCCGGGATCTTTCGAAGCCAATGGGGGCTCAGAGCAAGGAAAGGAAGTTGAAATTTACCCAGCGGTTTAAAGACATTGAAAAGATCGAAGGTGGGTACATACTTGCTTGGTTTTGACTGAGTGTGTGTGTGTGCATGTGCGTGTGTGCGTGTGTGTGTGTACACACACACACAAGTGTACACAAGTGTGTACAGTGCCACTTTTATCAACTTCTTGAAAAGATCAATAATGACTTAGTTGGTCACCAAGTCTACCAGTCATTGACTTTAAATAAAGAACTCTCAAATCCAGCAGTTAGCATTGTGACTGCATGAGAGAGTTACCCGGAAGAATTTGTGAACAATACTAAAAGTTCAGGCGTCACCTTTAGAAATTTAACTAAGGTGACTGGAGGGATGGCTCATTAGTGAACAGCCGCTCCTGCTCTTGCAGAGGACCCCAGTCTGGTTCCCAGCACCCATATATATAGCTGCTTAAAACTACCTGTAACTCCAGTTCCAGGGGATCCAATGTCCCCTCTCGCCCCTGTGGACATTGCTGGTATGTGGTTCACTTAATGAAGGCAAAAGATTCACAAAATAAAAGGGAAACATAAAAAAAATCTCTGGAGAGATTTTGGTAGTCATCTTGAATGGAAATGTATATGCCGAGAGCAGGCCGCTTTGTCTCTAAGGGTAGGGAAGA
The DNA here is from genome assembly GCF_011064425.1 of Rattus rattus. Classification (NCBI taxonomy): domain Eukaryota; kingdom Metazoa; phylum Chordata; class Mammalia; order Rodentia; family Muridae; genus Rattus; species Rattus rattus. The sequence continues at coordinate 8,711,616 of NC_046166.1, read as the reverse complement.
TGGAGGGATCTGCTCTTAACAGCCTTTGAGCGATGGTCTACTTTGACTTCTAGAACTCAGTCCTCATCCTCAGTACCTCACCTTTACAGTCCTTGCCCTGCTTGTATGCCGTGGGACTCGTTAGTGCCTTCATGTTGGTCTGTATGTCTGCTTGCTTCCTGAGCCTCAGCGACTGCTCAGGAACGCTGTTCTCAAGCGCAGTGCAGCGCCCTCAGACGTGCCGTTGTGTTGCAGGAGACATGACCGTGCAGTGCCACTACTATACCCACTATTCCTCAGCCATCATCGTCGCCTCCTACTTGGTCCGAATGCCACCTTTCACGCAGGCCTTCTGCTCCCTACAGGTAAGCTGCTGTGCTGTCTTCCTGAACGCTAGGAGATGAGCATACGCAAGCCCCAGGCTGGGATAATGGCGGTGCTTCCTCTCTGAGAACTCAACCCTTAGCTTGGCGTTGGTTCTCATACTTACAGTAAGGCTGCTTGTTATCATCAATATTGCCTGATTGCCATAAAAAAAAATACACCAAATAGCATGGAAGAATAAAATTCCCCAGGGAACACGTAACAAAATTAATACAAACACAATAGAATAGAAAAAGGAAGTAGACATTGTTGAGACCTATGTCGCAGTTAAAGCTCAGTGAAGAGAGAAGGGAAGTGGCCATCAGACAGCGCCGTTCTGTGCTCAGTCCAACTGACTGAGGCTCCATGGGACAAGTAGGTATCTGAAATAAAATCGGACAAACAAAAACCGGCTAACCCAGCAAAAGAAACTGGTCATCTGATCACCTGGTCACCGTACCCATCCACAAGCTAACAAACTGTTATCTTACCAGCCTGGGGTTGCCAGGTTTCACAAATAAGAAAGCAGATACCTAGCCAAGTTTGGGTTCTGGATAAACAGCCACGTTCACTCAAAAAGGACAGACATACTGGAAAGGTATCTGCTGCTAATCTGAAGTTTAAGTTATCTGGGTCAACTGTGTTGTTTCAGTCTGTCAGTCCTGAAGGGACTGGAGGCCAGCCAGTGCTGGAGTCCTGGATTTGCACAATTTCTGAGTCAGAGTTCCTTATGGACAGCACTGGGACGCAGTCAAGAGGCTCTTCACCCCCTCCCCCAAAAAACACTCTTCACTGGACCCTGCACCCAAGGACCCCATTCAGAGGTAGAGCTTGAGCCAGCTGACTGAGTTCCCTGCAGAGGAGGACGAACGCGCTACAAGGCTGAGTACACGGCTGGCATGATCACTGCCTCGCAATGTTCTGTGAGAGAAAGCCATGGGCCTCATGAGTAGGGGCCCACAGAGCACACACGGCCTAGCTCTAACGCTTGAGCCTTATCTCAGAGGAGTTTTAGTGTCTGAGAAACTGTGAGTTTTGGTCTCTCAGAGAACATTGTTTCTGAGACACGAGCCACCCTCGGCTGGCACTGAAAGCACTCCCCATCCCTGGGAAAAATGGAAAACCAAGGAAGGCCAGGCATCTTCTCCAGTAAGGGGTGAACCCACTCACATCATTCATGTCTTGGCACAGATTCCCTTCTCCTCGACTGTGTGGCTTGTCTAGACTTTGTATAACCCCCTATCTCTGGAAATCCACTCAAAAATAATAAGAGTGCTTCCCTCGGGGTCTTTCTCAGGCAACAAGCATTTTAAGTAAGTTTAGTTTGGAGAATGAATGGTCCCAGAGCTGGACCCCACGCCAGGAATCTCATCCAGATGTTGCTCATTAATCCACGAGAAATGATGACACTGTTGCTGATGATAATGAAGGATTCGGCTGCTGCTTTCCAGCCAGAGAGCTGGAACAGTCAAAGGTTCAGGATTGCCTTCACAGCCTCTGCCCCTTGGCCCTTCCGATAGATGCGTTAAAGCCAGAGGTCCCAGCTCTGCTTGTTGCTAAGGGTCTTTCCACACAGGGAAGAGATGGGGAGAAAAAGAGACAGGGTGTGCTGTGAGATTTACAACTCAGGCCATGAGGCTTGACAGATAAAATATCCCACATGTGGTGTTTCCTCTGGACATGAGGGCTGGTTACATACGGAACACAGGGTCATCCAGAAGAAGTGTCTGGGAAACCCCTCGCTCCAGTGAGTGACCATGATTACTTCCCCTCTTCCCTTGGTGACCAACCAGATCTGCTCTGAGCAGATTTGAACTTGTTCAAGCTGGTCTCCTCTGGGTTAAAGAGTGTTAAGGTAACCTGGAATGTAATAAAGCATCCTGGAGCAGAATGGGCCAGATTAAACAGGTCCTGCAAGCCCACCAGAATATTTGGACAATGGTTACCCTGCCCCAGAATATTTGGACAATGGTGACCCTGACGATAATCATTAGGGCGAGTTTATTTTAGCCTCTTTGCTCTTCTAATAACTAGTTCAAACTAGTTTGAGACGCTTTAACCCAGGATGAGACGATCAGAGCCAACTTTGTATGCCTGTGGGAGGCACCTGTGTTGTTGCTGGAGTGACCACACTGAGAATCTTAAGTGGGACTCTCATGGTTCTTTTGCTTTGAGACTGTCTTTGGTAGATTGGTCTATCCAAGTCGGAATCATCTGCTTTCTCTGGGTAATCCCTCTGCCCAACACCAATCTGTCTTAGCTGCTGACATTTAAGTGACTTCTCCAGTTGACCACTGGCCTGAAGACAGGGCACTCCTCTGCCCTTTCCTAGAACAAAACAAGAACAGTTTTAGCTCCTAAAAGGATTAGTACAAAGGCCTCTTCTGCTGAAGGAGTCCCGGGCCTCACCAGATCCACTAAGGAGTGTTCTGGTGTCATTGTATGAGTTCATCTGCCTCCTGGGGGCAGTCCTGTTTCTTCCCAAGAGACCTTTGCTTGCCCTCCTCCAGGGTGACAAGCATCCCCATTGTCAGTTAAATGCGGATGCATTGGAGGGTTGGGGTGTATGTATGTGCTCACAATGCCTGCAGTGAGGCCTCTGCATTCTCAGGAGGCTGGAGCCAGTGTGCTGATGAGGGTTGGCCTGCTCTTGGTTCTGAGCAGACTCGGCCATTCACCTGCTAATGTGGGTGCATTGAGTGAGGGAGGGTGTGTACTTCTGGCTGGGGCCTCAGAGCCCTGTGTCCTGGCTTTGCCATCTGATGTTGACTCTTCTCTGGGATTTGGTTTCCTTATTCATGAGGTAAAGATGGCGGGGGCTGGGGGTGCTGCATCTGAAGTCTGCTTTGTAACAACACTAGTCTGGAACACTCAAGTACCTACTATGTTTCTGAATGGTGCCAAATCAATTACCTTACATGCATCATTGAAACGTTTAAGCTTTCCTACTGTGGCAAAGTATACATCCCATAGTATTTGCCCTGTAGCTATTTTTTCAAAGACTTATTTATTACATGTAGACGAGCTTTACCTGTATGTACACCTGCAGGCCAGAAGAGGGCATCAGACTCATTACAGATGGTTGTGAGCCACCGTGTGGTTGCTAGGAATTGAACTCAGGACCTCTAGAAGCACAGAGGGTGCTCTCAACTGCTGAGCCATCTCTCCAGCATCCCTTGCAGCTATTTTTATACACATAGTTCAGTCATATGAAGTACCAGAGTGATGTGCCAGTGCGTGTCAGTGGATTAGCCATAGAGCGTCTATGCTATCTGTCACACACTGTGCTTTGGTAGCACATGTGGTGTGGCCTGATGAGCGACTGGCAGGCTGGCACGAAACAATCTGGGCACTATGGCGGGCTCAGCATGTGCTGGGCTGGGCGGTGTGGGCAGCACCAGGATTCCCACACAGTTTGACACAGGACTTCCGCATCCTGTGCCCTGGCTCTGTGTGAGATGCTCTTTATAGCCCGCAGTTAAATGCAACTGCATTTAGGTCATTCTGCCACTGATGCTTCTCTAGTATTGATGTATTTATCTTCCTGCCCAAACTTGTCAATACCATGATAGATTTTTATAGTCTATAAAACGTGGAATAATTGCTTTTCCGTGGGATTGGTTCCAGGACCCCTCTCGGATACGGAAATCAGAGGATGCTCAGACGGCTTATATAAGATGGCATCGTGTTTTCATAGAGCCTACACGTCCCCCCCCACGTGCTCCAGACTCCCCCTAGATTATTTACAATATCCACTGCCGTGCAAATGTTTTGTAAACAGTTGTAATACTTTGTGGCTCCGTAGACTGCGAGAAGAATAAAAGGACATAAAGTTGGAGACAGATATGATCTATTCCAATATTTCCAGCCTATGGTTGCATCTTTGAATGTGGATCCCTCAGACAAGGAATACCAACTGTAGATGTGTGTGCTGTGTGGTCTGAGCAGGTAGAACATATACGGAACGTGGACAGACTTGTGTCAATGACGTGCCCTGCTGTCCCCACACTTTTCTCTGGGAGGAGCGAATTGTTGTATTCAGGGAAAGTAGGTGGTAGCGCCCCTTAATGACAAGCCAAGTATTCTGTAGTTTTCATGAGCTTTGCCTATAGGGATCCAGGATCTGTGTGCCTCCTGGGAGCTAAGTCACTGTGAGGCCACACACCCCTTCTGTGAGCCCCTAGCCTTGGCACGTGTTTCTGTCCTAGCAAAAGTGCCATATATTCTCAGGCCTAAGATGCCATCCAGTCTGGGTAGGGCCCAGCAAGGCAGCCTGTTCCCAGCAAGGACACAGTGTGGTGGCAGCTGCTGCATTTAATAAGAAGTGGAAATAAAGCGCTGTGCTAATTAAGTCCTACCCCTGCGAAGTCAGCTGTTACCAGCAGTGGGGAAGGGTTTTCCAAAGTACATGAGGCGAGATGGCTGGGCGTTGTGCTAGGCAGTCGTTATCTGCAGGGAAGTGAGAACCATGGGGTAGACTAGCCTGGGCTGTCACCTACGAGCTCCCAGTAGGCATCAGGGTGACAGTAATATGAGGAAGACAAAGAGCCTGTGTCAGTGGTCATACCTCTGCACATCCTACCTGATGTCATCACAGCTCACAGCGAGGTCCCTGCCTCTGAGCCAAGTACCTTGCTTTTGGTACCCAACACTTTGGACATGGTTAGGACAGGATGGACCAGAAAACCCCCAGTCACACTTCAAAGGTATCGACAGGACATAGGGTCTTCAAGGTCCCAAACCGTAACCTGACAAAAATTCTTCAGGGTCTCTATTTTGGTTGATGTCTGAGTGCCCTAGATAAACTGTCCCTAGACTTACTCCACGGTGGTTGCTTAACTGAACTGCAGCTTCGACATCCTTTTCAACCCCCTGACTGAGCCGTGAGGGTGAAAGCTTGTCTGCTTAGCCTCCTTGTGATACATTCGCTTACAGCAAAAAGTGTGGGTGTCAACATGCTTTGGGGGTTACTTGCGTAAGGGAAAGGTCCCAGTGTACGGAAAGGAGAATGAGGGTTACTCTGTGTCAAACCCATCCCCACTGAGACCAGGGTTAAGTAGTGCTGGGGTTTCCCTCATGCCACCCACAGAATTATATTGGGAGTGGGATGCTGAGGTGGGCTGTTAGCTGAGGATTGTGGGATACGCACCCAGGTTTCTCTTACCTGTACACCCTTTCCCCTCGGTGCTAGTGGGCTGCCCTACAAAGCCCCTCTTACTTTCTGTTCCCACTCTAAGGATTCTTGGCCTTCACCACCCTCCTGTCTCCATCCCAGGCATTGGAGGATCCTGACTGCCAACATCCTACCTTTTGTTTCCAATAATTTCCACTCCATTTCTCTTTGGGCTTTCAGAGAGCGCTGGTTTTCTTTTCTCATATCCTAAAAACTAGGATCACTCCCAAGTACCTGGGGTATACAGGATACAGAGCTAGCTAGGGCTAGGGAGATAACTCAGCAGTTTATAGCACTGACTGCTCTTCCAGAAGATTGGGGTTCGATTACCAGCACCCATGTGGTGGCTCACAACCTTTTATAGCTTCAGTTCTAAGGGATCCATGCCTCCTCTGGTCTCTGTGAACACTACATGCACTTATTGCATGTAAACACACACACACACACACACACACACACACACACACACACACACACACGTTCGTACACACATGCAGACAAAAAACCCTTTCAGATAATTTAATAAAAAAAAACTTAAAAAGATACAGGGCTTATTAAATTAGTGCTGCTTTCTTTGTGTGCCTAGCTTGCCACCTGGGTTATATCTTACCTTCTCATACATATATCCACTTGAGCGTATACACTATTGATCTCACAGCCAAAACAATCGCTGAAGCTTTGCGGGAGGTGTTGGGTAGGTGATTAAAGAGATTTTGAAAATTCATGTTCATCCTACAAGGAAGCACTGAAATTCTCACCCGAGACAACACAGTGTCCCATACCATGGCTTACTGTCTGCAGGAAGGTTTAAATCAGCGGACACCAGTAAGCGAGGACACTGCTTACAAGATACTTCTGTACTATTAAGAACAATGCCTACAGAGCTAATAGGCCATCAATCTGCTCATAGGATCAATCCAATCCCTTAGCTAGATGGTAGTGGACAGACTTGTGTCAGTCCCCCTTGGAAGGGTTTCAAGGTATATCGTAAGGATATCTGTGCGCCAAAGAGATGGCTCTATGGTTACGTGTGGGGACTGTTCTCACGGGGGATCTGTGTTTGATTCCTACCACCCGTGCTAGATGGTTCATAACGGCTTGTAATTCCAGCTCCAAGGGAATCTATTGTCTCTGGCCTTCCTTTGGCACGAGCGTTTATGCAAACAAAGGCACCGGCAAGAGGAGCATGGCCTTCAGTAAAAGGCATTGTTTTTGGTGCGACTCAGTTATAATCTGTGTATTTGCCCAAGAACCAACATTTCCCCGATTTTAACTGAGTGTCCAGAAACTGCCCTGGCATGTTCTTGCCCCTCCAGTACCCACTCATGATATGATTCTGATTTGGGTCTTTCAAGGTTGCTGAGCCCTTCTGAACGTTATAAATGATCAGGATGCCTCAGGTCGTGTTCTGATCCTTACTGTACTCAAACTACGTTGCTGGTGTGCTACCGTGTGTGTGTGTGTGTGTGTGTGTGTGCCTTTCGTCTCTCATCTCTGTGGCTCCACGGCCTTCTGGCTTTGAATTGGCAGCCAGGAAATTATCTGCGAGGGAGAAGCTGTTGCGGTGTTGGTCTTCATGCCCTTCACTGACCACTTGGGTACTCGGTATTCATGACTTTCATAGGAAGCTGCATGTCTCGGGGCGGGTCTCAGTTGGGGGCCTCTTGCCTGTCATTTTCTGTGTCCCCATCTCCACACTGCGTTTGGCTCTTGCTTGCTGCATTGGTGGACTTTTCCTCCACAGCCACTCTGCAGGCCAACTGTGCGGTGCATGCATGCGTCTGCAGCTTACCTTTGCTCCTGCCGCCTCTGCCTTCTTCCCTAAGAATCAAGTTCTAGCTGGCGCTGACTGCCAGCAGCCACCAGAGCAAACGTCAGCCCACACGCGCACAACACAACAAAGCAACTGCACTTTTTCTTCTAGGGAATTTGGTGTTTTCTTTTGTATTGCAGAAGTGCGAAAACCCATTAATTTTGAAACAAATGTATGCAAATACATTTATTAATATAGGAAATAGGAAAATCAGTTATTGCTTCCTTTATAAATAATACAGGCTTAAGTTTTAAAGATATTACTTTTGCTAAAATGCATTAGACAGCTGTGAAAAAAATAACATTTTTCTTTGTAGTAATATCTTTAACCAGATTTGTCGCACTAACAGTATTTCCTATGTATATATTATTTTTATTTAATACAGGTAATCTTTTTATTACCAAATCATATTGTTTCTCAGGAGATTACCATCAGCACTTATAAAAGCTGCAAAAGGAAAAACGGGGCGGGAGAAGACATCAATCTCCCACCGCGTGAAGCTCAGGCTGCAGATTAAATACACAAAGCTCTTAATACATTTCAATGAGCCACTCGTTAGGGGCAGATTTATTTACATTTTCCCCCACTTCATTTCCATTCCCATTTCAATCTGATGATTGACATCGCTCCCCGATTTTAACACACAGCAAAGCAGCCTGGGTGGGGGAGCCTCTTTGAACCGCGTATTATGGTTGAGAACTCAGGACGTCTTTGTGATCCATGGCTCACAATGGGTCAATGCCTCTGGCTCAGAAAATGGACCACCCAGTCCTTGTCTACCAGGTTGCCGAGGGGTGACACACCTTACATATGTGACAAGTCCTCTTCTCCCAAAAAGAACTGAGCTCTTCAATCTTCCCCTCCCTGTTGTTCCCCATCCCAGGAGGGCAAATTTGTACCATTTCCAGAGGTGTCCTTTGGAACTGGCAGGGACAAAATAAGCACCTTACGGCATGGGCTTAGCCTGACATTGACTGCCTTGCTGGCCTGGGGGAAGTCAGTGCACCTTGAAGACCAGTTTTCTGTTCTGCAAAATGGACGTGCCGATCCATTCCCGACTTGTGAACTCCGAGGCTGAATGGATAGAGGGAAACACACGCATGTGGCTGAGCACGGGACCCTTTCTCCCACAGGGCGGAAGCTTTGATGTGGCTGACAGGATGTTCCACAGTGTAAAGAACACCTGGGAATCTGCCTCCAAAGAGAACATGAGTGACGTCAGGGAGTTGACGCCTGAATTCTTCTACCTGCCCGAGTTTTTAACCAACTGTAATGCAGTGGAGTTTGGTGAGTAGAGTCACTAGGAAAACCTGATGACCCTAGGGAGCTTGGGGTTTCTCCTATAGGTGTCCAGAGAGTCACTGATTTCATCAGTCTCTTTGCCAGAAAGCTCACAAGGTCCCTGATCAGGACCAGTGCACTGGAGGTGAAGTCCATGCTGGGTGACAGAATGTTGTTGCACAAGTGGCTTCTGAGGAAGGATGCTTGGTCCCAGGCTTCCAGAACAGCACCGAGTACCTACCCCAGGCAATGGCCTGTTCTCTGAGGATCCCAGGTTTCAGTGTGTAGTGAGATAGCACCCTGCAACCTAGAACCTTTGCATGACTTAGGGTTAACACTGCCCTCAAGGCTCCTAACCTTGAGACTCTTCAGCCCCATGTCTGCTGTCCAACTGCCGGGTGCCACATCTTCTGCCTTGCAGCCCAGGATATGTCAGGCCTTCTTCCTGCTTCAGAGAAGGCACGGAAGTTTGCAGAGGCCTCGTAGGATGTGCGTGTACCTGGCATCTGCCCTAGGAATGTGCCTTCCCATTGGAAGGAAGGCAGTGAGGAGAGGTATGGTCAGAGCTGGAAAAGGGTATAGACAAGCACCCCTGCCACGTCAAGAGAAGCCATGGATGCTGAAGGAAACAACATCCTTCAGGCCTATCCTTCCTTAGGCTCCACCTTCTCCTTCAAGCAAGGGTTTCACCTCAAGCCAGGCCACGTGAGATCTTTTCCTCACAAACCCTCATGTGGTTTCCAATGCCATGGAGTACTTGAAGCCACTCCGATTCTGGTCCAGCTAGCCAGCCTGACACAGGTCCTTGGTGAGCTTGGCAGCGTCTAGGTTCTCAGATGCCTCTTGACATAACTGGGCAGATGCTAAGGACACTTCCCAGAGGGTGTGGTGGGGCACAAGATGGGGGATAAGTTAGACGGTGGGCAGTGGAGGCTAAGAGGAGGGCAGTGTGTCATGCAGAGTTCACCTCCGCCTATCGATTACGGCTGTGTTCTCGGAGGAAGGTGTGACGGGCAGCATCCGAGATAATCAGGTGTCACTGGGAGAACAAACGACCCTGTGGCTGGCACTGACTGTGTGCAGGCACCTCAGGTCATTATGCTTTGTCCTAAAGATATGGTCTAGGTGAGGAAGTGGGGTGTGGGTTTAGGCTATAAACGAATAAAGTGAACACTGCCTGGTGTTGAAAAGTCCCCTGAGGAAGAGTCAGGACTGTAGTTAGAGAGTGGATTGGAGAGACCGTGTTATTCCGTTCCCCAAGAAGAGACTGGAGCTGAGTCTGAGTAAAGAGAAAGTGGGACTCAGCACAGCCAGAAAGCCCCAGACTAGAGGGGAATGGATTTTTAAATTTGTATTTATTTTTTAATTTTTCACTCATTTTTTTTATTCACATCCTCATTGAAGTCTCTCCTCCCCTTTCCTTTCCCCTCCCTTCCTCCCCTCCCTTCTCCCTCTCCCTCTTCCCCAATCCCTCCCTTACAAATCCCTCCCCCCATTAACCCCTCCCCCTCTCCTCCTTGGGCAATGTTATTCTATTTGTTCCCGAGTTCAAGCGTGACCATAGGAGCATTGCTAAGCACTGGTCACGGCTTGGCTAGTATTGCGTGTGGCATACGCTTACTTTCTCATCTCACGCCAGCCCCACATGGCTTTGTCAGCACTGTCACCTTACAGATGGAGAAACTGAGTCCCTTAGAAGTCAAAGTGGCTTGTTCAAAGTTGGCGGCTGACGGACAGGAGACCCTTGGGCTGGGATCCAGGTTCCTCTTCTTACTGTCTGAGGACTCTTCATTTAAAAACCAACCCATCATTGGTTGAAGACTTAGGAAGATAGTGTGCACCAAGAACTTCAGGTGGTGCCTAGCCTAGACCCATAGGAAAGTATGCTTGGGTTGTTATCGACGTCTTCTGTTGTTTTGGACCCCAGGTGAAAGGCACTGTTAATGGTGAGGGAGAAGCATCAATACTGTGTGATTGGGAAGCTATCGCTAGTGTTGCCTGGGAAGCCCAGGGGACCTCATGAAGGATGCCAACTGTAGTGCCAAGCAGAGGAGGACTGGGGTTCTGTGAATAGAGGAGGCAAGAGGCAGTGTGGCCCAGTAGGATGCTGCTCACACGCCAACCTGCATGGAGTTGGCAGCTGCAGACAGCATGGATTTGACAAACTTGGACCTCTCTTTCTTTGCACTCAGGTTGCATGCAGGATGGAACAACACTGGTGGATGTGCAGCTCCCTCCCTGGGCTGACGGGGATCCAAGGAAATTCATCAGCTTGCACAGACAGGTAAGACATTCCAGTCTGTCCTGATGTGCACCCCAGCATCTCCCCGTCTCCGTGAAGTTTTCTGGCTCCCTGGCGGGGATAAACTTCGAAGCTGGAGAAACCAGAGAAGGGCCAGGGCCAGGGATTATTGTTTTCTTGGATGTTTAAAGAGCACCGGTTTGCTCTGCAATTGGACTAGGCTGCTGTGGTGGCCATCATGACAGGGAGTGAGCCTGAATCTCTGGGGGCAGGTCAGTGTCCTCACCAGACCCACCAGTAGCACCCCCCACCCCGACCATGGTCTCAGTATAGCTCAGAGATGGTTTGGGGGCCCCATAGAACTCTCACCTATCATGAGGTTTGGAGGTGAGATGGCTGAGCTTGTTACCCAGAAACCCCAACAAGGAAATGAAATTGTGCTTATCATCGTCGTCATCGTCGTCGTCGTCATCATCATCATCATCATCATCATCATCATCATCAGAGAAACTTAATCAAAGCAGAATAAGATGCTATGACATCCCCACAATAATAAAAGCTGGGTGCTGTGCCTGTTCGTAAGCCTAGTGTTAGGGGATGGAAATAGAAATATATGTTTCTATGTTTCCAGGAGGTCTCACTGGGGTCTGGGCAGCTCTGCAAATTCCAGGGAAAGACCATGTATAAAAGAGATAAAATTAAATTTAAAAAATTTAAAGTGGGGGAGGGGCAGCATCTGCAGATTGGCACCTGCAGTTGCCCTCTGATCTCTCTCTGTACACACACCCTCACACAGTGGCTTAAATGTAGAGAACCGAGGCTTGCTTGTTTGCTTGCTTGTTTGCTTGTTTGTTTGTTTGTTGTTTGTTTAAAGCATTACTTAGGATTTTACACTCTTTGGGCTTCGACTGCAGGCTCTGGAGAGTGACTTTGTCAGCAGCAACCTCCACCACTGGATAGACCTAATCTTCGGGTATAAGCAGCAGGGATCAGCTGCGGTAGAGGCAGTGAACACTTTCCACCCCTACTTCTATGGGGACAGAATAGACCTCAGCAGCATCACCGACCCCCTAATCAAGAGCACCATCCTGGGCTTCGTTAGCAACTTCGGACAGGTGCCCAAGCAGGTTGGTATGGCGGCCGCAGCATTCATCTTGCTTTATCAAGAGCGGGCAGCACATGCTTGGGAAAGAGAACAAGGATGTTCTATCCTGTTAGGGGTGAAGGGAGAGTCAGCCCCGGCCTTCAGAACTAGGACGAGGTGACACCATTGACATGGGATAATGCTGTGTTCTTCTGTAACATGTATGATGCTATGATATTGCTATTATTCCTACTGAGTTGAAATATCAAGTAGCTGAAAAGAGAAGAGTTTGTTCTATGACTTGGAGAAAATGGCAGCTCCTCCCTGAGCCCCAGGCCCCTTATCTATAACATGGGAGGAGCCTGATGACACTTGTTCTGTTGGAGGAAGGCCAGCCCAGATAGTGCCCGTAGTGGGGATACAGATGTGACACACGGGGTGATGGCTCCCCACTAAGGCATCTACCTCCTAATGACCTGTTTGTCTCTATCTCCAGATCTTCACTAAACCCCACCCATCCAGAAACACCACAGGGAAATCTCCAGTGCCCGGAAAGGATTCTTCCACCCCCACAGGCCTTCCGGGCCACTCACAGTCCTTCCTCCACAGCCTGCCAGCGCTGAGACCCTCTCAGGTCACAGTCAAAGGTGAGTGTCTGGGCTTCCATTGTCTCAGGGCTCTCTCTTTAGGAACTGGATTCCTCTAGGACCGTGGTTCTCAACCTTCCCAATGCTGTGACCCATCAGTACAACTTCATGTTGTGGTGACGCCCACCCATACAATTCCATCATCGCTCCTTCATAACTGTAATTTTGCTACTGTCACGAATTGTAATGCAAATATCTGAAATACAGGATATCTGATATATGACTCCTGTGAACGAGTCCTTCGATCCCTGGAAGGGATCGTGACCCACAGGTTGAGAACCACTGCTCTAGGAGTTCAAGGACCCAGGCTTGGGAAGAAGTGAGTTTTGCAATGGCTTTGTCTCCAAAGTCAGTGGGCACTGGAGGGTGATCTCTGATACGGAGGTGTCTAGGACTTGTAGGTTAGGCCCTGACTTCTAAGACCCACAGCGCTCTCTCTCTCTCTCTCTCTCTCTCTCTCTCTCTCTCTCTCTCTCTCTCACACACACACACACACACACACACAGACACTTGCACACAGACACTTGCACACAGACACTTGCACACACACTTGCACACAGACACTTGCACACACACACTTGCACACAGACACTTGCACACACACATACACAGAGACACACACACTTGCACACACACATGCACACACATACACAGAGACACACACAGACACACACACACTTGCACACACACAGACACACACACACTTGCACACACTTGCACACACACTTGCACGCACACACACACACACTCCCCTCTCTTGCATACATAAACAAAAGCACAGTCTACACACACCCCTCCGAAGCCAAGTGACAGGCTCTGCACCCCTGCTGCTCTCAAGCATCCAGATGAACGCATGCATAGCGTTGACAGATAAGGACATGTGCCCTGGGGCGGGTGAGTCCCAGCCCTACAGCCTCCTAGCTTGTGTGAGTTTTAGAGTTCTGGAAGAGGACAGTTTTCTCATAACTTGCACTGGGCTAGAGAGGGGCATCTGCACTGAACGCAGTTTTCTCCCACATTGTGTATTCCTGTGCTGCCCAGGAAGCATATATTATCTTTGCTCCTCCATAAAGACTGCGTGAAGGAAGGGGTAGACTTCCCTGGGATATCAGCTGCTCATCAGCAAGCTGACCCTGGGCTGGATTCCAACTGGGGCCAGCGATGGCTTCCAGAGTTTAGCTAGTGAAGCTATGGTGGGATCAGGACCACATGTCTGGGGTCCCTCCAAAGTATGCAGGAAGGACAGAGTCACCCAAGCTCTGTGGTTGTGCATCATCTGTCCCAGGATACTGTGTGGGCTTCTGGTATCACTGAAGACAGTCACTGAAACTTATGAGTGTCGGTTAGAGATGGAGATGGAGAAGGGCACTTGGGTTACTCCTAAGTGGGATTCATCAGGACCTCAGTCAGCGGCTCCCGGGCAGGCAGTATGCTGACAGAGCTCTGTGTTCTGTGGTTTCTTCTCTCTGGGTCCAGTGAAGGTGGGTGCTTTCCTCGTTGCATATCCCAGCATGCTCACTGGGGAGCAGATATGTATCTTTTCTCTCTAGGGTCGGAATCCCCTAAAGGGGCCATCGGCCACATCGTCCCTACTGAGAAGTCGATCCTAGCGGTGGAGAAGAACAAACTGCTGATGCCTCCTCTCTGGAACAGGGTCTTCAGCTGGGGCTTCGATGACTTCACTTGCTGCCTGGGGAGCTATGGCTCTGACAAGGTGACGGCACACGGTGTGGGGTGACAGGGGCAGGGTGGGTTGGGGGGGTCTTGACTCTCTCCCAGGTGTACTTCAGGCTGCCAGAGCACACTATTACCTCAGCGACCAAATCTGACTGGTTGTGGGACTACCCAAAGCCCATCCAGATGTTCACTTACTCTGGGTAGGAGTTCCTGGGCTCCCTCACCCCAAGCACTACTCAGATGAGAAGGGCTCTGACTGAACATTTAACCGCTTCCAAGAAGAGCAATTTCTCCCTCTCCCTCTCCCTCTCCCCTCCCCTCCCTCTCCCTCTCCCTCCCTCCCCTCTCCCTCTCCCTCTCTCCCCTCCCAGCCTCTCCCTGCCTCTCTCCCTGCCTCTCCCTGCCTCTCCCTGCCCCCCCTCCTTCTCTCTGCTTAATGGTCCCACTGTACTTTCAGGCTTCCAGTTGTCTCTGCCTTTCCCACAGACCCCTCACTACCCAAATTCCCTTCTACCCCACCCTATTCCTCTATGCTATTCAACGAAGCCTCAACATCTCATGCTTCTAGCTCTTCTTCTTATAACCTTGCCCCACCAGCTGCTAGAGGCAGTCATTGCAATTAACCACACCCACCAAGTTCCCCATTCCACGTTCCACAGCCTCAGGCTGAGCTGCATCCCCACCCCACACATTACATTCTGTGGGTTTTTACAGCCTCTGCATAGCTATGCAGCAAGTGTCTGCCTGCTCGTAAGAGCTCTTTCACGGGAGCAAATCTGGGATGGCCTAAATTCAGTCACCTAAGCCTATGGATGTGTTCGCCTATGTGTTCCCTGTTTCTCTGACGTGACTGCTCAGTATCTGCTGTGTCAGCATTCAGTACTCATCTCTCACAGATCTTGATGACGTTTGAGAACCTGGCTGCCTGGGGTCCCTGTCTGTGTGCTGTATGCCCATCCCCTACAATGATCATCACGTCCGGGGCCAGTGCAGTGGTGTGCGTGTGGGAGCTCAGCCTGGTCAAAGGTCGCCCAAAAGGCCTGAAACTCCGACAGGTATGCGCCTCTCACAGGTGTGGTATCTGTGGCAACCATGGAACCGAAGCAGGGGTGGAGGGCAGTAGACAGCTCTGTCACTTGGGAACGGTCAGTCCCTGAGCAGATCTGACGAGCAGGCAGGCACCTCCACGGATGCCTGACCATAGTACACGACGCAGTCGCTTCCATGTAGCCTTGTGCCAGAAAAGTCAGTCTCCTTGGCCAAGTGATGCTGTGGGGCCTTTGCCCATGCTGACTGATGTAAGACACTTTCACAAGCCTCACCTCGCGTTACCTTCTAATGGCCCTGAGGAAGGAGAACTATTATCACTGCTATAGTCCTGGGTAAACATAGTTCTTGGGCACGCAGCATTGCACAGAGAAGCTGTTGGGTCTCAAAACAAACAAACAAACAAAAACAAAAAACAAAAAAAAAAAAGAAAAAAGAAAAGAAAGAAAGAAGAGAAAGAAAGGAGGAAGCCAAGTGGTTCTTTCAAGTTCATAGATCCAGGAAACGGAACTCTTTCAGACAGGAAGTAAAATGGACAGCTTGTCAGAGAGGGTTGGGGGAAATCTGTCCTTGACCTATATTCCATGAGGTCATTATGAAATAGGTTCAAAACAGTTCAGAATGCATTTAAGACGTGAAACATTAAAGGCAGTTTTAAATTCACTTTAAAATTTTCTTTTCTCTATAAAAATGGTTCATCTCTGCACACTACCGACTCCCATATGCATATTTTTACCTTTCCGGGTCTTAGACAAATATTTTTGTTCCATTTTCAGCTTGCTTATCAAATTGTTTTCATTTTTCTACAGCCTCTATAATTTGCATTTCAATTGTTCCAGATGATTCCATTTCCATAAAATTACATTTCAATTGTTATGTCAGTGTACCACAGTTTAATAAACCATTTCTTCTAAAACTAGACAATTAGGTTATTTGCGACTTTTAACCATTTTCAACATTGCCACGGAAGACCTGTCATGTATATATGTGCAGTTTGCTTCTGACTAATTGTTTCCTTATGATGGATTTTGAGGAGGGTTACTGAGCAATGATACAAAGTTTCCCAAAATGATTCCACAGCTCTCCAATGCTGTCAACAATTAATTGAGACTACACACCTTGCCACAACAGGCCATCATGGAAAATTATTTTGAGAGGCTTGATTTTCCTGTGTGGTATTTATATTTTGCTAGGTATAATATGATATAACACAGTTGTTTTAATTACATGCACTCTGCAAAGAAAAAGAAAGAAGGAAAGAAACTGGAAAAAGAAAGGAGGGAAGAAAGTTAAGGAAGAAGAAAGAGCCCACTGGGTGCACGTTTAGAACTGCTGGGCTCTGCCTTGGATTTCCTTCCCTTTCAAGATGGTAGGGCACTGGGTGTCTCCTGACACAGCAGTTTCTGGGCCAATGAATGACAGCAAACCATGCCTATGTAGGCAGTGCCACACCCTGCCATGCACACTGGTCCTCTCTGCACAAAGCCGGCTGACTTGACCCTATAATGCAGCCTGTGTTGCCATTCAAACTCAGAGCCATTCTCTCTGAAGCCCCAGACTACTCACCTCAGGGAACTGTGTCAGGGTCCCTTTGCCTGTGCCCTTTGGTGGTGTTATGTCCTTCATGCTCAGAACTTCATCATCAGACTCAGGTCATTCTGAAGGTCAGAGGATTCTTATCAATCTCTTCTTCCCTCTTTTTTCATGGTTTTGAGACAACTCAAATCTTCAACGGGTCACGTCCAGAGATTTGTCACCATCTGGTTGGTGTCTCATTAGGATCCATTGAGGACAAATGGGAACTTGTGGCAGATTTTTTTTTAAATAGCTGTGACCAGGCAAAATGACAGCTTTGAAAGATGATGTTCAGTTTCATTGACCCAAATGAGTGAGCAGTTTGTCTCTGCCAGGGCTGGAGCTCTGTCTGCTGTGGAGCCAGCCCAGTCCCATTCAGGGCGCCACCTCTGCACTCCTCTGGCCCACTCTATGGAGTGGCAGGCATGTCCAAACAGAGGATATGCTTGCCATATTCTCTCTGGGATGCTTGGGGTGGAACTTTTACTACAGCCAGGAACACTAGGCCCAGGAGGATCTTGGCTCCTTAAGATACCTGGAAAGAGCTGTCTTCAAAGCCAGGAGTGAATCAAGACTGTAGGCTAAGATCAAATGGTCTAAGGCTGAAGGTCAAGAGCAAGTCCCCAAGACACCACAGGACACAAACTTATGTCATATCCACGGGTCTGGAAAAAGCCACATTTTATGCTAGCAAGAAAACTCAGTTGGTAAAAGTGTTTGCTGCCAAACCCTCAGCCTGACGCTGATCCATATCTTTAGTCAGACCCAGTGGCTCATGCGGATAATTCTAATGCTGTAATCCCAGTTTGGGCTGGAGGTTCATGTGTTCAAGACTAGCCTAAGCTATGTTGTTAGTAGTCCTTTCTCAATACAAAACAACAGCAGTTTGAACACTTTTTATAATGACCTGGCTTGCCGTCTTCCTTTCCAATCTGGTTTAAGGACTATGTCTCCAAATCTCCCAGTGTAATACACTCCCAACTTGAGTATGCATGAAACTTCTTGGATAGAGGTGTGTGAGAAATGAAGATTCCAGGGTACCATTGCCAGAGTGTCTCTTTTAGCAGACCAGGGGCATGTCCATTAAGACCCCAGATCTGCTGAGCCTGTTAGCCTGGGTGTCCTTAGCCATTTGAGACTTTTGCAAACTAACAGTCTAAGGGGCTGCTTCAGATTCAAGAAGATTGGAAGGAGAAGACAGGCTTAAGGACACTCGGGCCCCTTGCTGGACAAGCGGACTGGCTACTGCTTCTTCCCAGGTCCTAGGAGTCAACTCGACCAAGAGGCCAGCACATACGTGCCCCCACCCCCACCCCCACATAATCACCTGTTTGTAAAGTTACTGACTCGATCCGAATCTCTGTTTCCTCATCTAGAACCCAGAAGCAGAGACAACCTCTTAGTAGCCATTCTGTAACTCTCTCTTGTAACCCGTGGCTGTGCCTCCTGTTCCTAGGCCTTGTATGGACACACCCAGGCTGTCACATGTCTGACAGCCTCTGTCACCTTCAGCCTCCTGGTGAGTGGATCCCAGGATTGCACTTGCATGCTGTGGGACCTGGACCACCTCTCTCGTGTGGCCTGCCTGCCTGTCCACCGGGAAGGCATCTCAGCCGTCGCCATCAGTGATGTCTCGGTGAGACCTGGTTTATTTCTCCATTTCTGGGTTTACTTCTCATGACTCTGAGCTGGCATAACAGCATTTTGGATAGTGCTGCCAAAGAAAACCCAGGGACAGACGTACGATGATGTGGATATGGTCCTTTGTGTGCCAACCATCCTCTGCCAATAGAAAGTAGCACACTAGGAGGTGTTCGCTGTGGTATTTGCACAGCAAGGCTGGCCAAGAAGATCTGCCCGTGTCAGACCAAGGCTCAAGATATAAATGAATCTTTTAGGAGACAGTAGAGTAGCCTCTTCCTGAAGGTTCTTCTCGAAGGACATTGCCGGTTTCTATGAGCTGCCTATGTCATTGGCGCCTCTGTATGCTGTCCTCCACTAGAGGAAGTCCAAATTTCTTCATGGAGGCAGTGTTGGACAGCCAGTTGTAGGCCCCTTGTTTAGAGAGACAGGGGCAGTCTTCAGACTGTATCTTTCCTGGAAGCCAAGATGTTAGAGATCAGGATCTTGGAGGAGTCCAAAGCCCGCGCCAGTGTCCTAAAGCACAGACTTATTTTGGCTAACCATGTCAGACGTTCCAGACTAGGCTCATCTGCCTCCACTTTATGGGGCCTGAGTCAAGGCGAAACAGCACAGAGAAGGGGCATGCTGGGGCAAAGTTGTTTATGCCACAGCATTTGGGAAACAGATCTCAGAAAGGGCAGAGACAAGATATACCCTTTAAAAGGCACGCCCCCAGTTACCTGTTTCTTCCACCATATCTCAATACCATCCAACTATGTCATGTAAGTGTGTTGATGAGATCAGAAGCCTGTAAGAAGGTGTGAGATCGGGCACCTTCGTGTACAGACGAGATGACTGAGCATGCACCGTGTAAGCTGCTGGTGGATCTTGCATGAGGTAAAGCCAGATCTCTTTGCTGTAGGGAACCATTGTCTCCTGCGCCGGAGCCCACTTGTCCCTGTGGGACGTCAATGGACAGCCCCTGGCTAGTATTACCACAGCCTGGGGCCCAGAAGGAGCCATAACATGCTGCTGCATAGTGGAGAGGCCAGCATGGGATGCAAGCCACGTTATCATCACGGGCAGTAAGGATGGCATGGTTCGGGTAAGTGTAGTTTGGGGCAGAATGAGTACCCAGCATGATGACCGTGTTTCTCTCCTTTATTCACTCCTTCCATGGGTCAAACACTGCATTGGAATTTGAAAATATTCCATACCAGATACCTGCAGCAAATCAAGGGAAGGGTGGTACATTTTTATAGCACAGAGAAAATGAGAGAAAGGTATTGCACGCACGTGCACGTGCACACACACACACACACACACACACACACGGTGTGTAAGGTATGCTTGATGCATGGTTAAGCTCTGTAGATTACAGCACAAGACAGGAAGATATATAAAACTCATGAAGCCAACCTACCGAGCACTTTATCCACTCATCTGTCTACCCACCCACTGGCTATTTATCTTTCTACCTATTGACCCAATCATCCATTACTCATCCAAGCTTTTGTCCATCTTTCTATCCATCTAGTAATTCATTCATTGACCTACCAGGACTTCCATTCAGCTGTCTAACCATCCACCTCCCCATCAACCCACATACTTAATATCATGCCAAGGGTGTCATGGAGGGCCACTACAGGCCCTTTATATTGGGACATCCAGGTTTTGGAAGAAAAACAAATATAAAATGCTATGCTCTGCACATGGTACGTGCCATGGGTGAAAACAAGAGTAGCATGAGCTTTCAGAAGGACCTCTGGGAAGCCGGAAAGAGAAGGAAGCATGGGAGTCAGGGGGTGAGGTGGGAAGACCAGGATGTGGGATGGGTTTTCCAAGACCCGGGCAGGAAGGATGAAAGAATGGTGGAAGAGAGTGGATAATCAGGTGACTCACTTGACACCCTGACCAGTGAGAAGATGCTTCCTCTAGAGGAGAAGGGGAGTGATACAGTCAGGCTCAAGTGAGGAACAGATTTCCCTCTGGCAGACATACCTCAGGAGAGGCGGTATTTTAGCCGAGATCTGAGAATGAGGAACAGTTGGTATAGGTGGAACTCAGTGGGCTAGCACAGAGGGTGAGAGATAAGCCTGAGGAGAGATGACCCAGGAACATCTCCTACTGTGTTCTTTCTCTGTGAGAGGCACATGACCCCTGGCCCTAGCTGGCCAAGACGTGGAAAGGCCACATAGATATAGGATCGGCGAGTACAATCTGAACCCAGATCCGTGAGAGAGAGCAGCTGGGACGACTGAGCCACAGGAGTGCATGGCTTCCCCGAGTCTGCCTCAGGCATGTGTAGGAGCAGCCATGTTCTCAGCCTTCATTCATTCCATGTAGTGACTGAGCTCCTGGAACCTCACAGTCCAGGAACCAAGTGAGGTGCTGGGGAGCTCAAAGAGACACTTGAGTTGTTGGTTTTCCTTCCAAAGCAAAGTCCAGGCCTGCAGGTGAGAAGCCATATGCAGTCGCCCTGCGGGTGGGCCCAGAGATGGCCGCATAAAAGCAGGAAGGAACCCAGCCAGTGGGGTTTGGGGTTAGATTAAGGCAGGGGAGGAACTGTGGAAAGGCTCAATGGCTTAAATACTTGTTGCCAAGCAGGAAGACCTGAATTCAGATCTCCAGCACCCATATAAGAGCTGGGTCTAAAAAAGATAAAACTTATTAGTGTGTGAAGTCCAGACATTAGGAGGTGGTGGCATGTGCTTGCTAACTGGCCAGTCTAGCTGAAACGGCAAGTGCTCTGGTGGGAGTTCCTCTTTCAAAATGTAGGCTGGAGAGTGAAAATTAGACACCTGAAATTGACCTCTGACCCCCACATGCTTACTCATGGGTGCATGTGCCTCCACACATGTGTGCACGCTCACACGCATGCACATGAAGAATTGATTCAGGGTTGCAGAAAGGGATGGGAGGAACTCTATTTAAAAGTGAAGTCATGTAAACTTACAGGTTGAGGCACCATCAGGGGAGCTGAAAGAAACCCTAACACCCCATTTCCCAATGATACCATCAGAAATGAATGCTCAGGGCCTACCCCTATCCACAGGGCCCCCCAGGTGCAAGGGAATAGAGATGGGCCACCCTGACTCTGAAGGAAGCATAATTCTACCAGGTCATGATGTACATGTTCTCTTTTCTGGACAGATTTGGAAGACAGAGGACGTGAAGATGTCCGTTCCCAGGCAGGCAGTGATGGAGGAGCCCTCCACTGAGCCCCTAAGCCCCAGAGGTACCTGCTTGGAGATCTTGACTCATGTTGTCCTCCTGTACCCCTCTCCCTTTGCTTTGGCACCAGGGCTGCAGCTCCACGTAGAACATCAGAGCTTAGGGAAGTATTGCCAGCACAAGGGCTATACGTATTACGTTTGATTTCTGTGACGCTATGCCTGCCTGACGGAAACAGCTCCAGGGCAGAAAGGTTTACTTGGGCTCGTGGTTTCAGGTGTTACCACTAGGGGATGGGGGAAGCATGGTGGCATTTGTGACATTGGAAACGTGACGCGGCAGGTGTCCCCATGCAGTAGAGGAGGGAGACCAGGACCAGCGCTGGGCATGACACTGACATGTTTCTTCCAAACAGTTCCCACCCCTTAGTGCCTTCAAAACAGTGCCATGGCTTGGACTCAGAGCATTCTGCATGTCAGCCTGGGAGAGACGTTTCAGATCCAGACCGTGACAGGGGGCATCACATCAGAGAATAGTTTGTGTCCTGTAAGGATTGGATGTCCTAGGAAGCAGCATGAGAGTCCTGTATTGGACTCTGCAGTCCTTATAGCACCAGTGGACTAGGATATGGTGGGTGTCAGGGGCCCAGGGCTTAGAGGGTACATATGCCCACAAGTTCTCCTTCGATGCTCTCAGATGGTCCTGGAAGCCACAACCCAGGACCCGAATACAGCTGTTTAATAATCTGGACAGCCAGCCTGTAAGCAGAAGGAAGACACCATTCTCTCAGTGAGGAGGAGGCAGATCTGTCCTGCCTCAGATGCTCCATTAGCTCTCATTATGCCTCGTTTCCATTCAGCCAACGGCTTAGTATAAAAGTACTTTCCTACCCTGGGACTCTGCCCAACCCACTGTGAAAGCCCAGTGTTCCTGGGCTGGATGTGTCAAATACATTCCCAGGTGATATGCACAAAAAGAGGAGCTCCCTATCCTATGGCAAAGCCCTCTTCTCGGGTGACAGATGAGACTGAAATGCAAAGCCCTTCTGCCATCTCCACCACCGATGCTGTGGTAGGGGTACAATGTCAGAGAGCCGGAGATGCTCTGCCGAAAACCCTTCTTATGTGTCCTCCCCTCTCTGATTGCAACTCGAATAGGAGATTGTTGCAAGGCGTCCAAGGTAGAGAGAAGGAAACATAGTAACTTGGCCAAAGTTATCCAAAGCTTGTTACTATGTTCACTTCTGCCACTAAAGCAGCCCCAGCGATGCTGACCTCAAATATGGTCTCACAGTTGCCCTTACCTGCCGCTCCCCTACAAAGGCAGGCAAAAAAGCCCTCATCATCAAAATGACACCACCGCACCTCCAGCTACTCAGTCGTCCCTGCCACCATCCCTGTCGTCACTGCAAACATCCTTCCTGCTCACCCCCAACTTCAGAAGATTAGAGCCCAGCACCAAGCTGTCTCTCTTGTTGACCCACAAAGGAAGGGAGCACGTTACCACACTTGGAGAGTCCCCCAATCTGCCAAGTACTCCTGCTAGCTCCCTGAAGCAGTAACCGCCCATAGGAGAGGACTTTTTCCAACCTGAGGGGGGAGGGGGATCCTTTGGGCACGGTGGCCATTTTCAGTTTACCTCTGTTGCATGCAGATATCTCCTGTCAGTTCTCTGGAGACAGACATGCTCTGGGGCTCTCCTGTGTCCTACATTCTACTGATACCCAAAATTCCTTCCTTTAGCACTTCGAGGAATTTGTCATAATCTGGCTTGAGTCAGACCATAGACATCCCAAAACCAAGAACAGCATTCAGCTCAGTGTCCTAGTCCCCCCAGGGTGCTTGGAGACCATGCGGAGTCAGTCCACCTCAGTGCGAGAGGGAAGCACATAGCTATGTGCGCTAGAGCTCTACATTTCTTTGGAGAGCAGCAGCCACGTGTGCCCCCAATCCTGTTTCTGCTCCATGGGAGGAGTCAGCTCAGGAATCCTTTACCCCTGGCTATTTATGAAGCGAGAATACATACTTGTATGACACAGAATGCTGGCTTAGTCTCTCTTTCAACTGCCCCCTTCATATCCAAAAGTATGAGCTTATCCCCTGACTCAGATCCTCAGCCCTGACAATGGATTGCAATGAAGACAATGGACCTCCAGCTTCCATTAGGCACAAACAGTAGTAGTGAGGTGATCTGGGAAACAGGAAGGGGACCAGGCTGTAGACCTAATTCTATCCCACAGCTGTTTCTTTCCTGCTAGCTAAGAACATTTCCCGTGTCCAGCCCTGTAGAGGGCAATGAGAAATAATAGACAGATAAGAATCCATTCCACAGAACTCATTCGCCAGACTCCAAAAAACATTCTTCTCTTTGAACACAGCGATATTGACATTAGGGAAGTTACAAGGCTTCCTGGCTGACGGGAAGTCCAAGGACCCTCATCTTTTCCCTGCTGTCTGTCCTGACCTGAGGTTGCTGCTGCCCCGCAGAATGGGGCTTTCAGGATTGGGGTAACCGATAGGATTAAATGACAGCGTGGTACGCACATAGTTAAAAAAAATATTGGATAGAGTCTCTGTTAAAGTCAACAAATCTGAGAGCAGATTTGTGAATGTAACCCACTGGAGGGCTTTAAGGAGGAAGTAGGCTGCCCTCGTCCTAATGTTCAAAACCGTTTTGTTGGGAAGGGATCAGAATTAGGCGTGACACGTGAACATTTGCATGTGTGTCCTGCTGGTGTGTATGTTATTGCATACCCTCAAATGTCTTCAGGGGCGAGAAAGGAGATCTGTAAACGTATTGAGGATATGCATTGTGGGCAGCTGTAATCTGATTTCTGCTTGGAACTCATTTATTCATCATCAGTGGTAAGAACTAGCCACTGGAACACGATGTGCTCCAGAAAACAGCCCTTAGACTCGGATGTAGGAAAGGAGTCGTGTGAGGACTTGTGCTAGGATTTCCAAGTGAGGGTCTCCGTCCCTGAGCAGTGTTCTTGTCGCATATCCTCATGTGTTTCCTGTTGCCCTGGGTATTCTGCACCCACTTCAACACTACTGAGGGAATACAGCAACTGTCAGGCCTCGAGAAGATGAAACGCTCTCACTGGGCCATGCCCACTTGCTGTCTCTCCCTCTCAACCATGGAAGGAATGACTGTCTGTCTCTAAATGTAGTCATTAGAATGAGTGAGGTAACAATCATCGAGTTATATTTTTTCTGAGAAAATTCTCCCAGCATTTAATTATTGGTTGGGCGTGAGAGGATTTAGCTAAGTTGATAATGCAGACTTTATGTAATTTATTTTTACTAGGCAATTACAGGCTGCATTACACCCTGGCAGCAAGGTATTGTGGGGCATCTTATTAAGCATAAAGCCAGTAAACACTGATGAACAATTTTGCTGAACTAGGCATGCAATTTAGAAAGCAATAATACACAAATCCAATTTGGTACACAATGGATACCGCGGCACGTCAGCACATGTAACTATCACGGCCTGCAAATTAAATTGGGACGGCCCTTTTTTGCAACAGCACAGGCCAAGATTAAATATATTTTCCCCCTCAATTTAACAAGTTGCTGACCACAAATATAAATGTCTGTATCTGTGTGGTCCTGTGTACGGGCGCACGGGCTTTGTGCATGAAGCCACTGGTGCTCTAACTTTTCTCTCTCACACTTACCACAGGTCACAAGTGGGCCAAGAATCTTGCCCTGAGCCGAGAGCTGGATGTCAGCGTCGCTTTGAGTGGCAAGCCCAGCAAGGCAAGCCCTGCTGTGACAGCTCTGGCCGTCACTAGGTAAGAACAGCCCACAAGCCTAAGCACTTTCTCCAGAACTCCAGCAGAGGGCGCCACAACCAACCTAGCTGAGTCCCAACATTTCCAGCCGGGTTCTCATGATCAGACCCAGGGAGATCACATCACTACAGGGACCCAGGCATGGCCACCTCGTTGCTAATCCCCATGGGCTCTTGATCTCTAGCTCATGAATATGCATAGGTTCACGAAGAAATGCAAATGATAGGGAAGTCTAATTAATTCATAGTTCTGTTTTAAAGAGGTCCTTTGGTCCTGAATCCCACTGGTGATAGTAGCTTGCTGAGGATGACCGTGGTACAAGGGAGGTGGGGGAGCTTTATGAAGTCACTTGGCCAATGCAGAGTAGTCGCAAAGATGACACTGGGTTATTATTTTAGTTGTCATGGTGATCCCATTCACCCTCTAAGGGGTTGTAGTCACAAGAGCAGCTGACTCTATACTCTTATTTCCTCTCTTCCTGGCCTACGGTAGCCTTCTGGAGTCCCTGGTGTAACAAGTGCACAGTGCCAGGCTGGTCTGCCCGGGGTGGTATGGGGATGGGGCAGCAGGAGGAGAGCGAACCTTTGCTCTTCATGGAACTCATGCTGATTGCTCTGCTGGGGCTGGGGCTGGGGCTGGGGCTTCTAGAGCAACAGCCGGAGAGAAAGGAGGACCTCAGCCAGCACCTCAGCTTTCTCCCAGTGCTTTGGGACCTGCAGCAGTCACCACTCAAAGCCCCTCCACACGCTCAGGCCCTCACAGAGTTCCTGTCTCGCACTCCCTCCCGTAGCTTCAGAGGAGACCGGAATGAGCTGTTCCACTGTGTCTTGGATACAGTCTCTCACGCTGTGATTCCTGGGTGCTGGCTTCGATGTGTGGATCTGGTGCGAAGGCCTCCAGCACGCTTACCTTTTCCTTTTCTCCCCAAGGAACCAGGCCAAGCTCTTGGTGGGTGACGAGAAGGGAAGAATCTTCTGTTGGTCTGCCGATGGGTAGGAGAAAAACAAGTGCCGGAGATACCCTGGGGTCGGCAGCAGCAAACTACAGGCACCAAGGTGATGCACAGGCTGGCTGTCTACGCAGAGCAAGCTTTGGGGGACGGCTCACCTCCCCACAGTTCTCAAGGACTGATGATTTGCACCGGGTACCCCAAACACGTCTGCAGTCTACAAGACTTCTGTAAAAAGGATTCTGGTAGACATTGATGCTGGGGACTGACCTGCTGGTGACAAGCTGAACGGGAAGTTTCCAAAACAAGAGGGTGGGTTTCGGGTCATGGAAACCACCCCGTTGTCTTTATTTTATTAAAACACCATTTTCCAAATGGCAGGATGCTTGAGTGTCCCCTTGCCCGGTTTCATCTAGATTCTAGCAAATCAGCAAGGCTACAGGAGTGAGAGGTGTTGCTAAGCACTGCTGCTCACCCACAGGCCATGCCTGTGACTGCCACCTGACACAGACACAGGAGCGTCAGGTAGGGCAACACACCAGGCCTGGGCATCCCTACCCCAACTTCACAAGAACAGCAGTAGCAGTTCCCAGCCAGGCCCTGCCTTGGTCAGCTCCTTCCACTTTCCGTTTTGTCCCTCACATTGAAACAATAGGGATTATGTAAACGCCTCAGCTCCAGTCCCTTTCCAGAAATTTCCTCTATACGGTCCAAGTGAGAATCTGACACCTCATGTTTCTCCAAGTCTGAAGAGGCACTGGTTGCTGCTTTTACTCCAGGCTTAGGGGTGGTAGGCAGATGAACTTGGTGTCTGATGGCTCGGAGTCACCCCACCTTTATGGAACAGTGAATAGACCTAAAGATTAATATTAAGGAAGGAGAGGAAGTAGGCGGTCACGTAAAGACAGCAGAAGAGCACGGTCAGGCATCCTGACTCCTCTCTAAACTCCTAGGTTTTAGCAAAGAGGAAGCTTGGGGAGAAGCCTATTCTTAGGTCCAGGACACCCTCCCTGGATGGGAAGGGTTCTGGTCTGACCCTGGGACCAAGGATCACGCCACCTCCCACACCATCCACAGGCACCATTAGCAGACAGTCCATTTGCGATCTCGTGTCCGGCTGGGACTGCACGGGAGAGCTATAAATAAAACAGCAGAGAGCACCACTCCTTAGGAAGGCCGAGAGGCACGCCATAAATATCAGGGCTGAAAGGTCTGCTGGTCAGAAGTCTGCCTTCAGTTCACTCATTCCGTAAGTTTTAGCTCTTATTCGCCCTCTATCAAATGGTTCTGGGGTTTGCCGGCCTACCCTCGACTGGCTCCTACCGTGTCTGAACTACAGGAGGAGATATTTGAGTCTTCATGCTTGAATCTTAGGGCTAAGAGGCCAGTGCAAACAGACAAGACTGGCGGTCAATGATATATCCCACTACAGAGTCGGCACAGGTGACATTCAGGCTGCCTGCGAGCTCAGGCTCTGTAAAAGCACCCCACACTGGGTGCTTTAAGTGACAGAAATTTATTTCATAATTCTGGGGACTTAGAAGTCAAAGTGCAGACAGGTTTGCTCCCTTCTGGGCCTCTCTGACTTGTAGATGGCACTTTCTCCCACGCCCTGCATCCTCGTGTGGCCTCCTCTCTGCCTGTCTATGCCCTACTATCTTCTTAGAATGAGTGACACCAGCTCGAACGGATACTGATCCATCATCAGTATCATCCCTTGCAAAGGCCCCAGGCATGTCAGGTGGCAGGAAGGAAGAGCCAATGGACCAAAGCAGAAGCTATTGCTCTTATCCAGGGGCTGGAGGCTGACGGAGGGCGTGTGAGTGAGAGCGATGAACAGAGACGGCCATCTTCCCCAGGGCACAGCTCCCCAAGAGTCAGCTAGGCAATGATTGTATGGCAGATTGTATCCAGAGCTGATGGTCCCAGGAGGGACAGGCCAGGGTCCAAGCAGGTCCAAGCAACATGGAAACGTCAGAGCAAATCGGTGGGGAGATATGCAGGACTAGAACGTGGCCAGCGGAAATGGATGCTATGGTACTTTGGAGCTGATGGAAGTCCTGTGAGGAGAGGTAAATAGGGCTCTGTGGAGGAGAATGGGACAGGGCGGGAGAACTGGCCACCATCGTGTGTCTGGGAAGATTTGGTGGCACCTGGCAATGGGGTCTTGGGTACATGTTACCTGCAGGAGGGAAACTGCTTTGTACTGATCCAGAGGAGGACACAGATGTCCCTGGACCCTGGGAGATGAGAATGGGTTGCAGGGTCCTGAGGCATCAGCGGTAGAGTGTGCTAGGGTGAGGTAGGGGCTACCACAGACAGCAGAGCAGAGCTGCGGTGAGATTGAGAGGCCCCAATCCAGCAGAGGCTGAGACCAGGCACTTGCAGCAGCTTTAGCAGGAGGTCCTGGCTGGCCTAAGTGACCTCAGTCATTTAGTCACACGGTACTAGGCACCCTGTTCTGATGAGAGAAGACAGAGGAGGGGACTGGGGAATGGATGTGAGGGAGCTGATTTGGTACCACAGCCACAACTGAAGGACAGTCTGTCGGAGCAGGAGTATCAGCTACTGGGGACAAGGAGAGAGGATCACACAGATCCCGGCTGCCATGCCGGGCCCTGAGCAGGGACCACAAAAAGCCTATAGGTACCTGAGACAGAGATTGAAAAACCCCATTAAGTGAGTAGACGATGGGTCTGGGACCGTTCGCTCCTAGCGCCTCTACTTCCTGCCAACCTCAGCTTGTTTCTGCTTCTATAAAACAGGACCCCGGTGTCTGTCTTTGGACTTGTCGCAAGATTGAAATAGTGTTCGGTGTACAGTAAAATGATAGACTATAGAGTAAGGTGCATTATATGATATATTACTTATCGTAAATACAATCAAATGCTTGAGGGTGGAGCAGCTCAGGCTGACACCCATCGCATGCTGCGAGCTTTCACTGTATAACATGTCGGTCCATTCATACACTAGGGCCCGTCCCTTGTGCGGGAGCCCTGTGACAAAGCTGGAAAGAGGGACGGGCAGGGGCCAACAGGGGTGAGGATGGCAGGTAGATTGGCTCCCCACACTGCGTCTCAGGCCGCTGCAGCCCTGCACACTGGATTTTGCTTCAGAAGCACGCTGGGACGGAAGCCAGGCTTTCAGAGGTCCTGGCATTGTGCACTGGAGGCCTCCTCCTCAAACAACAAGGAAACGTGACAGAATGCAATGAAGAGGCAGTCACCTCTGCCACACAGCTGGCCAATCAGCTTGTGGTTCCGAAGCCTCTGAGGTCAGGGACCCCACACTTCACCAACTGTAATCTGCTCAGCACAGCAGTCATGTGGCCCCCACCACAATGATTGCAAGGGCCCCAGTCATCCCACTTTGAGCGTCTGTTCCACAGAGAAGTGCCAATCCTGGTTACCTTCCATGGACATGCTCTGGCCAGCAATTTGTTTCAGAATGCATACCCTGGTCCTCACTCAGCCTGCTACATCCTGTGCGGGTGGACTCATGATAGCTATAGGACTGAGGAGACCAGGGCTCACTCTGAAAGTGCAGGGATGGCATGGTGGTGGGCACAGGAGTCCTGGAAGCTGGCTTCCCCCAAAGGCTCAGGACAGACCCTTCTCCGAATCTGGACAGGCCTGGCTTTACCTGAGACAAACACCCACCTACTAAGTAGTCCTCATTTTAACCAGGTTTGTGTTTGCAAAATGAGGAGGTTGCTGCCTGGACAGGGGGATGACTATCAGGACCCTATAGATGACAAATGAGTTGTCTACATGGAAAACACTGGCATTTAACCATGGAATCTCAGAGAGGGCCCGTGAATCTTGAGCAACCAAAAGACTTCTAGGTTCTTTCTGGCAATCTTTCAGGGACCATGGCCTCCTGCTCTGCACTGGCCCCTACCTTTCATCCCTTCATGCTCCAGAAGAGAAGCTCAGTCCATGGACCTGCCTGCCCCAAGCCAGCAGCAGAAGCCAGTGTGGAGAAGTGAGCTGCAGGGACCGTGGAGAGCTCAGAGATTGGATCTGCCCGTATCAAAATGCATCGAGGCAGTGCACACGTGGGGAGGAATAGACTCTTCAGATGGAAATCTAGACGAGATTTGTTTAGCATAAAAATCAGATCTTTCTGAGTCCAAATCAGCTTTCTGTCAGTGAGTTCTTGGGCACATATCCCATGTCAGATGGAGGCAGGGGTGTGTTCATGCATGGGGGTGTGTCCACTGCATGCGTATGCATGTGCGTGTGCACGCTTCAGTTTTTCTCCTATGACATGCTGCTTGAAGCAGCTTTGTTAGCCTCCCCGGTAAACATCAGGATACTTTGAATTGCTTCCTGCCCCCAAGTTCCTAGAGGTTCAGAGAACACTTGTGTTTGCCTGGAGCCGAGATTGAGCCGAGCTCCCCCAAACTGCTGTATCCTTTTAACATCCCTGTCTAAGACTCTACCTTTTGCCAGGAATGAACCACAGTAGCTTCCATGAACCCATCATGATGAGAAAGGGTAAGAGACACCCTACAGGTGCCATAAATGAAGTTTGCACAGGCACTGGGCACAGGAGTCCTCACTGATGTAGCGATGATGTCACTGTCCACCGAAGCACTTGGCAAGCCATTCAGTCACCTTCCGTGCACAGGGTCCATTGAGTACATAGTCTATACCAAGCTGATAAACTGATGGAAAAGGGTTGAATCCAGGCACAGACACCTGACACACAGCTCCTTAAAATCTGTGACCATTGTGGGTCACACAAAACCTCTACCGGTCACTTCACACATACAGAAGAACACACCGAGGAAAGGCTTTGCTCAAGTTTAGACAGCATGACTTGACAGTGGCAAGCCCAGCATGCCCCCTGGCAGTACCCAGGAGCACTGAACCATGGGCAGAGGAAATCTGGAGCCTCGGCCTTGCATCAAGAATGGCTGGCTTGCTTTTACCTGTCATCCTACGGATTGCCTCATCCAGCCTGAGTGTGAGGGGAGGTACCCAGTCTTACTGCAACTGGGTATATACCATGTTTGCTTGGTATGCTGGGTTGTACCTTGGAGGCCTGCCTTTTTCTGAAGAGGAAAAGAGGAAAGGATGGGGAGGAGCATGGTGAGGAGAGGGCTTGGAAAAGAGGAGGAAGGGGAAACTGCAGTCAGATGTAATATACGAGAGACAATAATAGTAATGATAATATAATAATAATAATAATAATAATAATAATAATAATAATAACAACAACAACAGTAGAAAAAGAATGGCTGTTTCTCCCACCTCCTGCTGGGGTTAGAGGAAATGGTTAAGACACTTTTGGCTGATGGGGAAAAACTAAGCCAGTGTCAGAGAAGACTGGCTTGAGCAGCTCCGATGGATGGCAGAGAGCTCGTCCTGTAGGGGGCTGGCACTGTGACGGTGAGGTGTGTCCTCGCTGCCTGTCTTTTCTCCACTCGGTGGCTTCTCCTTCTCCCTCCCAGCAATTCCTTCTCTTCCACCTAGGAGCCCTGCCAGGCGTCACACTCTCTGCCTCATTTGTCTTTTCTTCTTGTTGTCGTTTTACAGCACAGGGAGCAAAGTAGCTAACGCTGTGTAGGTTGCTCTGAGTGTTAAATGAGGTGGCTCTCATCAGCTCCTCACAGCATGGTCTAGGAGGCAGGAACAGCCGTGGGAGCAGAGGCAGTTCACACACAGGGTCCGATATGAGCAGGGTGCCTTGTCCTCCCCTTCCCTCCCTCTGCCCTCAGCTGTGTGGGTCCCTGTGGAGATGGGACATGGCTCTGCACTGCTGCGCCACTCTCAGGCTTGTCTGTGTCACCCGCTCGCTCGCTTTCTCAGTGTTTGTCTTCAGTGTCACTCTCTTTAAGCATCTGCTATCCGTGAAGCCACGGAAGTCTGTGGCTTTCTAACTCCACAAAGAAAAGCCTTGTGTCCCTGGGGCCCCGGCGACCCTCTGAAAGAATCTGTCCTTAACAAGGTCCTGGGACAGGGAATGAATTTTGTCTAGGAAGCAGATGCCTGAGAAGAATCCCTGAACACATTCTCGCTGGCCAGGGTAGCAGGGCCAGAAACAGTGTTTTCAAATCACTTGTCTTGCGAGAGACACCTATCCAGATTGTCATGAATCGATAAACAATACAGTAAAAACACACAAAGTATTTGAACTGACACATCAGCCAAGAAAAACCCTGCTTGGCAAACAGGCACACAGAAAGTTTCTCGATGTCCTTGCCATTCGAAAAATGCAAATGACAGCTGGGCACATTGGCACAGGCTTTCATTTCAGCACCAGGGAGGTGGGGGCAAGAGGGTCAGGCTACCCTGAGCTACTCGGTGAGTTCAAAGCCAGCCTGGGATACTAGAGACTCAAAGGAGTTTTAAAACTAAGTGATTGGTAGAAAGCAAGGAAAGGGGAAGGAAGAAAGGAATGAGGAAAGCAGGAGAGAAAGAAGAGAAGGAGCAAGAGAGGAAGGGGAAAGTTAGGAGGAAGGGAGGGAAAGTTAGGGAAGAGGGAAGGGAGGGGAGGAAGAGGGAGGGAGAGGTAAGGAGGGCAAGGGAGGGATGGAAAGGTGGAGGGGAGATGAGGAGGGTAGGGGGAAGAAGGAGGGAGGGAGAGAGGAAGGTAAGGGAGGGGGAGGGAAGAAAGAAGGATAGAGGGAAAAGCAAGCACATGGAAACATTTGTAAAAACAGCTATAACTCAGAAAACTGAGCACCCTGAGGACTGGCAAGGGTATGAGGGAACCTGGACCCCGTGCAACCCATGAGACATAAAATGGCGCAAACTCTTGCTTGATAGAAAGTGCTGTCTTCACAGTGTGAAAGCAGCCGTAGAAAAACTGCAAGAGCGGCCCTGTACAGGATATGGCTGTGCCTCCCAAAGCTACAGCGAGCTGAAAACAGACACCTCACACACTGCTGTGCCGCTCACACCCTGAGCATTCTGCTGCTTTTCCTGGTGCAGAGGCTTTGGACTGGAGCTGAGGCCCGAGGCTGCTACCCAGTATCGCAAGAGAGGACTGCAGGTCTGCCATCAGCCTAGGGCCAGAGTGAACTCTGATGCCTGAAGTTGGGTTTCCGTGGACCGCGTTTCATGGTCATGCTGTTATAGAATTGAAGACTCACCTGGAGAATATCAGCTGGAAATCCTGTAGACACGATGGAGGAGGATGCCTCTGTCCTTTATTTATTACAGATGGAACATGGTGTTTCTAGTCATTTCCACTTGATAAAATAATATCAGCTGTCTTTAAACATTCTAAAATGTGAAAAATAATAATAATAACTACTTAACCAGGGGCCATGCTAATTAGGGCTGAGCTTGGGCCAATCCCCAAGAGAAAGGAGAGAGACCTTGAGAGAATCTTAAAAACTGAGACAGCAAAGTGAGCTCAAAGTTTTGTGTGTGTGTGTGTGTGTGTGTGTGTGTGTGTGTGTGTGAGAGAGAGAGAGAGAGAGAGAGAGAGAGAGAGAGAGAGAGAGAGAGAGAGAGAGAGAGAGAGATCTCCTTAAACCATTTTCAATGTCCAAGCCACAGGGGAGGAGACTGCAACTCAGGGGAAGAGATATTTCCACTCAATGGCTGGAGAAGCCTGAGGACCTAGGAGTCTTGTGGTGTTGATGGACCAGGATCCTCCTCGCCAGCTGTGCATCCAGCCCTTTGAGGTTCAAGGTGTCGAACAGAGGTCTGGGGTTATAGCAGGGCTCCCAGTTGGCAGCTTCGGGGCCAGGTGGAGCCTGCAGCTGTCTTCTCTGTGATCACTACTTTGAGGTGAGTGCTTTAGGAAGCTCAGGTAGCATGTCCAGTTGTCAATAGCACCTTGTATCTTCCCATTTTGATGGCCGCCTGTGTTCACCCTGTTAGACGGACTCTCAGACCCAAGCATCTCGCAAATTCATCCCACATTTATTCAGGGCTGCCAGTGAAGCATCTATTTAAGTGTCACTGTATGGGGATTGAGAAGACAGAAATACCCTGCTCTTGGGGGCTCACAGATAGACTCAAGGAGGATGGGGAATGGGCGGCTGGTGGCTATGGGGAAGCATGGTGCCTGGTTAGTGTCCCAGGAGATGGACATCAGGGGACACCAGAAGAGAACTGATGGGACACGCCTTTCAAAGCTCTGGTAAAATGATCCAGGTTCTGTGATGCCGTTGAGTCTCCACTCCTTATAGTAAAAGCTCATACGAGCCACATTCAAGAGGAGAGTACTGGATTCAGCAGGTCTCTCTGACCATACAGCACATTGTATCAAGAGCGAGCTGTGAGGCCTAGCCAGGGAATCACTGTATTCCGCCCACAGAAGCTTTCAGGGGTCCACTTGATCCAGGATGCTTCCTTTGGCTCTGAGATACAGCCCAGCCTGTTCCTCCCATGCCCAACCTGACCTGGTCACCAGTGTGACCTTTTACCTCTGCCTTTTACATGTGCCACCCACATAGC
Source organism: Rattus rattus (assembly GCF_011064425.1). Lineage (NCBI taxonomy): Eukaryota > Metazoa > Chordata > Mammalia > Rodentia > Muridae > Rattus > Rattus rattus. The sequence goes on along the minus strand of NC_046166.1, from coordinate 8,676,770 downwards.
GCAATAAAGGCGACACTTTATATGTGTGCTCTCCTTTTCCTGAGCCGTCCCTATACTCGCCTAGGGTACAGCTTCTTCTCTACAGTCCTTGTGCCAAGCCCAGCCCAGTGCAATGGACGACAGAAGACTGGCTGCCATGAAGAGGGTCACAGCTCAAGCAAACTAGATTACCACAGGTCCGAGTGAGGCTGCGTCCTGAAGCAAGCCTGGGAGCTGCCACATGTGTGTCAGGAGAGCATCCCTGGCCCAGCTATGCATCTTGGGCAGATACGTGCTACTGCAAGAAACAGAAGGGCCCTCTGTGATCCTGGTGGGATATGGGATTGACAGAGACCGGGACAGAGGAGAAAATGAAGGTGGGGGCCAAGCCAGGTGATCTTAGCCACACATGTGGTCCAGGCAACTCTCAATGCTACTGAGTGAGGTAGCAGAGTGCTGCATGGTCCCACCCCAGCGGACACCAGCTTACTTAGCTTTTCCTTGTGTCCCGGGGTCCTTACACACCATGGATCCCCTGAGGCAGGGCACAGTGCATCTGGTATCACCAGCCTGGGAGGACCACTCCTAGCCTCCTCCCTGAGGTATCTAGAGTCAGCCCTCCCTCCAAGGACTCTGCCAGCTTCTCTCTCAGGCAACAGCTGACTTTTCTGAGGGAGACCTCCCTGTGGAGGGAGGCCAAGCTGAGCTAAGAGCTGTGCTAGAGGACTGCTGTGACAAATAACACAGCTGGTCAGCTGCGCCATTTCCTGTACAACACATAATTAGGTTAGATAAGAAACTAGCTGTGTCTAAGTGCTATAAATGCCCGTATTAAGCTATTTCGAGAGTGCCGAGCACTTTGACATTTGAGAGTTCAGAGTAATTGAGGTATTGAAATAAAATAGCTTCTGTTATTAAAAAGGTCATTATCGTCTTCGGCTAGATATATGAGGACTATTTTCCACTCTAGTGAGCCGTTCTCTCTGGCACAATTAGTGTCGCTTGAGTAGAGCCTGCCAGGGAGACTCCCACCCAGCAGCCCCTACCGGAGGCACAAGGTAGAAGTTCAGACAGGAGAGAAAGGAGAAGCCCCTGACACACCCCAGAGCCTTTGCCAGAGGCTCTCCCTGCATAGGTGCATGCTGTGTGACTCTGACTCATCCTCTCAGGCATTCCAAGGATGCCACCATAGTCACAACAGTGTAGATGAAACGTGAGAGTCAGCCTTGGCCACCCACGTGACTTGTAGGAGCAGGGAGAGACCGGAGCAGAGCACTGTACACGGAGCAATGAGCGGGCTGTGGGAGTCTGTGTCTTTGGGTTATGCCAGTTGTGTGAAGATTATGATCGCCCATAAAGAACATCCCCTGCTCCCATTCCACAGGAGGAAAAGGACAAGAAACAGGCAGGGGAACTGGACACAGTAAGATAGTGGCTGAACCTGCTAGAAAACGCCAGGGCTGGCTCCTACACTCTCCGCTTTGAAGCTCAAATGGTTCTTTCTGTCTTCTCCTTCATCTCAAGCCTTCACCAGTCTAAGTCCTTGCGTTTTCAGTGTTCACTCCACTAGAAGCACAGAAGCCATAGTGACAGCTGCTGGGGGCATGGGATGGAGGATTTAAAGCAATGGTCCCTGAGAGGGAGATCGGATGGGCAAGAGTGGTGGCCCCAAAGACCATGAGAAGCTGTCATGTCAGGGTCCAGGGGACGTCTGGTCACCAGCCTGAGGCAGAGGATCCCTGCCGTGCTCACCAGTGTCACTGTAATCCAGAGGACCCAAGCAAATCTAGATCTCAAGCCGTGTCCTGCAAATGCGGTTGCTGGAGTGTTTTCCCAGAAATACCAGCTGACATCGCCTTTTAAAATTCTCCTCTCGACTCTCCATGCCTCCAATTACTGAGTTAGATTAATAGATGTTTTGAGCTGCAATTTAAAATACCAATGTACTATCTAAGACAGTAAAAAGAAAACGATCCTTGGTTATTACCAATTTACCATACCACAACTTTTCAACGTCTCCCAGAGACACTTGGCCTCCGAAGGCTTGCTATTCGATGGTAGGGAACCGGCTGCTCCTGGGTGGGGATGACGGCGTCCCAGTCCTTTATGCGTGGGTATAACAGAACATCCGAAACTGGGGAAATTATCAAGGACAGGGAGGGAGCCATTTTGTATGATTCTGGAGACTTGGAAGCCCAAAGTTAAGGAATTGATATCTGAGGGGACTTTTATGCCTCATAGCCCCACGTGGGAGGCAGAAAGGCAAGAAAACACACTCACCAGGCAGCTGAATACATAGTATCTAATTCTTACTTGAGGCATCATTTCACTCACTGGTAGATCCCTCTTGACCTAATCACCTTTCATCAGGCCCCATCTGTCAACATTGTTTCACTGGAGACACATCCAAACTGCAGCCAATGGTCAAGAAGCATCCTCCAAGTTATATTTATTTAGACAATCACGCTGTCAGAGACCCTGTGCTAAGGGAGACTGTGAAGTTGGTCTCATAGGTAGCATGGACACTTTCAAAGCAAAGCCTGGAACAGGTAATAGACCATGTTCAAGGCAGTGCTGTTCAGAACAAGAATGCCTATGGACAAACAAGTAGACACCCACAGTGGATTAGCCTTGTAAAGAATGTTCTGACCTATGCTATAACACTGCCAGCCCTGAATAAACTAGACACAAAAGACAACGACCCACTATATAATAAACGACGTAATCCCACTTAAACAAATCATTCAAGCAGTCACGTTTTTAGAGACAGAAAGAACAACAGTGGCTTCCGTGCGATCTGTGGGGCTGGAAAGTGGGAGATTACTGTTTCGCTTTGAGAAAATAAGACCTTGCTAGCTATGGTGGTGGTGATGTTTCCACTGCGGTATGAATACCCATGATGCCGTGGGATTGTACCCGTGAACATCATTAAAATAGAAAAAAAAATTGTATCATATAAATTCCCTGTAGTGAACAAAAGTCTTAGGATGAGGAAAGCGTGCCCTCTCGTGGGGTTGGTACTGCAGGGTACCCAGAGTAGCAGGCTGGAGAGCAGAGGAGTGTAGGGTCCCATTGGATATTTGTCTTACCATGACCCGCCCATGCTGCCAGCTGAGATCCGTGTTTCAGGAAGCCGGTCTGAGAGCTACATGAGTAAGAGTTACTGAGACGATCACACAGCCTGGTTCAATGTCACACAAGGAGGCAGGGAGGACTTAGCAGGGGCCTGAAGGCAACTTGAGATCACAAAGAACAAAGAGAGCTGAACCATGTTGGCATGAACAGGGAACCCATCTGAAGAGCCAAGAAGGGATGGGTAGTCTGGTACTTTCTTGGAAAGAATACTTGAAAAAAAATGTGCTATAGGGCTTAGGATAGAACTCCATGGTAAAGTGTATACTTGGCATGTCCTTGGGTTTGATCCACACCTCCACAAGCCCCTGGGAATTAGAAGCAACTGGTGAACATAAGCTATTCCTGCCTTTTTCCAGAGTGCCTATTTCGCCCAAGGAAATAGACTACTGTATTTATAGATTTTAAACAATTTCCTCAGCACTAACTGAGGCCAGCACCCAGGGCCTCACACTTGGGACAAACGTTCTATCACTGACGGCAGCACCCTACGCCATGGCCAACTCATGAAACAAACCCGAGACACACATTGGCTTGTAGTCAATTCTAAGACTAGCTATCTTCTTAAGAAGGGTGGACGTGTTCCCCCAGGCCTCAGAGCCTAATTGACAGGTATTTCCAGAAGCTGCTGGAAAGTTCTGAGTCTGTGGGATTGTCCCTGACTGTCACCATTTTCCATAGGTCCTGCAGGACAGAATCTGCCGCCTTTTTCTTGCCCCACAGAGGAGAAGTTTCTGCAGCCTGTCAGAGTTCATACACTCAGGATTTCAATCCCAGACACAGGCCTGAGGTTGGCAGAGGGGCCTGCAAGCCCACACAGCCTGTTGCCACCCCCAGACAAATGTGTTATTCCAGGCTGCTCTCTCATGGAAACTGGCAGTGAGTCTGCCAACAGGCTAAATATAGCAGTGTCTTTCTGCTGAGTTTGGAGGCCCTGGGCAATGTGGTTTGGGCGGAAGGCTTAGAAGATGGCTTTAGAGAGAAGCAGAATCTACAGGAAAAAAGACGACCCCTTCCCCCGCCACTGCCACTCTTTCCTCAAGTTTTCACTCCAAAGCACATTCATATTCCTTCTTCAAGGGCTATTGAGTTGCTGAGAAGCCATGCCCTGTGCAGGGCCATGGGGTGAAAAAGCAGACAGAGACCTGTCCTCAGGGGGCTTGAACTTCCAGCAGAGAAGAAAGCTGTGCTTCATAACCCTGTTTCCAAGGGAGAGCATTCTGAAGAGGACAGCATGCTACAAAAGAGAAGGAAGGATCTGGGGTCATTTTTCTGGGTCAGGAAAGGTCAGTAGGGTCTGACTTTGGTAGAGCAATCTCTGGGCCTGGCATAGCCCTTTGTGTGTTCTCGAGATGCAGAATTGGAGCAGGGAGTTTGATATCCAGTCTCCGATAAGGACAAGCTGTTAGGAGAGACAGCCCTGCCAGTACCACCACTCCCTGTCCCGGGCTTGTGGGCAGCTTGTCCTTAGGTTGCAACTCTCTTACAAGTTTCCCACATGCCTGCCCCTCCCTGAAGTATCCGTACACATCCCTGTTCCTGTGAAGTCTGTATCATCCTGGAGGTGGGCTTGCTTCTCCACAGGGAATCAGAGAGCTCAGATGCCCTCCCAATACAGAGACAGACCCAGGTGAGGGCCAGATTTCATCACATGAAAAGTAATGTTCACACAACTGAGGGAGGAATGTTAGGATAGCAGCAAACAAAAGTGTGCACGGAAAGATGAACCCATACATGAGGCCCCACTGGGCCTAATAACAAGTCTGGTGACCACGGCAGAAAGAACTGTTTGCACACAGTTGGTCAGTCCCTAGGATGTGACAGCTGCAAATGAAGGGCAGGGAGGGAAGGAAAGAGAGAAGACAGAATAAAATAGAAATCAAAAAGGCATTTTGTACTAGAGTTAGATGAAGAAGAGAATTGTGGGAATGTAAAGGAGTAAGCTTAGAGGACATGGGAAGGAGGCCATCTGAACATCCAGGAATTGCTGCAAACTCCAAAGAAGGGCCACCAGAGGATGCTCGACCAGAGGATGCTCGACCAGAAGATGCTCACAACACCAAGTAACATAGCTGCTGCCCAGGGTCCACAGAGGTGCGATGAGACATGGGCAAGAAGCTTCCTGGACTGAGCCCCACAAACAGGACAAGGACATAGTGCATATGTCCACACCCATGTCCACTAGGTCAGGTGTGCCCAGCTTACACAGGAATAAGCCCCCTCACATCTGTCCACGTAGGGACATCTGTCCACCCAGCCACATCGTGGCAATGGACAGAAGGAGCTTGTGTATTAGGAATGACCCCCATCTTTATGGAGCTATTTGAAATAGCAAGTGGATAGTAATATTCTGAATTATGTCCTAATCTTCCAAAATAAAACTAACCACCTACCAAGCTCTCATTACTGGGAAAGATTATGAAAAGAAATCCAGAATGTAGAGACTTGAAAGGATCTCCTTATGGGGGTGATGCACCCCCTTTAGCCCAGGCCATGGTCCTGTGGTGTGCTCTGTCATCCTTTTCACACGATTTCCTTCACCCTTTGAAAGGCCTCTTTCTCCATCAAAGAACAAGGCAGCATCATGGACCACACAGAGGAAATCCATGAAGTATTCAGCAGCAGTCTTTCCTTGCTCACCATTGGGGATCTCAGGTAAAACCCCACGGTCCAGATCACTTCTAGGCTGCCTCTAGTCTTGGATATCACTTCATACTCCAGTTCCCTAGAGGGGCCATCAGGGGCTGGCACTTCAGCTCTCTGGAATCCATTTTTCCCCAGCGGGCATGTGAGGCCCTGCTTCTGGGCTGCTTCTTGCCCCTTCATGGAGTCTCCCTCAGACAGACACTCTTCCAAAGTGTGTTCTGAACCATTTCTTTTGATTCCTTGGGAATTTTGATACTAGCCCATAATAGGGTAAAGTGTTGGTGTTGGGTAACTTCAGCCTAAGGGCTAGCTCTTGAGAAAGTACGAGGGGTCTGACCCCTGTTTCTCACACTCACAGAGCAATGTCAAGGTTATCTCCTTCTCACAGTTGCTGTGAAATCCCCAGGACCACAGAAGGCGCATTTCAAACTCTCTGAACAGGAGCTGGTCAACAAGATAACTTCTTGACCACCAGCTGTACTGCCTTAAGGCTAACTCAAGATGGCCGAACATGGGAGGAGCTTGGAGAGGACTCGTGGAGTTGGACCTTGACCACTGAGAGCTCCTTGGAGTGAACTTATAGTACATGTTGATTCCAATCCACTGCAGAACTGACCCCAACTCAAGTCAATGGGAGGTTGCCCAGTGGCCACCACCCACTGGATACTCTCTCTGTGTCCTCTTGTTAAGATGGGAGGTTGCTCTGTGTCCTAAGGACCTGGATTTTAGATAGGATGGGAGGTGACTTGGACATGCTGCACTTGAGGGTCATTGCCAGAGGGAAGGTCAAGGATAAGCATGGGGGTCTATGAGAGTACTGACTCTAGCTGATGGGGAACAGGAACCACAGAAATGGAGGGGGTGGAATAGCAGTGGCAAACCAAGAAATATAGGAGACATCATGACTCTAGCGCTGTCATCTGGGTGTTCCAAACCTGGGTGCATCTTAATCCGCTGGTCAGGGTAGAATTGCATGAGCTCTGAGAGACAAGATGAACGAGGCCTTCACCTCAGAGCTTTACAGTGCAAGCCCACGGTGAGTTCTGCATCTCCAGGGATGCTGGCTTCGCCCTGCTCAGTGGTGAGCTCTTAACCAGGCTTGCAAGGAAAGTACTCACTGGATTCCAAGTAAGCCAAAGAGATGCTAATGGTAAAAGGCCGGTGGGCAGTTCCAGAGCTCAGGAGGGTGGCCCAGCTAGACCAGAGTCCTCAGGGTCCCCAGGTTGCAGCTGGAACACGGGCAGAAGCAAGCGTGTGAATGAAGAGATAGGAAAAGCAAATGGTAAAGGGTGATTAGGAATCCCTCAGTGAAGGGCTGAGTAGAAGAATGAACACCGAGAAAGAAGACTAGTGGTGTCCCAACCAAAGAGAGATGTATCACAAGGTAATTGAAGAGTTGCCTTCAAAAGGGAACAGTCCCTCCATGCATGTGCGTGCGGTCTATCACCTGCCTTAGACCAAGCACTCAGCAACGATTCTGGACGTTGGTGATCAGAGCTGAGTTTGGAGGTGTTCAACAGCAGTTAGCTCTGTGAGGGTCTGGAGGGAGGCTGGGCCTACAGAAAGCAGAGCTGGGTAGAGGAGGGACGGAGCCCGAGGGGGACACTGACAGCATGGGGGGAAGTCTGTCTTGGGAAAAGATCCTTATCGATACGGAGACCAGAGATAAGTTGACGATGGAGAACAGCAACGGAGATGCTCTCTGAGAAGACAGCCAGGAGAACCGGAAGTGGAATCGGATGAAGATGAGGGAAGAACGGGGCAGGAATACCAAACTGACCACATGGCAGTCTGAGGGGAAGCCCAGGGCTCTGGGGTGACTGGGGCAACAGGGGGAACTTGGGATTAGCCCAGGCTGAGGGAGGAACAGAACCAAGGAGATTTTGCAAAGAGCTAAGAATGGGTCTCCATCCTTAGCTGAACCAAGTTCAGGAAAAAAATAGTGTATCGTCCGGCCAGGGCATAAGGAGTGGGCGGACTTCCTGGAACCAGAGTGTGAGTGTCATGGTTAATGCGTGTGAGACCTACAGTGTGCACATGTAAGAAAATGTCCTGGTGCGACACATTGTTGTGTGCATGAACCAGAGTAAACGGATAATAAAGTGAATGTGCAGGGAAGGCCACGAGGCTGCGAGTCAAAAACCCAGGTCCGATCGGCAGGGGATTGCAGGCCATCTTTACAAGTCCCGCATCTTACGGACGACAGATCCCATTAGAAAACCGAAGAGAAAGAACTTGAAACTCTTAGACACAGCCCAGACATCTGCCTAAGAAGACTAGGCTGTTGGCGGATCCTCTAAGACCACCCTAAGATCTAGGAGTCTGTTTTCATGCAACAGCTCGAAGAATCCTACCCCGGCTGCCTGCAGCGGCTGCAAGCTGCAACAAGGAAACCCCTCCATTTCCTTCAGCAGCTGCACGGTCCAGAGGCTAATGAGCTTTTCTCCTGTTTGCTGACGGAAGACACTTGTAATAAAGTTTAATGTGGAGGAACAAGGTGCATAAAACCGGAGCTGTAAACACCTCTAATTCCATTTAAAACTATGAGGTGCTGCACATTAACATTTAACAACCAGACAGACACGGAATTGGCATGGCACCCATCAAGTCGTGTTGATTGGAAAGCAGGTACCAAGTCATCTTGACCAATCAGAAGAGAAGGGGCAGAGCTCAGCCACTCCTTCTCTCATGCCCCGCCTTGTGAGTTCATTAAGAGTCGGATCCAAATTATGGTGCGAAAATGATGCGGATTGCTTCGGGAAAGAAACGATAGGTAAGCCAGACACAGCTCAATGTCCAAGCCTCGTGTATCTGGGGACATTCCCCAGATTTTTAAATTTTCCCACATTTTAAAAATGAGAATTGTTCAGCATGCACCAAGATACGATATCTACGGACTCCACTTTGTCTCTGAGTTCCCCCACTGAGCCCCGCTGTAGGGTTGATGGGTCCCGAGTCTGCTCTGCCACAGGACTTGGTTGTTCAGGGAGACAGGATGTGGGAAGTTTGACTGCTGCCTCTGGGCAGGGGTCAGGCAGTTGGAAGCTGTGGGACACCACTCTGTGGGGAAGCGCAGTCTTGGGCACGGGACCCAGCTGGAGCTGGCTCGGGGTTCCCGGGCCTGCAAGGAGGCCGGGGCTGTCTGGTTCTCGGGCTCTTGGGCATCCACATGCGGCTGGAACGCCTCGGAAGAGCTGAGAACGAAGTGGGGACCCATGGGACTGGATCTTGCCTGGGGCCGAGGGGAAAAGGGGCGGGGGCAGCTCTGGCTTGTCCAGCTCAGAGAGAGCCTTTGGCTTGATGGTGGCTGCCCCTGGGGGCCTTCTATTGGAGATTAGACGGTGGCCCTGTAGAGGAAGTCCTTCTCGTGGCTCCCCTCAGCAGATCCCCATGAAAAGAGACATTCCATGGTTTTAAGGCTTTATTGTCATGGTGGAAAGTGGATGAGTAAAACCATACCTCACTTCTCAGGTGGGTCTGAGATGAAATACCCTTTGCAGGGAGGAGTGTCTGAGAAGAAAAGGTGATTGGCTAAGCCTCTGGGCCTTTGGGTACCTCATTATAATGGAGATCTGTCTTGAGCCTACGTGACCTATGGTCATGTCCTCTGCCTGTGGAGGGGCTTGGAACGTTGCCCTTACGTTACTGATGGCCACAAATCTATGGAGGGCTGTGGCTAGTGATGGGTCTGGTTTCCTGGGAGTTAGGAGAAACACCTGTCGTCCCTTCAGGGTCTCTGGGGTTCAAGCCTCTGCTCAACCAGGAACCAGGGTGCCTTTCACTGTCCCACACCCCTCTGAGAAGAATTCGAGTATCTCCTCGCTCTCCCCGGCCCCTCTGCTTGTCCGCTCACCTCCAATCTCCTCTGGTGTCTTGTCTGCTCTGGACCTGTCATGCTGGACACTCTACACCATTCAGATCTGGTCGCCTTTGCTCTCCATGGAGATTTTGCCCATTGTCAAGGCTACAGTTTTGGCCTAACGGTCTGAAGTCACCTCCACCCTCAAGGAGCTCAGGACCCATATTTCTGTTCCCAACACCTAATATCCTTGCTACTCAATGTGACCCTCGGTTCAGAAGCAGGGACATTCCCTTTGGAAGATACTGAGAAACTCAGAGCCTCGGGTTCCATTCCAGGCCTCCTGAACCAGAATCTACAGTTTACCAAGGCCACACAAGTGATCTGTACTCTGTACAGACAGCGTTCATCTAAGGCTCAACCACCTGCCCACTCCACTGCTGAAGCTCGGTGGGACCACACCGAATACAGACCTTTCCCCACGCTGTAAATCTCTGCTTTGTTTTCTTTTACAAGGAGCAGCTTTTGCTCCACACATGGGGATTGGGGTATGGCTCTGGGTGGGGACATCATCCCTACCATGTGCTTATCTGGCTTCACAGAAGGACTGGTTCCAAGTGACAGAGCTGGTTATTCTTTTAGACCTAAGTTCCCCAAGTCAGGACTGGAAAGTCATCCTGTCGTGGGGAACCACCTTAAAACTCAGAGTCAATACAAAACCCACCCTCCGACATTCATGACATGGTGCACTGGAGTCAGCCTAGTGGCACTGCTCCAGATGTGGTGTCCCTCCTCTAAACCTGAGGGCCCCTTGCTTAAAGAGTGCATCTGTAGTGTGATTAACCTCGTGTATCTTTAGTGAATCCCCAGTTGCTAGTCAGCTGGCCCTTTAAGAATTCTCAACCATTAGAACTGCTTGACCATATGACCTTCAGTGTTAGTTGCCTCTTGGATTTCTGGGAACAGGAAAAGATATAAAAAGGCAATTTGGGCTGAGGTAGGGCAGGGCTAGCAGAGTAAGAAGAGAAGGCAGTTGGTGGAGAAGATGCTGTTAGAAGACAGGTGAGCTAGAAGAAGCTGAGGTGAGCAGATAGGCTAGAACAGTTGTTATAGTTTGGACCTACTAGTATTGGGAAACCGGGAGAAGGGACTGTTTAAGCAGACTGTTGGGGAACTGAGGGGGGACGGTTGGGAGAGATGTTCTATTAGGCTGGGCTGGAAGCTGCTGTTCTAAAACAGGTAGTCATTTCACATGCTAACTGAGAGTCTCCGTTGAGAAGGATGTCCCTCAAACAGTCGGGGACACAGAGCAGTGGAGGTTCTCCGTTAAAAGGACAGTTTGACTTCCATATCCATACAGGACTCAACCACCCATGGATTGAAACTGTCGGTGCCGAATAGGCACACTCTTGCTTTCTGGTCAGTATTTCCTAACTGGTATTTTTATAGCATTTATATTGTATTAGGAGCTATAGGTAATCTAGAAATGATTTAGGAATTCAGAGGCTATGAGTAGGCTGTGCATAGTGTTATATTTTACACAAAGGATGGGTACTGCAGCTTTGGACAGCCACCAGGGGCCTAGAGACAACCCCGAAGAACAAAGGACTTCTGAACAGCCATTGGGTGACAGACGGAAGCCAGCCCCCTTGAGTCAGGGCACTCACCGTCTTTTTCTGTCTTCCCACGATGCAAGAAAGTGTGACTCACACGGCCTTTCAGAATTATGTCCATTGCTATCTGTCCGGACAGGGCAGAATCTGGATTTAAGTACTAGGATAGTAAGGTAGCTTGTGATTAAAAGAGGCAAGAGACAAGTCTGGGGAGGATTTAGAGGACCTGGACTGGCAGGTCATTTTTACCTGCTTCTCTCTCGGCCTCCATGGGCTTCGGCCTGTTATCCTGGAAAGGGAAAGAGAGTTTCTTTCTCATAAGGACTGGCTGGCTGAGATGGAGCATGTGAATCCTTTGGGCCATATTTGTGGGTGTGGCAGAAGGCCCGTTCTTGGCACACTAGGGCTAGGCCAAAATTCATCCCCAAATTTGAGCCCATCTGCACTCCGTCCCTGAGAAGCCATTACTCCAAACATCGAGTCCATGTTTGCTTTAATTGCATTGAACATGGGAACAGCTGTCCATTGGGGGAACTACTCAGGGATTACATCATCGCTCCTATTGATGCCTTATCGAAAGAGGAACTCTTTGCACTTTCTAGTTGATGGATGCTTCCCCTCGCTTAGCTTCAGAGATGTCAATTCATGGCTAGTGTTTCTTTGGTAGAGAAAACGCGACTAGACACATTTTCTGAGCAAGAATACCGAAATATGTCACTTCAAATAGGCACCAGGAACAAAGTGCTCACTGCCCCTGCTCTGAGAGTGCTTGTGTGGTTTCCGTTTGGAGAAGGCAGAGAGACCAGCTCTTCAGGGATGCTGTAAACCTTCTAGTCCCCCTTAAAAGGAAGTGTTCAGTGGGTTCTCCCATTCCCACAACCTGTGTAGCTGTGACCAGGACTTGAGAGAAAAAGGCTTAAGTGACTCTGTAACAGTTACAGTTTCTGGGCGGTTCTTAAAAACATGTATCATTCTGAGTGGAATGTGTTCATCTCTAAGCTTTCACTGTATTCAAAAAAGGGTAGGCTTGGGGGTCCATCACCTCTTCATTGCCCCACTCTCCACTTCACAAGTGTCCCTTTTGCCTGTGTGGCTAGGCATGCAAATGAGGAAATCTCTTTGTATCTGCGAGACACTGCACATACAGCTGCTGGCACCCTGTCAAACACAGTATTCTCTATGGTAACCACGGTATCAATGGTGTGCTAACAGTGGCTTTCCCCCTTTGGAAGAAGATGCTTTGGAAAGTCCTAGTACATTATTCCAGTCAGTCTTCTTCTTTTCTTTTTTTCCTTTCAAAATCTATGCTGCAGACACAGAGAAAGGGAACAAGATGCTGGTGTCATCAGAAAGGGTAGACTTCCGCACCGGTTTCCTCAGGAAAACAATAGCTGCTCCATTTGGACCCTTTCCTATAAACACCAGAATTATTCACAACGAACTCTGGATCTGTGGGGATTTTACTGCTAAAGGACTAAGTTTGCAGGACAAAATTTACTTTTAAAAGTTACTACAGGCTTAGGAATACCACTTAGAGGTAGTGGCTCATTAGATTGTGTACAAAGCTTTGGGTTCAAACCCACACACTGCAAACAAAACGTTTGGTTGTTTTCATTTCTTTTAAAATGCAAAGTGGCTTTAGCATGAATGCCAAGAGAGATTGTTTATGTACTGGCTTACAGTTTCCAGAATCTTCCAATGTTCGTTGTCCCGTGAAATCTTCCAGAATCCTAGGAGGAGTTAAATCATCTTTTTACACATACAGAAAATCTGAGGTGATTGGAGAAGGCCGAGAGATGAGCTCTGCAGGGATGCTGTGAAGCTCCTATTACCCCTTAAAAGGAAATGTTCAGCGGCTTCCCCCACTCCCACAACTTGTGTAGCTATGATACAAGTTGAGGTAATTAAAAACTCAAGTCCCACAGTGAGATAGAGGGCACAACTCACACACCAGCTGTGTTTAAAATAGATAATTTATCATATGTACATTGTAAAATTACAGGCCAAACAATGTTTATAGAGTATGGTAAGGGGCCACCGGAGTACACATACATCAGGAAGCATCCTTAATAGCACTTTGGAAACCAAGGTGACTCTCTTACTTCTATTAAGTCTGACATTTTTGTACATTGTTTAGGTCCACAGAGCAACTTCCCCCATGGACTTATGTCCCAAGGTCCCCTGACAGCCACCTAAGGCCATCATGGTTCTCATCCAAGGCTGAGATGGCCAAAGCACTTGCCAAGAGTTGGTTCCTCCTGGACATAGTTTCCTCAGTGTGGCTTGTCCTTTCATTTCTATGCTGAGGGAATGGCGAAAGGCTCTGCTCTCTCTGGAATGGGAGCTGACCGAGCTCGGCACACTTTGCTCACTTACGTGATGCACCCACTGGAACGGTACTCGAGTCTTAGGAAAAGAGAGAACGATGTCTTCCTAGGAGTCTAGGTCCGTTCTGCCAAAGGGGGACAAACACTTTACAATGCTGTTCTTGTAGCTCCACAGCCCTGGTGGACTATGGGTCTAAAGACATAGGCACCAGAATTTTCTGAGTCAGACCTCAGGCTTTCGACCATCAGCACCCCTGCCCTCACATGGCCAGCTTCAGAGCATCATTAAAAACAATGGATACCATCATGAGTAGCTGCTGCCATCACCACCAGTGACTTGCTGCTCCCTGGGTGTCCCAGAGCCTCAGAGAACTAGTAAGTCTGTACATCCCACCTTTCTCTGTGACCTTTGCAGGCATTTCCTGTGGCTATAAACTGGGCGCTTGATGTCTTAGACAGAGCAAGAGTGGCAGATTAGAATCAAGATTTAATTTCCCTCCTAAAACTTTAAGGCTCAGGAAGAGGAGAGGGTGATACGATTGGCTCAGCAGATGCTCTCAGAAGCAGAGTCCTTGCACTCAGGATCAGGCCAGAGACATGGCCAAGGGCTGGCTGGTCCCTTCTCTTCTGGGAAGTGTGTACCTCTTAGAAGACATCAGAATGCTGCCAGGAGAGGCTTCCCCATCACATTGAAGGCACAGGTGAAAATACAAAACTGGGGCGTTGTTTCTGAGTGTCATAAATAACTGGGAGCGCAGGTGACAGCCTGAGAGGAAGCCATCACTACAGCTGGTTCTCCTCGAAGAGGATCTGTGCATACACGGTGCTGGTGGGGACGCCTTTGGCAGCCTGGTGTGGTTTGATCAGCTCCAGCTCGGCGTAGGTCAAGTTTTCCTCGGTGATCTTGGGCTACGTGGAAAAAACAAACAAACAGCAAAACGTAATTCAAGGTGACTACAGTCAGTCATCCGCCGTGTGCTCATTGACCAAGAATATGTTTTCACGGTATTAATAGAGTGAGGAGGGAAGTGTGTAGGGGAAAATAAGTAAGAACATATGTACAGACCACTCACATTAAAGGTGTAGCTCGTGGCTCCATATAGAACGCCATGGTCTGCCAAGAGGCACTGTGGTTAATGTTTACGTTAGTATCAGTTACTCACGAAAGCCACTGGACTCTACCTCACAAAGCAGAGTAATAGCTATGGCCAAAAGGAAATATACACGACACAGAAACAAGCCTACCGGCAATTAATAATAAACTTAGAAAATTGACGAATGGTGTCATTACATAGCTAGAACTTCGGAGTATCCAGAAAATAATAATGAAGAAAATATGTAATACATGCTAACAAGTATAGAGGGAAGAGTGGTCATGAAACATTCTAATTTAAGTACTTTATTACTTAATAACACAAAAAGGGTCAAGCGTTGGCTTAGTTTGAGTTCCCATTGCTGGGAAGAGACACCATGACCGTGGCCAACTCTTAGAAAGGCAAACATTTAATTGGGGCTGGTTTATAGTGTCAGGGGTTCAGTCCATTATCACCATGGCAGGAAGCATGGCGGCATGCAGGCAGATATACTGCTGGAAAAGGAACTGAGAATTCCCCCATCTTGATCCAAAGGCATCAGAAGGAGACTGTGTGCTACACTGGGAGTAGCTTGAGCATAGAAGACCTCAGAGTCCACCCCCACAGTGACACACTTCCTCCCACAAGACCACACCTCTTAATACCACTTCCTATGGGCCAAGCATTCAAATACATAATCTATGGGAGTCATTCCTACTCAAACCATCACGGGCATCAAACTCAAGAAGTTAGGAAGTGAACAAAATAAGCAAAAGACCAAAAAAAAAAAAAAAAAAACCAAAAGAAAGAAAGAAAAACAAAACAAATAACAACAATAAGCAAAATAATTACAAAAACAGCAAAACCAGAAAATATACAAAAAAAACCCATCTAAAATAGGGTATTTGAAAGTACCCATAATATGCTATACTGAAAAAACTATCATTATAAAAAGGAAAAAAATATAAAAAAAGCAAGAACTAATAAAGCGGAAAACGAAAAAAGGAAACAGAATACGAAGGAAGGAAATTTTACATACTGTTAGAAGACTGCTTGTCTCAATATACTAAAAATCAAAATTGAAACTCAGGGTAAAATGATAATGTCCCAGAAAAACATAAATGACAAATGTTAAGTGTAGGAAAACTGAATTTGCTAAATACCCCCAGAGGGGCAGTAAGGAAGAGCTGCCTCTTTGCAGCACCGAGAGAGCCATTGCAGGGCATTTCTGAAGGAGGCACCTAGGACCATCTCACATCAGAGAGCACGAAGGAAGAAAACCTTGTTGGGTTTTAGAACAAACCCTGTGCTCATACACGGTTTAATTCGGATTTATTTAGGAGGGCTTAAGAGGCACGTAACCGCACTGACTATGATAGGTAATCATATATTCAAGTGGACTTCATTTGGGAAAGCAGACGTGGCTCAGTATTTTTAAATAATTAATAGTAAAAGATCGAAAGAGAGAAACACCGTGGTTCTCTCTGTAGATGCTGGAAAGCCACTTGGTAACACTGGAAAACTACTCCTGACAAAACCAACCTTTGAATGACAGAGTCACAGCTGTGTGTTTTCTTAATATGAGTAAGAGATGTTAAAGTTAATGAAAAAAAAATAAAAAACTGAGTGTGGTGGCACACACTTTAGTCCCGGCACTCAGGACGCTGAGGGAGGTGTATCTCTGAGTTCGAGGCCAGCCTGGTCTACAGAGGGAGTTCCAGGACAGCGAGGGCTACACAGAGAAGCTCTTTCTCAAGAAAACAAAACGATAAAAAAACAATTGGCAATCCAAGTCTGGAGATATTAAAGTCAGACAACTGAACTAGTTTAAATATGGTAATAGTGGGAGGTGAGTAGACATATGTATCAGTGGGACTGGCTAGAGACTCCAGAAGCTAACTGAGTGAATGCTATTGGACTATTTAGGAGAAAATAAAATAAAATGAAACCATGCCCTACATCACTCCGTAGAAGTTTAAAATATGTAAACTCCTAAAACTATTGGACGAACGCATGGAGAACTTTCAGGAAAATCATCTTAGGAGTAAAGATGGTTTTACAAACGGGACATCGTCCTGCTCTAGATGGCAAAACTCTAAATAGAATCAAAGAACGATCAAAAAGGAAAAAGGAAGATGATTGCGGCTCAGGTCTAAGGGGCTTACAGTTCAGCAAAGATCTGGACCAACAATCCTCTAGGGAACAAAGAAAGGGGTGTCAGAGACTACTAGAGGTTCCCAGAAAAGCAGGGGATGGCAGAGACCCCTGGTGGCTCCCAGGAAATCAGGGGACTGCAGAGACTGCCTGTGGCTCTTCAGAGAGGATGTACAACAGCTCTCACACAGACAAAGTGACACAGCCTTGCTCATCCTGACAGACCTATAGTTTTGCTCCTAGTTCTTTGAGAGCTTCATAGGTGTGTTCTCACCATGTTCACCCCTCCTCAACTCCTCCCAGATCCTCCTCTTGAGTACCCAGCTAACCTCGTGTTCTTTTTCCCATCCAATTCCAATGTGGCTCCCTGTATGTTCATGGACGTGTTGGCTTTCACTGGAGCATGGTCAAACTCTAAGTGGCAGCATTTGTAAAGAAAACTGACTGTCCCAGCGGTCAGTTGCCAGGAGCTCCCTGCCTGGGGCTGGACCTTCCCCGTCACCTCCTCTCTCCAGTTTGGTCTGCCTTGCATGGGGCTTGCATGCTGACACAATCGCTACCACCGGAAGTCACAATTTTAAATCACATTTATGTGTGACTTTTTGTCTTTAAGTTTCCAGACATGTTTTAAGCTGCCCAAACTATCATGTCTTCTTATCTACTCCTGACGAGATTATTTTTGGGAGCAAGCAAAGAAAAATGAGTGATCCTCACGTTCTTTGGTGGAAACCTGAGAGTTTATAGAATGGAACATATGATGTTGTAATCTTAAACAACCACAGAGCTGGGGCCTGGGGTGTAGTTCAGTAGTATGCTGATCCATGTGCATGACCTGGGATTTGACCCTTGGTTTCAAAAATCATTTAAAATCGATGGAGCTGTACATAGTCTGTATAGTGTCATTTGTGAAAACATGTGTGCTTGCATGTATGTAAGCAAACATATCCACATGTTACCCTTGGAAATCAGCAACTGGAGAACCCAATAGCCATGATTTCAAGGGGTATAAATTGGGTTGCTGGGGACTCATACCTTAATATATATTCTTTGCTTAGTATAATTTGGATATTACCAAAGGCTTCTATTTACCCGATGGTGCACTGATTAATTTAAATTTGTAACCAAATAAGTAGAAGTGGTCGCTAATGTATCAATATTCTCATTTCAGCAACTCTGCATTTCGAGTCTTAGATGTCAGACTTGAGCTTTCGGTTTTCAGCCTTTGTTTTGCTGTTATTTTGTGTCACGCTCTTTTAAGACAACAAGCACACAAAACCTACATGCCTCTATCTTTTTCTTTTAGACAGGGACCATAACAAAGAAACCGTTGACAAGGAAGGGATGTTTCTCAAACGGGATGTCAAAGCAGAGAGCCTCTGTTCTTTTGAGACAAAACACCACGAAGACCGGAACAAGAGGCAAAAGGTAAACGAACTTCATGCCAGCACGTCCGGCCGGAGTGATTTCGAGCGAGCGAGCGACTGGCACAGGTGTTCCAAGTTCCAAGTTCAAAGTTAAGCACATTTGTAGGGATGGGGTCTCTGCTTTCCTTTTGACACCAAGTCTTTTTACACTGCTTCTTAGCCGTCCACACTGTACCAAGCCAACAGACCCCGATGTGCGCTCTGGCTTTTGCTTAATTACATTTTCACACTACAACGACTCCATTTAAAAAAAAAAAACACCACGTGTCTTCCAATAAGTACTCAAAACCCAACTCATGTAAATTTTAGAACCCAGGTTTATGAAATCACATTGTCCAGTTGTTTTATTGCATTACTGCGAAGCTGTATTGTTTTCTAGCGTAGATTATCTGCTTATTCTTAAGTTATTTCATTACGTTTGGATATGAAAAATAACACCCGCTTCCTCAGTACAGGTCACCAGGCTGGCTTGGCTGATGTGTTGTTTTCATACATTTTTATGATGTTCCTATAGTAAACATAATTTAATAAAGCCAAAGCACACTAAATAAATAATTGCATCTAGAAAAGCAATAAAAACAAATAAAATTAGTACTTTCATAAGTGGGAAAGGTACTTCAATTACTGCTACAAGCAACAACCCTCCATAAAATGTGTACAACCATTTCCCCTATGCATATTTCTGGAGTGTAATAATTTGATTGAAGATATGAGGTGGCACGCGGGAGGCTCGGGAGTGCGAAGTGTGTACGGTTTACAACGGATGATGCATAATACTGGTGTTTGGCACCTCTGAAGGACACCATCGTTTTCTGGCAGACGCAGTGGGTTGGCACTATCAAACATGTGGTAACTACACTTCCCAGCTCGGTGAACTGGAAATAAAGTCCTCGAAGGCAAGGCAGGCAGGCAAATGTATTCTCCTCACTCCTTTTTTTTTTTTCTATCGGCTGTCTTTGTTTATGTTGATACCTCAGTAAAGCTTATGCTCCTTTTAACAGGGAGGTTAGGGATCTGTAGAAAGGCCTTGACTGCTAGAGCCCAGGCACTGTTCTTGTAGCCTTGGCTAGACAAGGCCTACTTAGCTGAGGCACCATCCCCAGTGTCTATAGCAATTCCAGTCCATGTCAGAAGTACTGGGTCTATGGAGTGGGCCAGGAAGCATCCTGTTAGTTCTCTACAAGCCACCAGCTCTCCAAACAGTACTCTTCAGGCCTGTGTGGAGGGGATAGACTTACAATCAGTCCTCTGTATCTCTCAGTTCTGCAACCAACTGTGGGTTAAACATGTTTGTGGGAAAAGCCGCATCGTATTAAACATGTGGGTTTCCATGTCAACCCTACACAATACAGCACACGGACTCTTTATAGTTTTCCTGTTTGCCTCTGCATCGCCTTTTGGTAGGTGAGTCATTAAGGGACGACCTCAAGTGAACAGAAGACATGCAGAGGCTACGCTGCCAGGCAGGTATGCACCACTGTCTGTCTTTCGGTTTGCATGGGGAGTTCTAAAAGCCTTCCTGCAAGGAATAATCAGAAGGCTGGATATGTGCAGGCATCACACCTAGAGCACAGGCTTCAGCCAATCTACCCCACTGCTTCCAAGCTCCCTTGAAGCAAAATGAAAGCATAACAGGAACTTCCAAAGTGGGATCCACAGAGCTCTGATCGAGCCACGCATTATACACAGATGCTGCTGAATTTACTGGAGGCAGGCAGTAGGACTTCCTGAATGGTCAGAAGCACCTCTCCAGTCTGGTTTCCTCCTCTTCCTCCTCCTCTTCCTCCTCCTCCTCCTCCTTCTCATCCTCCTCCTCCTTCTCATCCTCCTCCTCCTCCTCCTCCTCCTTCCTATTATTATTATTGTTGTTGCTATTCCTTCTTCCCCTCTTCCTCTTTTTGTTTGTTTTTTTTTTCCAGACAGAGTTTCTCTGTGTAGCCTTGGCTTCCTAAAGCTCATTTTGTAGACCATGCTGGCCTTGAACTCCCAGATATCTGCCTGCCTCTGCCTCCCAAGTGCTGAGATTAAAGATGTACCACCACCACCCTTCGTGGTTTTATCTTCTTTTGCCTTTCACCAAGGCCACAGAACGACCTAGTCAGGTTCTCCTTTTGTCCCTCAAAGCTACTGAATGTCCACGCCTTGAAATCCACAGGGTTTGTACACGTATCAAGGCCCTCAGATGTCCAAGGCCTTTGTGTAAAATGTCATGTTCTGTGTACTCGTGTTTGTCCCCACATGCTCTAGTGCACTTTAAATGACTTCATCCCCAGATGAATTACAACAAGAGGCACAATGTAAATGCTCGGCAAATAGTTGCTACACTGTATCATTTGGGAAATCATGAGAAGCAAACAGTGGAAAGTCTGTCCAAGTTCACTACAGATACAATTCCCCCCTGTGACTGGTTGAGCATACAAGATGCAGAGTCTGCCCTCTGTGTGCAGCCACTCGGACCTCACACATCCCAACCCTTTGCCTTTTGTCACCCGTGATCTCCTTTTCATACATTTTACTCCCAAGGGAGGATCCTTCTTACAGCTGGAGGGAGGGTCTTTCAGCAGTGGGTGACGGAGAAGAGACAGTAAAGCATCCTGTATCTGAGGCAGCAAAATCTTCTAGCTGGTATCGCCGTGATCATGTTCATAGGGGAGGGGAGGACAGCTTTGGCATGGCCCTCACCTGCCTACAGAGCTGAGTGTCAGAGGAATTTGGACCAAGTTCTAATGCCAACCACTTGACTTTTCTCAGTTCTACATCTGTGCGCAGGAACAATAGTGACTAGCTCATACTGAGTTTTGAGTGTGTAAATGAAACACATGCATGTGTTTTGACACAGCCCCTGCCCCATAGAAAGGACTAGACACATAAGGCAGCATTCGGACACCATCATTTTCCCTCTGCAAGCTAAATGTCATCTACCTATACACGTGTCGAATCCTTGACACACCAACAAGAACTGTGTGGGCCGTGCAGGCCAGGATCTTTTTCGACAGGAAGAGATTCTGGGAAATTAATTATGGGCAGAATTAGCCCCTCCCCATCCAAGTCCCATGTTGTTTATCCCACACCATCTCAGAATGTGAATGGGATTGGAGATGGGGTTTTGAAAGTAATAAACTTGTTAAGACGGGGTTGGTAGAGGCAATGCTAATCCGATGTGACTATTCTTTACAGCATGAGAATAGGACACAGGCTACTTAAAGGGATGACACAGCCATGTTTATCTTGGACTTGAAGCCTCTTGGGGAAAACATATCTCTGGTGTGTGAGTTACTTGGTTTGTGGAATTTAATTATGGCACCCTTGTGTACTAATCTATTGGTCATAGTATAGACAAGGAGGAGATGCTTTCTTTGGGGGAAAGACCTTCTCATGAATGGGCACATAGTAGGACATAGTGGCACATAGTAGGACATAGTGGCACATAGTAGGACATAGTGGCACATAGTAGGATGTGCCATGTCACCTTCATGGGGAAGGGAAGGAGAAGCCTAAGGTCTGCTGCTATTCAGTGAGGAAGCAAATGGAACTGGAAGTAGAAGGCTCTGGATCCCCTTCACACGATCCTCCCAGACGCCTGCTTCCCTGCTGCCCTGCCCTCTACGGCTTGGCCTCCGAGTTGAGGTAATTCCAGCTAAGCTGTGGGGAGTCCACTGAGAGCCAAACAGGGACTTAAGCATGTGCGCTGTCTGGGGAGAGGGATGGTGGGCTCCATTGTGAGGAAGGAGTGAATGACACCAGCTGTTAGCGGCCAAATGAAGCCTCCCGACCCCCCAGTTAGGAGCCTGGCTGCCAGATGACCCAAACCCCAGTCTGGGTCAGGAACTCAGCCTAAACTCACTCTCACCTTTCTGACTGTGCACACGTCTGAGGAAGGAGGCTGGTTCTCTGTCAGTGTTTCCTGCCCAGTCCCTACCCCGTCACCTGCCAGCCACAGATCAACAAGGCCACTTCGGTGCTGCCGTAGCTGTTGCCCCTCTTCCCTTTGTGCTGAGGACACAGGAAGCAGCAGAATGACTGCAGAGAGGTGGCATCTGGAGCTGCTGAGGCAGCAAGGATGACAATTGAGGCCCATGTGTTCAGGGTGGCAGAGGGAAATGAGGGGCAGTGCCTGTCTCCGACCTCAGGAAAACCCCAGAGCAGCCAGGGAGTCATGTGGGTGGGTCATTGCAGGTGCTACTGTAAATATACAACGATAGGGGACTTTTGTGGGCTTTTTCCTGTTTCTCTAGAGTAGCTCACAGTGGGACAGCTGGGTCATACGGCAAATGTAGGCGTAGCTCTTAAGAAACTGCCAGTCATCCAGAGGGTACCGTTTGCTCTCGCACTCTCTCACCTGAGAAGTTCCACTTCCTTAACGTCTCCTAGTTCTTCTTTACTCGTTTTAGTAGGTGTCAGGGGCACACAATGCCCCATCCTTGGAGAACCCACTAGCCCTACACTTAAACCCAAGTTGTCATTGATGGCTATGGAGCCAGGCTCAATTCTCACACAGCATGATGCCCCGTGATCTCAAAGGCTGCAGTCCATTCTTTGCATCCTAGGCGTAAGGGTAAATGAAGGTCTTGGAGCCCGCGATGGCCTGCCTAGCCTCATCCATCTGCTCCACCAGTGGTGAGGAGCTGAGACCACAGAACCAGTGTGGCCCGCTTCTCTCAGCTCTAATTTAAGCCTTTCCCTGCCCCAGTTTAGGGTGCTGGTAATGGAAAGTACACCATGGGGAAGAAATGGCTCGACTGCTGACACCAGGAAAACCAACCTCAGAAGATCGGTAAGTTACGCCTCTCTTCACAGCACACGTACTTCGAGCTCCTAGTGTGCACATTCTGGGGGTTTCATCATCTTGTGCACGGGTTTCCATGGAGTCAACCGAAAGTTTCTTTTCTGGGTGAGCAGGGATTTAATGATCTCTTATGCAGACTCCTGCAAAACGATACTTTCCAGTAGAGACTGCAGCTGGACGTGCGTGTTGAATTAACTTTGCAGGAATAAGAGAGAAATGCAATTGCGGCAGCTGCCCATTGCCAATGTGAAGAGTTCAGCCAGGTAATACTATTACCACAGCAACTGATCAATACTCAGGACACGGGAGCTCTGCGCTCACGTCACCTTAGCACTCCGATGTGAGATGGAGCTCTACAGAGTTGCAGAATCAGGAATCCACTTCCCCCAAGAGACCACATGAATTGTCAGGGGCAGACTTCCTCTTCTCCCTTAAAGTGCTCATTTTTTATTCAACAGAGAAGGAACTGGTGAGACGCAGTCTCCCTGAAGCCCCCCGCACACATCCACGGCCAGCGAGAATGCTGCAGCTAAGTGTTTAGCACATTCTGCTCTCCCTGACCCAGAGCCTCTGGACTCCCTGAACATCCATTCTCAGGAGAGGAAAGTATTGTGGCCAACGTGCCTTGGACATGAACTTGGCCTGGTTGAGCGGCATGGGTTGCTTCCAGGCATTGATGTTTATTTAAAAAAAGGATTTAGAGTTTTCTGGTGTGTTTTTAAATAAAAATAGACGAGGAAATATAATAAAAGTAATATTTTTCCAAGACAGACGTGCTAAATGGCCCAGAGTGGCTATGGGAGGTAGCTCAGTTTGCTGGCTGAGACTGGGTCCTTTTTGGGAACAGAGCTCAGCAGCGCACTGATAAGTAACTTTCACCATCCCATTCTGTTCTCACCTCTGCCACGTGAGGTGGGCCAACAGTCACACTCATATCACAGACAAGTAGCTTTTAAAAGTAGGAAGCTGCCAGGAGCGCTGACACACGTGCAATCCCAGCACGTGGGAAGTGGCGACAGGAGAGTGATGAATTTGAGGCCAGTATGGCCTATATCAAAAAACAAACCAAACATGGCAGAAGACGGTTTTATGGCACCAGGTTCATATGGGTTCAGAAGTCTCCATCCTGCCTGGGATCCGGCCCCTGGGAATGGCACATGGACAGTACAGCATCTGAGCACAAGCTAATACACACAGTTGGAAGCTAGGTGATCCAGACAGGCGGACCGCAGTCTGTTTCCCTAGCAACCAGCATCAGACGCCCATGGGAAAAGAAGCAGAGGACCATTAGGTCAACTGCACGAAGCTTGGATACAACACTCAGCAGGCAATGTGAGCTCCAACGGAAGAATCTGAGGATGAAGGACATAGCCTGTTTCATGTATCAAGTCTTATCAGACAGGCTTATGTTTGAAATGCATGCGGTTAGCTGCAAGATGAAGCCGAAGGTCGAACGGGAGGGAATGGAGAAGTTCAGGTGACTCTCGGTCAGTCACCAGGTCAGTTCATCCGCTCTTTGGGGTAGAGAGTCTCTGCTCCATGGTAAGAGTATGCTAGTAACCTCTGAGATGATTTATGGTGCTAGGATCAGAGGTCCAGGTAGACCAGTAGCCTCAAGGCCTTGAATCATTTCTATTCCCAAAGCCATCATGGAGCTATAATGGCTCACCAAAAACCACCCTGACTGTCTGAGCCACATCCAGAGACACAAGAGACCTAAATGTCTCCATGGCACATAATACACACTTGCTCTGTTGCCTCAGCCTGGGGGTTATACCCATGGTTCTCACCTCGGCTTCCAACCTCTTGTGCTTACATAGGGTCTGAGGTCCAACAGTCCAGTGTGCTGGAGGACTACAGGAAACAGAAAAGTCTGAACTCGGGAAGAAGTGGAGACAAAGCTTTCATCTATTGAAGTTTGTTAACATCCTAGGCTGGATGGACTTGCCAGGAAGTCCCCAGTCAAGCAAATTCACACAATGGTTTTAAGCCCAAAGAGTCCAAAGGGCACTTATTAAAAGGCATCCTTCATGTATGTTCAATAAGATGGAAGGCCACATGCCCAGGCTAACAGGTCTTGGGACAGTCACAAGTCACCATCCATCTAGGTAATATGTTGAAGTCAGCACAGAAGGACCAAGGACAAACCTTATAGGTTCAAGATTTTATAAATGGACAGATGGATGCCTCTAGATTTTACAAACCCTATTTTATGAACAGAAATGATTATATATCATGTCTCAGTGAGGCTCCCATACTTGACGCTTCTCCTGGCTGCACAGTGACTGCGCCATAAGCTGATGTAAGTGTTTCCACATGAACCAGGACTGACTGCGCATATCCCCAGTGCCTTCCCAATGTGCTTTTACAGGCAGCCACTCTAGATGATGCTTTTGCTTGGAAAGAGTGTTTGCTTATCTGCTTCAACCAAGACCATGACTCAGAATGCAATTTCTAACCCTTTCCTCACACGGCCTATCACACTGGATCACACGAGGGTCCCTGTGGTGGTTGATGCTCAAGAGCCTTGCCCTCAGAAACAAGAAGGCCGCCATCCATAAACTGTATGCTGGTGAGCAGTGCACCTAACCTGTCTGTGTTTCCTCAGCTACAATGTACGACTTGTACATTGCCTCATGGGATATCCACAGAGGAATTCCTGCCAGGACTGCAGGAAATGCTCTGTGTGTGGCCTACTGTTACTGTCAGTACTAAATAAACCTATGCGTGCTTTTGTGTGTGTGTGTGTGTTTATGTGTGTGTGTGTGTGTGTGTGTGTGTGTGTTGTGTGTGTGTGTGCGTGTGTGCATGTGTGTATGTGCTCATGAGTGTGCCTGTGTGTCTGTGTGTGTGTGTGTGTGTCTGTGCATGCTCATGTGTGTGTGTGGCTGTGTGTATGTGCTCATGAGTGTGCCTGTGTGTGTGTGTGCTCGTGTGTGTGTGTACTCATGTGTGTGTGTGTGTGCTCGTGTGTGTGTGTGTGTGTGTGCACTCATGTATTTTGTGCTCATGTATGTATGTATTTTGTAGTAATATGTGATATAACCTTGCTAAATGACAAGTTAAAGTGTTCCTGGAACAGGCTCTCCATCTGTGACCTAGACTGAGTGTCCTTGTCAGGCTCTCAGAACCTTGTCCTTCCTGTGCCTCTCTTAAGCTCCCTCCATGTGTCCTCCTTGAAGACCAGAGGTCCAGCCACTGAGCACTTCTTGGACATAGCTGGGCAGTGCTCTTCACTCAGGGATGGCTTTGGGCCCTAAGTTCGTATCATTTTCTCTGTCCGAAAGACTCTCCCATGCACCAGGGTGAACACTGCTCCTTCGTGTTATCAGGCCTTTTTCTCTGATGTGTTATCTTCCTCAGCAAACACAGCCGTTCCTTGCTCCCTGCAGGACTCTGCTGTTGTCACAGCGTGTAATGCTCTTTGGCACTGTAAAGTCACATCTCTTATCTTCTGTCTTTTTTCCATTAGACGACAGTAGCAGTGGAACCTAATAGTTCCTGGTGTGATGACAGCCCTGGGCAGAAGGTTCTCTTGCAGTCACCTTCACTCTTCATGTGCAGGAATGAAGACAAACACCTCCGTTTGTGATCAGTGCAGACTTGGTCTTTGATTTCAGCCTCTAGTGAATTCTTTAAATATATCCATGGCTCCATCCTGTAAGCGTTCGGCAACAGGACAAAATGAAATAAGCCCTGAGGAGTAGTGTCTCTGGTTGACTTGTGCAATTGTGCAAAAGCCCATCATGGCTGACCCTAAGATGACAGTGATATCTGATCTCTCTGGTAGGGTAAGAGCGGGCTGGAGTACACACTGGCTTTGCACTGAGCTCCAGAAAGACACATGTCTTGGGAAATCCCGAGATGTATATACGTGTGTGTGATTATGATGCAAGAGTTTGAGTGTGTGCATTTGCACCCATGTGTGAAAGCCAAAGGTTAACATTTTGGTTTTCCTTGATCCATCACCACTTTAGTTTTTGAAAAAGGGTCTCTCACTGAACCCAGAATTCACTGGCTTATCTAGGCTAGCTGGCCAGAGAGATTCAGGGATCTGTTTGTCTCTGCCTCACACCCCAATCAAGCTGGTTAAAAATGTGCTGTACCATGTCTGACTGTGTGTGTCTGTGTATGTGGTGAACTCTGTGCATGTGTCCTGCTCAGCCCACAGAGCTTGGGTTTCATGTGTGTACAAATGTTTGCCTTCTGTGTCAGTGTCTTGAACTCAAGTCTTCAAGGATTTCAATATGAGGAATTTATTAGCAAATCCATCTTCCCAGTCCAGAATGTGAATTGAATAAGATAATAAAAGAAAACCAGCCTGTCATCGTTAAAGAAATGCTTCTACAGATATCTCCCACCTCGGGAGGAAGGCGCAGCATTGTTCCTCATGAACTCCTTTCTCCCTCTTAACACCTTTGGGGACTCTACGATAACACACAACGGAGTTCTAAGCTTCAGGAAAAACATAGGCACATGGCTTTCAGGTTTAAAATACAATAAAAGACAGACAGACAGATGAATGGATGAATAGATGGCTGGATGGATGAATGGATGGATGGATGGATGGATGGATGGATGGATGGATGGTGGGTTGATATCTAACACTGAGGAAAATGTGAGGAAGTCACCATTCTCATCTTTTGTCAGATGCAGAATAAAAGGGGAAAAGGTTTTTGGAAGAGACTAGACAGACTCTATCAAAGCAAGAGTTATATGTTACTCCAAGTTTTAAAATATCTCCAACAGAAATGCACTAAAAAAAGGGATGTGTGCAGCGGTATTTTTCACCAGAACACCCTTCCTAAAAGTGGAAAATAAGCAAAACATATATGGCCAAGAATTGTGAGACTGAATGACCCCGGGCAGTCAATAAAGAGGAGGATAGAACTTCATGCATGGTGGGAGAGATGTGCTGGTATAGAGTCCACAAAGAACATTTCAGGTCAGGAAAAGTGTGCGAGAAGCACTCCCATCTGCACAAAACAACACTTGGAAGCAGAGTCATGCTATCCTACAGCCATGACCTACAACAACGGTTAGGTGGTCATAATGTACATTAGGGATATAAGCAAAGACATGGATGGGCTCCTCTGGATGATACACGGACAACACTTAAAAGTATATAACAGAGGCCATGACAGAAATAAGAGCCTAGGGAAGGAACTGCATTTTGTATTTTAGCATGTGAAAACTGAGTTGCCAGAGTAGTCCTCCCTGTCCCATGAAGTGTGGACAGAAAATGATGCCCTAGAAACCAACGGAGTTAGCTAAGCATTTTTGACAAGAGGAATAGGTTTGTCATGGAGGAAATAATAAGTTGTCACCAAGCACCTGTTTGGATCAGGTCTGATACGTGCCAGCAGGGGAACATGCCTCTACCTCATCCCATCTGAGACAATAAGGGAGTTGCCCAAGAGTTAAATGTCTATCCTTATTGATAAGTATTATAACAGGGTCTGGGACATGGAAAAGGACATTGAAATATCGTTCTAATCATCATTGTTTTCACCACCACCACCATAGTTACCACCAGTACCACCATCATCACCAGTAACACACCACCACCAGTACCACCATCACCACCAGTACAACCATCACCACCAGTACCACCATCACCACCAGTACCACCATCATCACCAGTATAACCATCACAACCAGTATAACCATTTTCACCAGTACCACCATCATCATTAGTACCACATTACCACCAGTACCACCATCAGCACCGGTACCATGCCACCACCAGTACCACCATCATCACCATTATAACCATCTTCACCAGTACCGCCACCACAATCCTCACCATTACCACCAACACCATCACCTTCATCACCAATTTATCACCACTCTCACCATCACTGCCATCATGATAATCATCCCCATCACAGTAAGGTTGCCATGGTACACAGGGCACAAACTAAGAGTTAAGGTCAAACCTAAAATGACGATGGGGACACGGATCATTTGTGAAGTTTACGTTTCAATATACAGTGTACACAATGAATGCACAAAGACTGCATTAATAATTTGCATCTCTGTGCTCATGCACACTCCAAGCAGAAAGTCCTAAGGCTATCTCCTACTGGGTTTTGGTCATCCTATATATATATATATATATATATATGTATTGATAATTTATCGATTTAGGGCTTGAGAATCTAACCCATTCCTAGAGCCCAAGCTTGCCTTGTCAACACAGAGCCCTGGGTTTAATCTTCAGCACTGGGGGAAAAAGGAAAAATAAGTTTGTCTCTAGATTACTCTAATTATAAATTATAATTGAATTTACTCAGGGAAGGCAGCCCTCAGATGCACCATTGTTTGGTCATGCACCATTGTGGGCTCAGCCTCTCACAGCTTTTCTTCCTGGAAGTCTGGGTGCACGCCTCAGCTGCGTGGATGTTTGCGTTCTTTCTTTCCAAAACTGGCACTTCATTTCTAGTATTCTCCATGTGAGATTGAAAAAGTCTTTTAATAACAACTCTAAAGTACCCTGTGTTCAAAACTGAGCTTTTAAATGAAATAGGCTTAAAAATCATCAGATGTGAGCAGAAACGATGATATTGTTTCATGAGATTACAAAACCAAAATAGAGCAAAAAAGTTTCTGAAAAAAATTTCCCAGCAGTGCAATGATCTTAGAAATAAAGAAAGGCAGCAAATCAGCTAAGCTGAGACGGAAAGCGAGCCGCGGCGCTCGCTCGGGGAGGGAGAGTTCCTGCAGACACCGGGGGCAGGGCGGGGGTGGGGGGGAACACACAAAATGAGGTCCCACTTGACCCCTGGGCACAGGGTGAGCCCGACACCGGGAGAGGTCATCTCTCGTCCAGTCTGCCCGGCACTGTTCTGCAGTCCAGCTTGTCACCTTGGCCATGTAGTTTCCCAGCTCAGGTCCTGCTCCGGCCGTGCTGCCTTGCACCTGTCAGCTCTCGGTGACCACTGGGAAAAAGTGAGGTGGAGGCTAAAAGGGGGATCTGAACGAGCCAGCCATGCAGCTGATAAAGAAGCTCACTTCCTTTAGAACCCAGAACGTCATCGGCAATGACAATGGAGAGGCAGTCTCCATGTGTGGCACTTCTGTGGTGCGACTCGCACAGTCTCCCCCAGTGAGGTTCCCAATGAATACTTAATCTATTACTTTCTCTTAAAAGGTTCCCTTGCCACCACCCGACCTCCACTGCTTCCCTGTCCCTGACCCTCCCCCTCTCTGTGTCTCTCTGTATCTGCCTCTATGTCTGTTTCTGCCTCTGTCTCTATCTGTCTCTCTCTGTCTCTCTCTGCCCCATCTCTGTCTGTCTCTGTCTCTCTGTCTCTCTGTGTCTCTGTCTCTGTCTGTCCCTGTTTCTCTCTGTTTCTCTCTCTCCCTCTCTCTCTTACATATTCTCTCTCTCTCTCTCTCTCTCTCTCTCTCTCTCTCTCTCTCTCACACACACACACACACACACACACACTCACAAATCATCACGCCCTCAGTCTACAGCTCCTGGCTTCTCAAACAGCAGAAAGACCCCCGACCCGGCTGATGTGTGTGGATGCTGCCATGTGACTGAGCGCTCTTACACAGAAACGACGTCCCCATGTCCCGGTGAACAGACTCCCTAAGCAGAGGATGCTCTCATTTCCACTTGCGCTTGATCACTTCCGGTTCTGGAAGCCCGGGCACCGGAGCTCCCTAGAGGAGAGGCCCATGAAACCAAATGACTTCTGTTTCCCCCACTCTCCTCCGTTTCAAAGCTTGAGCATCGATTCTCTCTCCAGTCAACATACATAACTCCCCGTGACAATAACGGGATGTGCATGTGCACCAAGGGGGGCATAGAATTTTTATCTCTGTAAAAATGGTACTAACATGGTACAAGCAAAGTTTTTGTTTTTTTCCCAAGGCTTTTACTTGGGGCAATATATCGTACATGTGGTTGTGGGTTTTTTTCCTTCTTTTTAATTTTAAATTGAGATTATGAACATATTTTATGCAGGTTAATATATCCTTTTCATGTAAAATTTAGCTGAAACCAGTTCTAGCACATTAACGACAACAAGAGAAATTCTCTGGCTTATTATAAACATCCTTCAAGAAACCTGAAAAGCATGTCCTCTGGAAATAATTTTGTTGGGATCTGGAATATTATTAAAATCCTCTCAGAACTCTATCACTGGTGCCTAGTGGGCCTCCGAGCTCTTTTCTACTACTGATCAGAGGAAACATCCTTTTTGGCCTTGGCAATATGTTCTGGATGGTGAAAACAGGGCTGGGGGAAGGGGCTAGGTAAACACAGGCCAGCCGCAGGGACCCGGCTGATGGCTTCATAATTTTCAACCATGCAGACAGAGAGAAACAGACGTCTTTTGGAGTGGATAGCCTCTTCCCTCACCACTGAGCATTCTGATCTTTGGGGTTCCATGAGAGGAGATAGTTTACTGAAGACTTTTGAATGGGTAAAAAAACTGCTGACAAATTACTCAAAGTAGGTAGTTCCTAACGTATAAAGTACCCCACAATGTGTTCATACGCTCCGGGTGTGGGTATGGGGGTGGGTGTGCCTGCGGTTGGAGCAGGAGACCTCAAGGACAAGCTTTGTGGGGAGCGAACAGCTCTGGGAGACAAGGAGGGTAGCAGAAGTAGGACAGAAAGCCCTGGTCTCCGTGTTTCCAGGGGTGGATGCAGGGTAGGGCGGGATCCAGGAAGCAGTGACAGATGACGATGCCCCCTGCCCTCCCACTCACAGGAAGCCATGTTTCACGCCAGAGGCAAGAGGGAGCCATTGGAATATTCTAGTCAGGGAAATGACAGGGTTGGAGCAGTTTCGGGAAAGCCCCTAGGCAGCAATGCAGCGGATGGATCGGAGGGAATAAGACAGGCTCCATGAGACACTCTGGGAAACTCGTGGTAATTAAGCCCACAGTGTTTCTGGTTTTTCTGTCTTAAGCCTCTTACTCACAAGAACTCATTTTCTCTTTGGATAGTAGGGGTGGTCTGACCCCTCGGCAACCCTGCCCCGGGAGGCTTAATTACAGAGAGGAAGGTCTCAGGGGCAAAAGTAGAGAGGAGTGTAGGATGCTGAGTAGGGCGCAGTGGTCATCATACCCATTTAACCCTAAAAATGATTCTCACTTTGTTTCTCATTAATTTGGGGGTGCTACTAACCTCACTCCCTTCCTGATACTTTTCTGCCTTTAAACTTGATTTGCTTCCATATCAGACACTGTATTTTCCCCTGACTCAATCTCTAAATCAATAAACTGGACTAATTAAAAAAAAAAAAAAAAGGTCAGAGACATTTCAAAAGCTCTCCAACTAATCTGATACAAGGAAGTAGTTAAATTTCCACAGACTTCCAAGCCAATGCCATGAGGGTGTTTGACCAGGATGAGGGGACTGCAGGTTCCCAGAGGTTTCAAGGAGATTTTTTGAGGTTGAGTTACAAAACAAACAAGCAAATAGGTGCATCTGTTTCCTGAGTGTTCTGCAAGCCTAGAGGGTTCTGTTTGTTTTGTTTTGTTTTGATATGTTATTCTGGTAAGGAGACTGGGGGCCCTAGGTCTGCTAGCTGTGTGCTCTGCCTCTGAATCCTACCTCCAGGCCACACACAACTTTCTGAGTGTGTTCTCTCACTCTCCAGATGACAGAGGACTCCCTGTATTAGAATAAGGACTCACTTCGAACATGCAGATGATGGGACAGACAGCACTGTCAGATGGCCAGGAAGAACCCGTGTGACCAAGGACCTCACTGCCTGTTTGGCAGAATTTATTATTCTTAAATAAGTGATAGGAGTGCTGCTTAGATACCTTGGCTATAAAATGCCTCTCGGTAGCTTTTTTTCTGGTTTACCACTTCCCAAAATAAGCAACTACTTTCCCACTAACTGTTAATTCCTACAATAACGCGTTTCTCACAAACCGTCACGTTGCCTTAGAAATATTAAAAAAGCATTCCAATCTCCTAATCTCTGAGTGTTGCAAACACTGGGATTCATGCGTGTCATCTGGTTGACGCTATAGTCTAGACAAGTGACAGGAATCATAAGACACCTAGAAGAGAAGCTAGTATACTGTAGATGATCAATAAGTGAGTGAAGTCCTTATGTCAGCCTTAGCCCTTCTTCTCAAAGGAGAAGTTAGATGAGTTTTTAAGAAGAGAAATGGTAGGGTAGCCAAGGACCCAGCCAGGATGTACTTCTTTACAGAGTATGGCAAACTGATCAGCAATAAAGGTCCTAACCGGTGGGAGCATATACATACATACATACATACATACATACATACATACGTAATACATACATACGTAATACATACAGACATACATACAGACAGACATACTTGCATACACACGTTCTTCATACATACACAAATACATGCATACATACACACAGATACATATATATGTACACATAAAAACATACATGTAGATACATATATATGTATCCATGAGTGCATGTGTGTATTGTGTGCCTCCAGGTTATTGTCTAAATTACCCATTAAGGTCTTCGTCAATCAACAAGTAGCTACTGACTTAAGTTTCAGCTACCATCAAGGCTTATTGATCTGAGAAATAAATATCGATCAAATTGAGACGGAGGTCAATGCGAACGTCCTGGGGCAATAAATCTTAATATTCATCCAGCTCTGCAGATAATAGGCCTGGTAATTTTGTCTCTAAAATATTGGCTACACAGAGGCTTGATTGAGTTCAGCCCCCTTCTTTTTTCTTCTGTGAGTTGTGATTGGTGGAAACTGGTATCAAAATTAACTTGCCTCTATGAGACGTAGGCATAAAAAATTTAAATTTTTATGTCCTAAATAACCAACAGATAATTTTGTACTTAAAGAACTATTGTTAAATTTTTCAATGGGGCTGGAGAGACAGCTCAGAGGCTAAACATACCCACCACCCTTGCAGAGAACTGAGTTTCAGTTCACTGAGTCACATGGAGACTCATAATCATCTGCCACTCCAGTTCCAGGGGATCTGGTGGTCTCTTCCAATGTCTGTGTGACTCTCACACACATGTGCACAGGCAAGACACTCATATACATAAAGTAAAATAAATACAATACAAAAGGGAGAACGGTCTCATCAAACTAACCATCGTTTTGAGATATGTGTAGACACCTTGATGTACTATTTTGTGAGGAGCGTCCTGTGCTGACCGTTTACGAACATTTTATTTCATAGTTTACTTTGTGTCTTCTCACAATCATACAGGCTATTTTTCTATAAATGTTTATGTCAATAAAGACGCTCAAGGGCTGGAGAGATGGCTCAGCAGTTAAGAGCACTAGCTGCTCTTCTAGCGGGCCTGGGTGCAATTCCCAGAACCCACAGGGCAGCTCACAACCATCTGTAGTTCCAGTTCCATGATATCGGGCGCCCTCTTCTGGCCTTCTTAGGCACTGCGTGCATGTGGTGGACAGACAGATGTGCAGGTAAAACACTCATACACTAGAATCAAATAGAAACATATGTAACCTGTAGTTTGAACACTTGCTGAAATACGTTTTATTTTAATTTCCTGTACTGAGTCCCTGTCCAGGGAAGCTTGACAGTTCAAAGGGTCAGCAATGAGGCCTTGTGACGGGGACTACAGTCATTATTTTAAGTGCTGATGTATCCAGTGTTCTGATAAGCCACAAAACCAAAACCCACTTAAGACAGCATTTTATACCCGTGCATCCCAACAACCAGGCTTATATTTAACGGATAAAGGAGAGGAAGAGCCTAGCAGGCTGTAGACTAAAGAAAGCTATTGGATTCAGGACTGGTGACTGTCTTCCAGCCGACTGGGAACCCCTTCACTCCCCGTAAGTGGAGTGACCATGTGTCCTCACAGAAGAAACTGGCCAATGAGGGACAAGTCTTACTGTGAGAACTAAATATGACGATATGTAGAATGCACATGCATGCATGTCGTGTACGCATATGACTGGAATACGTCCAGAGAACTCTAATACACTGCTGTCTGCTATGACGGACATTGAAACAGCTTTAACAAGCTTTTTCCCTTCCTATACTCTACACACATTCATCTGCTTCACGGTGTTCGCAACAAAACAAATCACAGATTATTAACCACTAAAAACTATATGCACATACTGATATCAAAGGAGTTGGTGAATGAGGAAAGAGGAGGCTCCCTCTTGCAGAACTCTAAGCGACAAAGACAGAAAGGCCGATGGAAATGCAAGGCCACTGACGCACCACGGCTCACGCTTCCTTGCACAGAGGCGAGGATGACGGCGAGCTCGGTGAGCAGAAGCCACGACACAGCTCTCTTCAATAAATATTAATTCATTGTGGTGGCAAACAGGTTCACAAATTCTTGATGCCTTCCCTTTTGAAAGGTTGTACCTAACCTCTTTTGCCTGCTTTGAGAGTGAACTGGCTATTGGGGATGGTTTCTGACACATATGGGACAGACAGAAAAAACAGTGTGGAACCAGGGATGAGTGACTTCATCATGAGTTGAAATGGGTCATCACGTCTAAAAGGTCACACCGAACCCTGCCCCTCCCCGACCTCCATCAGCTTCAGTTACAGGCAGTCAACCTGCATCTGAAAACCTTAAAGGGAAAATTCCAGAATTAGATAATTCCTATGCTTTTTAAATAAGTTTCAAACTACAGCATTTTACAATTGCTCCATGTTGGAGCTGGCCACTGTTACTCTATGGTGTCTAATTTGGAAGCTAAACATTACCAGGGTTATGTGTGAAGAAAATGGAGCCCACATTTGTCGTGTTTGATACAACCTATGGTTTCAGGATCTACTGCAGGGTGATGGAATGCACGCAACGTGGGACTGTCAGTGGACGTGCTGTGTGGACAGCATGCTACGGTTAACACCCTGATCAAGCAACTTAGCCACCAGCTACGGAAGATGTGAACAAGAGGGGCAACGGACATACTGAAAACTCGGATCCCTCATGATGATGTCTGTAAATCTAAAGTTATTTCAAAATAAAAAGATTTGACATATTTTCCTGGAAAGCTCCTCAGTGTCCTCTTCAGAGGGTATTATCAGATAAATAAACGCAAGCAGGTCCACTTTCTGTCTTACACCCTTCTGATGATGACGCGTTCGCTCTCGGTTTTGGGAGGCAACATTTGTAGCGAGAGATCATTTCATTTGGATTCTCAGGGTGACCTTGCCGTTCTGAGAGATGTAGGTGGAGAAAGGCTGACTCAGAATCTGATCTGAGAAGAGTGGAT
Source organism: Rattus rattus (assembly GCF_011064425.1). Taxonomy (NCBI): domain Eukaryota; kingdom Metazoa; phylum Chordata; class Mammalia; order Rodentia; family Muridae; genus Rattus; species Rattus rattus. The sequence goes on along the minus strand of NC_046166.1, from coordinate 8,640,626 downwards.
GCTTTGGGGACAGACGCCTTTAACACACTCTGAGTCAGGAGAGGTATTATTTGACCCTCGTGCTGTTTCTCGTGTTAGAGGAACTGCAACAACTGAAACGGTTACTCACCAGGGCGACTTTCCTCTGTGGTTTCAGCAGCTTTGGTTTGTGGAAAGTGGTGGCTATCGGTGCTGTGGAAGGACACCAAGTTTTAGCTTGAAATACTTCCAAGGCCTCTTAATGCCCACCTTCTGTGGGCATCACAGATATCACGTGTGCAGACTGCCAGAGCCTTCCTAGTCCTGAGGATGAACTCAAGCTTCTGGAGTAGGTGTCCTTGGGCACCACTAACTGGAGGGTAATCACCCCCTCATCCTTAGACATGACACTGCCTCCTAAGGGAGGCCAGGTCACAATAGATCTGCATTAGTCACTGCCACATGCATGGAAGCTAAGTGTACAGGAGCCCTTGGTCAAGGCTGAGGCAGGACTTTTCCCGAAAACTCTTATCTCCCCTAGACCCCAAGGCAGTAGCTGACCCTCACCTAGCCCTGTGAGCTCATCAAGAAGAGGTGACTGTCCTAGCTTAACAGAAGCAAACTGAGCTCTCCCTCCAGTGTTGTGATGAGTCTTGACTGACTTGACTTGAACTTGGAACAGAAAGCCAAGTTTCATAGTCCCCAAGTGCAACCTGTATCTTTGGTAACTGAGACAGCATCTACCCTGCAATGACTGACACAGTATAGAGGCATAGGTGCTGACTCTCTGCTCCTTCTCGCCCAAGGTCTCACACTTCCCAGCCTTCTTCCTGCCTGCCAGTGATGCCTCTTCTGACTTCTTCCACAAGGTTCAGTAGGATACCAGCAGAATCCAGTTAAGGGATAAAAATGTATCTTGTCATGTTAAAGTTTTCCCTTATATCTTTATATTTCAAATTTGTTGAGGCCAGTCTATCTAAGCAGTGTCTATCTGTAGACGGTCTTGGTCCTGCTAAGATTCAGTAGGAACTATTCTGTGCATGTTGACTTACCTCAATGTCAATGCCCAAACCTATCTATATCTCACACCATCTCAGTTTGTTACGTACATAATCTAGTGGGACTGTTTGCACCATAGTAGCACTGAGTGATAAGTCCCCCACCCCCATTCATCCATCTATTCCTCTGCCCTGATCCCACATTTGATTCTAGCCTTGCATCAATCAAGGTGGCTTTACTTAGGAAATCGAAATCCAGGTCCTTACCTTTGGCAGGGACCGCAGGTGGAACATCTGCCTTCTTCTTATGCCTCCTACCCTTCTGTGGCTGCAGTGGGGATAAGCTGGTCACACTGGTGACAGTCTCTCCTGAGCTGTAGAAGAAAAAGTCCAGATGAAGCCAAAGTCTATTCACTGCTGGAAATCAGAATGGGAAAAGGAACCAGTGCTCCCAAGAGCTTTTAAAAGCTCCCGATGCAGGTTCCAAGGAAGAGCTACCTCCCAGAGAGACAGATAATGGTTTGTATGGTCTCCAGAGATGCCAGCAAGTCTAATATCCTCCCTTGGAGAAGATAAAAATGACAAGGTGCTAGCTGGAGACTTGGGATGTGCTCCTCAAAGTTCGAAATCCCTGGAGAAACCAAGGACCAGCTTGTTCACATTATTTAAGGGTGTATAGCTTGAAACTTACTTTGACTGGGTACAGTCCAGCTTGGCTACTCACTGTGTCATTGGTTACTGATGATGTCACCAAAAATGTACACATACTTGGGCTCGCTTTCCTAGAGCATCATGTCTTTGCATTCCATAATCCCAAAAGCAAGTAGCTCTTAGCCAAATAAGAGGGGACTTGGAGGAGCAGCACCTGACAGTCTTCGGGGTCCTCTGTAAGTCCCAGGGTCTTGTTTCTATGGTGCCTTCATCTTTAAGACAGGCAAATGGGTCATGCCTGTCAGTCAAAGTCATGAGTCAGGCAAAGCAGTCAGTCAGTTGATCCTGTGGGGCCACTCCAGTATCTGTTTAGTTCTATGTGCTGCCCTCGACAGAGAATTTTGACACGGATGACAAGCCTTATAATAAAGAAAGCTAAAACCCATGGGTCTAACCTGCTAAGCAGGAAATGTCTGAGCTAAGCTGCGCCCTGGTTCTTACACCAGTCACTTATCTTTCTGCTGAGGAAAGCCATACAAGGAAGAAGGGGTTATTTTGGGTCCCAGTTTGAAGCCCTGCTCCCTTGTGACAGGGAAGTCATGGCGGCTGGTCACACGGCATCCATAGTCAGGAAGCAGAGAGAGAGAGAGATGAATGCTGGTGCTCAGTTTCCGTTCTTTATTCATTCAATCCAAGATGTTAGCCAGGGTGGTGATGCCACCGCACTTAAGATGCATTTCCACCTCAGGGAAATCTCTCTACAAAGGCCCCCCACAGACACAGCAGAGGTGTGTCTCAAATTCTGAATGCCCCCACGCTGACAATGATGGGTACACATTGCAGCCTCCTGTGTGCTGACCTTCTCTGCAGGTGTAGAGGTCCAGAGACTGAGTAGAACAGTATTCAATCGTGTGTCAATGCTTTCCTATGGGCTCCAGCACCTCACGGGAAAGCCCATTGTAGAATCTTTTGCTCCCAGGCACAGGGTGCAGCCTGTGAAATGTGGTTCCCAAAAGACTCTCCGGGGACCAAGAAAAATCTGAGGTGTGGAAGACCACGATCAACTTCCCAATCACTGAACAGTCAGTAGAGCAGTAATTAGCATCTCAAAGGAGAGCTCCAAGTGTGTAAACACACTAAACTCATCTTGAAAGGGTACAAAGAGAGGCCACTTCCTTTCCGCTCAGCGCCAGAATGGCAGCAGTCAAAGTTGAGTAAGCACCTTGACCGCAGGCAGACCTCTGAGTGCAACCTTCCCTGAGGGAAAACAGCTTACCAACATCTAACAAAATGACAGAGCCTTGGTTAAGTTAAGTACAATTATCCTTACACTAGTTCTTCTGTGGCTGGGAACAGAAATAAACCATTGACCCATGTACTGAGGAGGTTAGATGCACTGTGAAGAGAAAATTCCAGGTCTTAGATACATTGCTGAGAGAAAAATCTACTGTGAAACAACCCACACTTGGTATCAAACTAGGGGAGACAAGATATAAGCTACAGTGAGCTTTCCTATGTGTAAAGAAACCTTAGAAATAGTCAGGGGTTTGAGAATAGGGGACGGAGAATCACTGCCGGATACATTACAATGATGCACTGCCGGATACATTACAGTGATGCACTGCTGGATACATTACAGTGTTGCACTGCCGGATACATTACAGTTATGCACAAGTAAATGTACACACAGTCACAGGCTATTGAGACAACAGTCCTAAATATTTAAAACCAAGTAAATGAAGACTCAGTGTGGGAAAAAGTCCAAGTGTTCCCACTGGGATTCCCCACAGATGGCTTATTTTCTTTGGGAACAGAACGGACAAGTGGTCATAGCTGCAGAGTGCGGGGAGCCTGCTGTGTAAATGCACAAATAGCGAAAAGGAATGTGGGTTTACAAAACTCTGACCGCCAAGAGCAAACAAGGGATTGCTTAAACACACAAACACACAAACAGCCTTTTAAACTCTTGACATGTTTATTTCTTTTTCTTTTCAAATAAAAGCAGTCAGGCCTGAGGATTAAAATGGTAGTTATAGACACAGAAATAAAAGGAAGTAAGCCTGTCGTGACCAAAACATGAATTTTGTAAATATTTCCACAACTCTTTTTCCTTCTAAAAAAAAATAAACCAAGAAAAACCCCCAACTATTTTTGGAATAGTTTTAGGTTCACAGAAGAGTTTTCCTAGCACTCTCACGGTCTTCATAGGCCCAGCTTCTCCAATGTCAACTCCCCCCACCAAAACAACTTACCAGTTAACATCTGGAAAGCCTACATAGGCTCACCAGGAACATCCACAGACTAACGGTAACGCTAAGTAAGGTTCCATGGACTTGGACAAATACGTGTTTGCAACATTATCGTATTATAGACAGTGGCTTCACAGTCCTAAGAGGTGCTTTGCCTGGTCACGCCATTCAGGTCCCAGAAACCATTGATCTTTGTTTTGACTAGTTCCATAGTCTGCCTGTACCAGGACATCACAGGGATAGAAGCACGTCATAGAATCCTGTTCATACTGGCTTTTTTCACTTGATTACAGGCATTTAAAGATTTAAAGATCCATGTCTTTTTCTGGTTTGGTGGCTCATATATGTATATATGTATGTCTGTATGTCTATATGTGCATGGCAGCATGCAGGCAGACACGGTGCGGGAAAAGCCAAGCGTTCTACATCTTGACCAGAAGGAAGTCTATAGGAGACTGGATTCTGCACTGGAGCATATATATGACCTCAAAGCCCACCTCCATCAAACACATTTCCTCCATCAAAGCCACGCCCACTCCAAGGCTACACCTCCTAGTAGTGCCACTCCTATGGGCCAATCACTCAAACACATGAGTCTATGGGAGCTATTCAAACCATTAGGAATAAAACTACTGTGAGCAGGTTTTTATATGACTAGAAGATTTAGCACTATGTTTTATACATCTTTAAGAAATTTCATTAAATTTCAATATGATACCTTTATTTATATTTAGCCTACATCTGTATATTTTCCAACAAGGAGATAAGCTATAGTTTACATAGCCATTCTCTAACACACGAACAACTGATTCGTTCTTTAACATATTTGTGCGGAATAGTTTCCCATTCTTAAGCTGTCATTTTTAAGTTTGAACCTGAAAATTGGAATTTCCACGTTAGAGAGGTCCATCTTCAAGGCCATGTTCACAACTGTTGTCAAAGCAATTGACAACAAGTTAGTGCTGGCTTATGGCTGTCCTATCTGTGAAGAACTGTCCCATGTCATGGTCTTTACCATTGTTTTTCAGTTAAACAAGAAACTTATGATCCTCTGGCTGCATATCTTTGATTGACACAGAGGGTGGCCACGGCCTGAGTCTGTCTCCCTGCGTCCTCATAAATGATTATTTTCTTCAGACTTTTCACATAGGTTTGCAGAGATCTCTTCCATCAAACTGACACAATTATTGCAACATTTTTTTCCCAACCCTCCTTTGGGGTGGTGGTTTGAATATGCCTGACCCAGGGAGTGGCACTATTAGGAGGTATGGCTTTGTTTGAGGACATGTGCCACTGTGGGTGTGGCTTTAAGACCCTCATCCTAGCTGCCTTCAGCTCTCAGCTCTGTCTGCACCATACCAGCCTGAATGCTGCCATGCTTCTGCCTTGATAATAATGGACTGAACCTCTGAACCTGTAAGCCAGCCCCAATTAAATGCTGTCCTCATAAGAGTTGTCTTGGTCATGGTGTCTGTTCACAGCAGTAAACCCTAAAACACCCATTTATCCTGGACTTCCATTAAGTTCGCAGTTCTCTCCCCTTTCTGCTGAAATCCTTTAACAGTCTTTCCATTTTGCCTCTGAACTCAGACAGTATCCCCAGGACACCTCACACACAGGAGAATTAGATGTTTCCATTTCCTTTTACTTGGACTTAATTCTTTAGCTCTTTCATGTACATCGTGAACATCATTTCTATGAACATATGCCATTATGCCCAGGGCTTTTAGAAAGCTGAAAAGGTTCTGTCTTGTCACCATCCTTTTCCTTCAAAACAGCAAGGCTGTGTGCATCCCACTAAATTTAGCTCTGATTCAGAGTTCAACAAGATTCCAAGCACACAGTTGAGTCATCTTGGTGATGTGCGGGCCACACTTTTCTCTCTGAATTCCATTTCTCCCATGGAGCCAAGCCTGGGAAGACTTTTCAACTGTGAAAACCCACCTTATGATTAACTTACAAGAAAAGCTATGCTACATCTCCGATCGGAACAGGGTTCCAGTTTGTCTCTGACACAGAAGGCAAGTGTTATTGGTGGCAGGCAAACCAAAAGTGATGGGAAACCAGGCCCGGAAACTCCCTCTAAATTAGAGGGCAGCGCAGTCTGAGAGATGTGCTCTTTGTGGGGAGCTTGTTGTTAAATGGGGTTGTTTTTCTGGCTCCAGCGTGGGAGAGGCAGGAGGCAGCACATGTGGTATGAGTATCTTGTAAGAGATACTATCGTCCCTGCCAGGTCACCTTACCAAGTCTCTGTCCCACAGGGGCAAAGAACCACTGTTTCAGAACTGGCAGAATCTTGATCTCGTGACCAGATGTTGGAAATGGGGCAGAAGATGACGCTGTAGCTGCAGACGTGATTCTAGATAAACCATTCATTTCCATGGGCCTCTACCCATCCGTCTATAAAATTGGGTGACCAGTGCACACCAGCTATCCCAGGAGGCCATTAGGATGTCAGATGCAATAGCGTGAATTCAGTAAGTTGGGGCATTGTATCGATTGCTTTTCTGGTTGTGACAGGAACAATTTGAGACAGGGAGGATTTGTTATGGCTCAAGGAGTAAAACAGTCCACACCAAAGTGGGCCAGGAAGCAGGGTGGGGGTGGGGTGGCTTGTGCTCAGACCTCCTCCCTCTCAGCCCATGGGATGGTCCTGTGTGAACTTCCGGTCAGTCTTCCCTTACAAATACCACCCTCCCCCTCCCAACACTCCACAGGCAGAGATGTGTTTCCATAATAATCTCCCAGCTGACTCTAAATTTGGTTAAGTTGACAAATAAAATTAGCCATCACAGGCATACAAAGTCTACATACTTCAAACAGGACTCCAGTACATGCCAGCAGCGTGGACATCTCACAACGCTTCACTGGGAATATGGTGTTTGCACTAGGGTGGCATGCCATGGTGCTCATGTTTCAGCTCTGAGGGGCAAGTTTCAACTTGAACACCTGTCAGAAACTTTTCTGCCCGGCATAGTGTACTATGTCCTGCTCTGACATATGCTTGCTCCCCCACAGTGACAGCAGAATCCAGCCAAGTGCAGTGTAGGACAGACCAGACAAGTAAGGAGAGAAAGACTGACCCACTGACTAAAACATTGCCTCCCCAAGATGCTAATAAGGCTCGTGACCTCGATTTTGCAGGGCTTTGGACAAATGCTTGCTAAACTTTCTTTTATTTTCCTTTCAGAAAACAAAGTTAGTAGTAATTGCTATGTCTGTGTCTGTTTGGTGGCAGCCACTGGGGAAAGGACATGGAACTCAGGTAAGAAATCCAGACTTTACTAAGGCCTCGGCTCTTCCGAAGGAAAGGAGTGGACTTCCATCCAGGTGGTCCTGATCATTAACCCTGAAGCAAGGACCTTGGCACCAGCCTGGACAGGAAAGAACTAGAGAATGAAAGCAGAAAGATAGCCACTCAGCCCAGATTAGACCAGCTACCCTGGGATAAAGCCATGTCCTTAAAGAGCTGGTACCCGAAGGTAGCATCCATTCTGGTATGTTTTATGTTTGTGCTAGATTGAGTAAGGCGGCTCAGACTTCTTCCCTGGTAGAAGGAGGATGGCTCAGCAAAACTGTAGGAGTCTTGAGAGATGGAACTGTGCTTGGTGCCCAAGACCAAAAGCTTTTCTGGCTCAAAAATGAGCAGAGGAGGACAGGAAATCTGGGATGAGTGATGTCACCTACCCAAATAGTGTACGTGGTGGAAATTCTGTGTCTCTTCTTGATAGCTACATGCGTTTGAGAGAACAGAGAGGAAGGGGTTAACACCCTACCACACACCAATCTGACTCCACCAGAGCACATAACAATTTAAGCCTTCTACACCCAACCCCAGCCTCCATTGCTAACTAAATGTAACATCAAATCACAATTGTCATCCACAGCATGGCTCCCTTTAAGTTGCCCTGTCCACCAAATGGCCATCTTGATACCGGCCACTGTAAGACATGCTAGCTCTGGGAGCTGAGGAGCTCCCATGGAACCACACTGTAGATGCTAGTGATACTCTTGGTTCCAGACCATCTTCCTGTAGCGCCTGACCATTGTGACGCCTATGTCCCTTGAGGTCTGTCATTTCTAGTCTTCACTGAATGAGCAGCAATTTCTCATCCCTAGGTAGAGATGTCTGTCGTGGGCTACACGGAGGTTTGTTATCATCTGAAGTACGGCAGCTAGAGACCAAAGATCTAGACACAGTGAGTCCCTTAGCAGGTGGGGCTGAAGGAACAATGTTGCTTGGGCTCTGCCAGCATCCATCTAGGTCTCCTGAGTACTTCTTACTTCACAGCATGGTGGAAGGTTTTACTTTAACTGACCTGTCCAGAAGTGTCCACCTCCTCTATTTCTCGTCCTGATGAGCTGAATGCTCAACTTGTATCACAGGAAGGATCTATCTGTTCCTTTACAATTGACTCTCTACTCACCTCTTCAAGGTCATATACATCTCACACAGACTACCTATACCATGAAATCTTTTTATAGAATCTTGAAGAACTACAAGTTTCTGTAGCCATAGTGTCAACTCTCTTGTTACTTTTAGGACAGTAATCAATACTCGTGACTACAGGAGGACCCCTACCCTCAATACCAGCTACCACAGATGAAATCCAAGAGCTCCTACACATGGGACAACTTTTCAGATGTTTCACTCTAGGCCCCAGAGCCCTCAACTGTCACTAAAATACACAAGGTCAATTGACATTGTGCCACATAGAGGAGCCAGGAGCTACTTAGAGGTTGTGTAACTTCAATTTTAAGCTAGGTAAATAGTGTCACCTTGCCATGGCCTTATACCATGACACACCTAGCACCTCACACTGTCAGACTCATGACAATCACTTGACAATCACCACCAATGATTACCTTAAGTTAGGTCCCCTAACTCTGTAGTTAGTGTGAACTCTGTTCTCAATGCATGAGTTGAAGTAAGGCAGGTCGTGTTCTGTATGAGCCAGCCTGCAGCCATTGTCTCTAGATTCTCACAGTGTCTGGCAATCGTAGAGCACTAGTTGTTTCTGCCCTTCCTGTGACCTATTTGTGAGCACATTCTGAGAACCAGGATAAAATCTGCTCCTTTGTGAGCTGGTTGCCAAAGCCTTTCCTATGCACAGCTTCCCCAGAACCATTCACAAATGGGTCACATTGTCTACGCTCACTGTTCGCTCAACATACAAAGTCATTGTAGAGCCACTGGCGCCATCTTGCTCCCCCACCCCCTACCTGTTCATGAATGCTGCAACACACGCTTTGTCAGACAAATACTTTTCGTTTGACCATAAAACATCTGAGTGCTGATTTGTAGGATCTTAGAGATTCTGAAATTGCACCTCCACCTCACTGAGACCCTGGCATGTCACGTACTGAGCAAATCCCTCACTTCCATTGTCACGGGATGTTTAAAACAATTTCTGTGGGTTCAGAGAAATATGGACAATACATTAAATGAAGCTCAAGATAACCATGGTCTGTAACTCCAACGCATCCTAACTACGATTTGTCTAGGAGACAGTGAGCATCACACACTTGGAGAAAGGCTGGCTCAGGAGACATGATGTCTCCTTCCTGTGTCTTCTTTGTGAGCACACACTGTCTTATATCTAGGAGATGGCCAACCTTAACTCCCCTCTCTCTCTCTCTCTCTCTCTCTCTCTCTCTCTCTCTCTCTCTCTCTCTCTCTCTCTCTCTCTCAATTTCTCTCTCTCTCTTCTTCACTCCCTCCTTCCCTCCCTCCCTCCTTCCCCAGCTTTTTAAATTTGGCCAGCACCCAACTCCAAGTAATCACAGAATTTTGTTTTAAAGCTGTTTTATAGGAGGACTTTTTAGAGCCATTTCATATAAGCTGCTGTTGTCTTTGCTGACCTTTCAAGGGGAGGCATGTTAAAACCCCCACAGAACGTTGAAGCACTTGCTTTGTTCTGGGACATCTGCTTCCTAAGGACACTTAGTGAGAGGAAAGGAAGAATCCATTAGCCCTAAAGGCCAATGCCACACCTCCCAGGCCATGGCAGCCTCTTGCCTCAGAACACAATCGTGATAATAAGCTTTACTTTTCTTCTTTGAACTTTTCTTAGCAAGTCACGGTACACCCTAGAGTCTCCATCTTGCCCCGGTCACTTGGCAAGGCCCTTTTCCCTGTGACCACATTGTCCTCAGCACAAGCATGTGGCCTCTTTCTGAGGATCCCTCCCTGCCTAAGGGTTTCCTTTCCTGGCTCCTGGCCCTGGTCCGGCGATTTTTGCCATTTTCCCTTTAGAAGGGAGTGGTCAGAGGACAAAAAAAGGACACTAATCATGCCCCAACTTGAGGCCCATGTCCCAGTTACCACAGCAGCATCCAAAGAGGGCACCAGGACTTGGGTCTCTGTCATGAAAAGGATGGGCTTAAGTACCTAGACTACAAGCCCAGGACACAGTCGGCTTAAAGCCAAGGTGACAGAAAGAACGGACTTGTTCTCCAGCAAGGCACTGCAGGAGAGGGTAAGGACCACATGAGGTCACATTAGGCTCTGACCAGGAGGATGAGTGCTCCCTGGAAGATCCGTGGTCAGGCTTGGCCCCACCATGGTTTCAGACTGAAGGAGGAAAATGCTTTTTACAAACACATAAGTATAGTTGATTCAGCAGAAAGCATTCCATGGTGAAAGTTTTGGGCTGGGTATCCACTACAGCACTGGAAGCCACCGGTGTGGCTGGCACAGAGGCAGAAATAACATTTAGGGAGAACTCTATGACTGTGGTCGTTTGAGTGGAAATGGCCCCATAGGCTCTCTTACTGCTGACTACGGATCAAGGTATAGAACTCCCAGCTACCTCTTCAACATCCCGTCAGCTTGTATGCTGCCACACTTGCCACCATGCCTCTTGCCATGACAGTAATGGACTAAATCTCTACACTGTAAACCAGCCCCACTTAAATGTTTTCTTTATAGGAGTTGTTACGGTCATGGTGTCTGTTCACAACAACAGAAACCCCAGCTAAGATAATGATTGGGTAATAGTTTAGACCTTAAAAGTCCGCTGGAGGCCATGAATTAAGTCTTAGTCACCAGTCTATGGTTCCATCAAGATGTGGCAAAACCTTTGAGAGGCAGAGCCCAGTGAGAAGGAATTAGATCACTGGGGACACACCCATAAAGAGGACATTGAGACCCCGTCATAGCTTAAATGTAAAATGTGCTTTACAACCTATATGTCTGAACATTTCGCCTCCAGCTTGTTGGCTCTGCTAACGAAGGTTATGGAACCTTCTGGAGGTGGGGTCTTGCTGGAGAATGCACGTTACTGGGGCAGGCTTTGAGGTTCGACTTTCTCTTCTCTCTCTGCCTGTGGATTGCTGGTCCAATGTGACAGACTGGCCTCATGACTCTGCTGCCATACTCTCCCCAGGAGGAGTGCGTCCTCTCTAGACTGTACTCCAAAGTAAACACTTCCTCCTCTCAGTTGCTTTGTAGGTTATTTTATCAAAGGGAAACCAACAGATGAATTAAGACTCCACCTACTCCTCCCTGCTCTCTTTGCTTCCTTGCCACCACGGGATGAAAAGCTGTGCTTTGCCATAGCTGTCCGCCATGATGTGTTGCCGCCTTGCCACAGACCCCAACGGAACATGAACCTTTCCCCATCTTCAGTTGACTTCCTCAAGTATTGTGTCACAGCAATGGAAACGTGACTAAGACACGTACATATTCCAGGGCTAAGGAAGACCAAACTCTAGTCTATCGAGGAAGGATGGCATCCCTTGCTGTACTTTTTGACCCAGTAGCCACCAGCTTCAAATGTGACTGCTGTGAGGGGAGGATGAGGAGGAGTAGGGAGGAGGATCCAAGACAGGAGGAGCTGCAAGCTCTACATGAAGCAGAGCCTGGATGAGGAGAGGCTGATAGGCTGGCCTTTCTGCAACCATGACTGCCCCCGCTGTAACCCTTCCTCCAAATGATATACCTGCTTCACCCTAGTCCTAGGGCATGAGGGAGGCATGGTTTTACAAATAAACAAGCAGTTTTGATGACACATAATTACTGTCCAGTGCAATTTATAGCACATAATAAACAATGTGGTGCAGTTCCTGAACCTACAAAGTTGCGCGATCATCAGTACAGTTTTAGAGCACTGCAATCACAGCCCCCAAAGTTCTACGCTTGGTCCATACCACATTAATCACAGCCACAATTAATCCCCACGCTCAGCCTCAGCTATAAGCAACCATTACTCTATTTTCCGTCTCCATAAATCTCCCTGTTCTAAGCATTTCATTAAAATAGCACACAACTGTAAACTTTATACCTGGTTTCCTTCACTCTGTGACACTTTGAGAATGGCCTATTCCTGCTCTGCTTCTTTGCCAAGTGGGAGTTTATCGGGTGGATCTGCTGAGTTTTGTCTACTCTCTCACCAGCCAATGAGCACATTTGGATCGTCTCCAGCTTCTGGTTATGACGAATAGAGCAGTTGTGAATGATTCCACCCAGATCTTTGCGTAGGTATGTGTTTCCACTCCACTCGGGTAGATCCCCACAAGCACAGTCTGCAGCTCATATTAAAAGTCACACTTTAAGAAACAACCAAACTTTGTTCTCCGGTGAGCAGTGTCCACGGTGCAGCCTCTGCATATCCATGCCAACACTTGGCGTCATCTGTCTCTTGGACTGTGGGCATTATGGTTGTGGTGTGCTGGGATCGCACTGTTATTTAATTTACATTCCTCTAATTAATGACTAAAGATATTGGGCATGTTTCCACACACTCATGAGCCACTGATACATCTTTAGGGAAATACCTGTTCAGATAACTCTTGCCCATTTCAACTGTGCTATTTGTCATTTTAGCATCCGGTTGGAAGAACTCCGTATCTGGAAATGTGTTGTTCACCACTTACCTGACGTGCTAACGTGCCCTCTTATTTGGGGAATCATCTTTGCATCTTTATAAGTGACACTGTGCGAGAAGTGTTATACTTCCAAAGACACAAGCATTTTCTCTTGTTTTCTTTGGGAAATTATACAGTTTGGGCTATTATATTTAGGACTAAGATTCTTTCATTATTCTGACGATGTAATTGAATTTAATTATGTTGATACCAGTGCTGTAAGAAAAGCTGTCTTGGTCCACGTTTCTGCCCAAGGTTGTCTGTGGAACACACACCACTTGATGAAAAGTATATACCTTCTATTTGGAATTGTCCTGGACCCTGTCAGAGCTTAGCATGTCAGATTACACACAGAGGATCCCTCTGGATCCCGTGTATCCTCTGACTTCTGTACCACGGATGCTCACCTGACTGCTGTACCTGTGTTTGCACTGGTCTCTTGCTGTCGAGACTCTGCTTATAACTTTAAACAAAATGAATGGTGCCTCATTTTTCCATGGTTAGAGATTGCTCTGCTGTTGTCTTGCTGTGGCTTTCAACTTTGATTCGCTGTGATCCAATATTATATCGTATGAATCCATTTGTTTAATAAATTGGTTCAAGTTTGTCTATAGCCTAGGATATATCTCAGTGAATGTTTTATGGGGCCATGAAAAAAGAAGATATCCTTCCATAGGTTGGTTATTTGAGATGGACCAACTGGGTCCAGTTGGTTGACTGTATTATTTATGTCTTCAGTGGCTTTGTTGGGGACCTAAGCCAAGTCTATTGGTTGTTAAAAATCACCAGGGATTTTTCTGACTTCCCTAAGCTTTTCATCTTTGCTATCTGAGTTCTGTGTCTCCTTTGTTTGATGCATATGCAACTCAGGACTTTGTTTTCCCAGGGGTGGCTCATTTTATCATCTGATGTCCCATCCGACCCCTAGCAAGGGTTTGTCCTTGTGTTCCATGTAGAGATATATGGTCTATGCACAGACTGCTTACTGTGTGCTATCTTCTCTTCCATCCGTTCGCTTTCACCCTACCTATGTCGTGTGTACAAAAAGAGTTTCTATTAAACAGAATACAGTTGGGACACATATTATCTACTATGCCTGGCTTGGTGATAAGACAGGTGCTATGAAAGTATTTGTTATTTATTCTCTTTCGTTTCCTATGATTTTGTTGTTCTGTTTCTTTATGTGACTTGAATATATTTAAAGGGTTATATTGATTTTGTATAGGTTTTTTTAGTGTTAGGGACAGTTATTTTAGTAGTTACTTTGGAGTAATATACGCCTGTGATGGCGATTTGTTGGTCTACTTTCTACTTTTGGAAAGAACTTCTCTTTGTTGGGTGGTGTTTCTATTTACTATTTGCTTTCAAAGAATTTCAATGAATTTGAGTGTCTTAAAACCACTCTATTCCCAGTGAGGCTGTCATCAGGTAAAGTAGAGCCCAGGTTGAGTCAGCACTCACGGAAAAGGATTAGAAGTGCTGGTGGTAAAAATGGATAGAGGTGGCCCAGGTCAGTCATAAGTTCCCACATGGTCCCTCAGGACGCTTCTCAAGCTCCTAAAAAGAAACAGGTTGTACCAACACGAGCGGCATGCTATCTGGACCCCGCCGGGATCACGAATGGTATGAGAACTATTCACACATGCAAACAGACACAGAACACACATCGTTTGGCTTCCTTGTGACCAGCACCTTTTAGTAAAAATATCCATTTAATCAATTTATTGGTAGTAGGCAAATAACATAAAACATCAAAACATCTTGTTTGAAACAACAAAGAAAATATTCCTACCTGTTCTGGGGGCATTTCACCAAATAATGTCTCACTGTGGAAGGAAAAAGAATAACAGTTGGTAAATACAGGCCGGTGCGACATTACCTCAAAGGCAGTGTCCCAGACCTTGCTCAGGTTTGGGGGCTGCATCATCCAACTCTCAGGCTTCTGGCCTACAAGTTTTGTGGGGAAAACATAGCAAAGACATCAGAGGGCACCCCACTGACTTAATATTACTTCAGTTATGGACAGGGCCAGGTCTGAAGCCACATGCCCAGCCAACACAATATACATCTTTGACCCAGACTAACTCAAGCTGCACTCTACTCTGAAGAGTCCTGGAGTAGTGAGGTCCCCCATTGTGTGAGCGCCACCTGAGTCATGAGACCAGCCTTTGGGACCGTATGGGACAGGCTCTCTCCTTAGAGTCTGCTCCTTGTAAAATGGGCTCGCGTTTTCTGATGGATGCTCTTTATGGTCTCAAAGAGCTTCTTTATCAGATGTGATGGTGCAACACTTGGAAGGCTGAGGCAGGAGGATCTCAAGATCAAGACTAGCTTTGGGCTCTATACTGTGATTGTTTCAAACAACACAAAGCAGCAAATAGATACTTAAGAAAATAGTCCTGGAATAAAATCTTTCCATAATAGTTGTCCTTGAGGCAAATTTTATCTATACTGGAAAAATAAGAATACTTAAACACCTAAACCAGAATGTGTCTAATCCAAGACTTGAAGTTAAGGTCACCTCAGCAGAACAGACATTGAGCTGTGTCCTAAATGTTTATATGGCCACCTCCAGCGAACCCTACCCTCTTCCTTCTGTTCACACCTATGTATAACACTTTCAACCTCATGCTAACTAGACCTCGGCCACAGGACTTGCTTGGATCTGAGAAACATGAGCCAATGTGCCACAAGCAGGGGCACAAAAAGAGCTATGTCTGAGGTTTGTGACAGGTGACTCCTTGGCTGTCAATTCGTCTGTGGGCCCAGTGGAAGACGAATCCCCACAGAGAAGGTGGTTAAGCATTGCGGCTGAGGTCCCAGAACAGCCAGCCTAAATGGATCCGCCATCAGACTGCATGACTGAGTGACTCTAGCTGAGAACAGCAACAGAATTGCTTGGCTGAGCTCAGCCCCTGTTGCTGACCTGTGGACACTGAGCAGATAAAATGGTTGCTCTGTGTGCTTGTGTTTGGGGTTTTCTGTCACATAGTCAGCCAGCACAAAGTCCAAAACAGAACTGTCAGCACTGGACAGCTAAGAAAACATATAAACCAGCCCCATGCTATAACCTAAACCTTTCCTGCACTCTATTTACTGAACACCTACTGTAGGCTAGACAGTCTACAGATACAGCAGCAGCAACCGTAGTATATATGGGACGATTCGTAATTGTGACAGTACTGTAAACTTCATATGGGTCAACAGACTCTAGTATTTGATTTGTACATCCTAGGACCTTCCCAGAACAGTTTACAGGAATTAATATCTGGGTTCGCTTGCAATGCGCCTGAGGTCTGACTATATCCCTTTCCTTCTCTGTTAGTATGATTCTCTTCTAAAATCACCTTTTGTACTTCACAGAGCCAAGACATGCTATCTACACATCGAGACTTAAACCATAGTGACTTGTCCTAGGGAGCAGCACACATAAGCTGACACAAAGCATTAGTGTCCACTGAGATGTCCAACGTCTCGCAGCTTAATAGGTAAAACTCATGAGGATAAGATTCCAACACTTTGCTTGTAAGAATTGAATAATGACCTAATCCAGGTGTCAAACGGCAGCATATTAAACTGCGTCTTTGAGGATAGATCTTTATTTAGCTCTTAACATCTATAATTTAAAAGCTGTACGTGGTATTGGGTAACATAAGAAAACTCCATCTATTCTTGCCTTCTTTTGTATTAGAGGTGAAATTCCCAAGCTCACATCTATTAACAAAACAGAAATGGGATTGATGGCCTAAGCAAATTCTGAGTTCTCATCTTCTCATCTACATGTAAGGATATATAATGTAAAAGCGAAAATCTATATCAATAGACGTGCACTTCCAATAAAATCTTACTTTATGCTCATCAATTATTTAATCTAAATAAATGATCTCTGTATGGTATTGTTCATTTTATAGTAATCTTTCAAAATGCTGTTAATTGTGACATCTTGATGATTTGATGTTCTAACACTATTTTAACACTTAGACACAGAGACAGGGGAATGGAGACGCTATGGACTCGAGTTTGTGTGCACGTAACACATGAGTGCAGGTAAGCACCATTGTCACTCAAGGCAACAGTTGTGTGAAATTAGGATAAAATTCTGTAGGGTAAGTGGATAAAGAGAAAGGAGAAGGAAGAGGACAGAATAACATTCCTAACGGCCGAGCTCCCTTACCCCCAAACCCATGGTGTGCTTACAATTCCCGGGGACTGTGCTCAAACCCAAGAATACAAAAGGGCATGTAGTCATTTTAAGGTACCGACTTCTGCAGTGCTCTGGAAAAGTACCTCCTTTTACAGTTTACATTTGTAAAGAAAAAATCGAGGTGACAACAACACATAAAATAAAAGACCAAGGTGACAGGGTTTGTGAAAAAGTATTTTAAGAATTATATAGGCAAAGAATGTTCAAAGCCCACAACACTGTCCTCCAATTAAAACTTTCCAATAACCTTTTAAAGCATTGCTCCTAGGTGGTAATGAAAGGCACTAAACCACAGAGAGGTTAGTGTACTCATCTACAACCACACAGCAGGTGCTATGGACTAAGCTGTGTTCCCTCCAAAATTCCTGTGTTGAAAACCCAATCTCTAACACTTTGCAATAAGACTGCAATTAGACATAGGATCTTAGAAAGTATTTAGTTAAAATGAGCCCATTAAAGTGAGCTCTAATTTAACCGGGCCAGTTTCTGTATAACAAAGGGCACCAGTCCACAAATGCAAACAGGAAACCAGATCACCAAAAGGAGAGATTCCATCTACAAGACAAGGTGGGAACCCACAGGATAAACCAACCCTGATGTTACAGCACCTCCATCTCAAACCTCCAGTTCCTGTGACAGTGAGACCAATTGTTCCAATCTGTCCTGTGTTACGGCCACCCAGGCACAAGTACTTCTGGGTCACCCCAGCAGAGTGACCTGACTCAGAGCCCTTCATGTCTACTCCATGCCATTGTCAGAGAAACCGAGAGCTGCTGTCACCCACACAAGGACATTGAGTCTCCCAGAGCCTATGTACACTGTGCTGCTGCAGAAGCTGGCAGAGCAGGGCTGAGACCCAGCGAATACCAGGAACTTCCCTAAGTTTGTCGAGGTACAATCCAGGTTCATGGAGAGGAACAGGGTAGATGAAGACCAGAAATAAGGAGACCACAATTCAGGGTGGGGGACTGGCTATGAAGAGTCACTGGCCTGGTAGGACATGCCAGTAATATGTTTTAGCAGGTGACTATGAGGTTTGGACCGAGTGAATGCAGGGCCAACACTCCCACTGAGGAAGAGAGACCATGCAGGACCACAGGTAGCTCTGGCTATTGTAAACTTCTGAGAAATGGATGCTCCCAGTCTCCGATGAGTAGGTATACCAACATGCCAATCACTTCTGAGTGGCCCCTGCCTGACCTGGATTCTGTGGAGGCAGAGCCCACACAGCAATGATTCAAGAATGTGTGGGAGGCTTCCCAGTGAGACAGGGTCATCCTAATTATGGTACTAGCTCTTGGGGTTAGGAGTCCAGGAGGAGAAGAAGCCCATCAGGGGTGACTGATGGGATAGCCCTCCATTCCTGCCTTCCAGGGCCTAGTGTGTAGTATTGGTCCTCAGAGATAAAAAAACACAAGACACACGGTCTTGTTCCGAGTGATCGCTGACGGTTCTGGAAGGAAGGCGAGTACTTCTCAGCCCTGCTGACAGACTCCAGCCCTAGACTCTTGCTCCTGCCCACCCTTATCCTCATTCTCAGCTAGATCCTCATTGCTAAAAGCTATCGCCCAGGCCTCCAAAAGTATGCCGGGTCTGCAAGGCTGTAACTTCCCCAGCTGGGCCTATCACTATTACTGCTTCTACTAGGAGTGGGAAGTCAAGCTGAAAAAACCACACCCCCACCTCAGCAGCTCCACTGAAGTGGTGGGAATCTAGGGTGTGGCTGATCTCTGTCCTTCTCTCTGTCTCTGTCTCTTTCTCTGTGTCTCTGTGTTTCTCTCTGTCTCTCTCTGTTTCTATCTCTTGTCTTTCTGTCTCTGTTTCTCTGTCTCTCTCTCACATACAACACACACACACACACACACACACACACACACACACATGTCTCCTCTGTACTTACTGTGGTCTCCCAGGAGTTTCCGGGTCCCTTGTTAGGCCTGTGGATGTTTTGACTCAGTCACAAGAGCTCCCCTCTCACTGCAGCAGTCCCAGAGCGGGGTCTCCATAGCATCCAGGATCCTGTTCGTAGAGAGCTTTCTCTACCTACTCAAGTTCCCAGGTCATGGAGCCACACAGCCTGGGAAAACACTGCCTGACTTCTGGGCTCAGTCCACGGCCCTGCCTACATTTCCTAGGAGTCAGGGCAAAAGTGCACCCGGTCCCTGTGCATAACACTGTCTGTTCATCATGCAGAAGCCAAGAGTTCCTGCCTCCAGGAAGCAGACCTGCTCAGACAACCCCTTCAGGCCAACACATTGATTAGGATGGTGTCACCCATTTCTGTCACTTGGGGAAGCAGAAGTTTGGTAACAGGAACCACTTAACATCCACACTTAGCCAATGAAAACCACCATATATAATGTTCCCTGTCTGTTGTATTCTGTTCCATGTTCTGGTCAGCAGCCCTCAGTGGCAATGACACCATCAAAATGGAGCAAGCCCTAAGGTATGCAGTCATAGCAGGCTTCACAGCTCCCTGGCTTCTTCTGGGCTCCTGCCTCCCTTTCTGCTTCCAAGAAGCCATGAGATGAAGTGTGTTGTGGTGTAATATAAAAGACGTTTTTTTTATCCCGCACTAGTACTGGCACAGTAGGACCACATGGCATCTGTGAGATATTTTCCTCTCAGTCAGCAAAGCGTCTCACCCACTAAGCTCCATCCCATATCACACTGATGATGGCTACTTTCTGAGCTCGGCAGCAATCTCTCCACCCATCTAGTTCCCAAGGCAGCCACCATGCCAGACATTCACATCCCAATTCTGTGGCGGCCCAGTGTGTCCAGCTACCACACGATCTCTTGAACTCAATTAAACCACCACATGAAAGAACACACAACACAGTAACCTCTGATCCAATGGACAAGATGTAACTGACCATCTAAACAGCACAAAATCCTGTACACATCCATCCCTTAAGAACTGTCATAACAACCTGTAAATGTGCAGGGAGAAATCTTAACATCTGCCTCCAAGTTCTCTCTGCTGCTCCCCTCTTCTTGCTCCAGTCTCCTCCTCCCTCTAAAACTTTTCTCCCACCCATCCTTCCTTCTCATCCAAGGACAGACCTCATTCTATCCTGTACCTGCATAATGACATCAACCTATACTTCGCATTTTCTAATTAAAAAAACTTTCCTTTGATATATAAGCTGAGTAGTACTATTTATCATTTTGCAATTTAAACGCATAAATACACCTAACACCCAGTCCAACATTTTATCAGTTAACCAGAATATTTAGTTATCTATTTCAGTTTAAGAAAGGCTTAAAATCTATGCTATATCCTGGCTAGCTCGTATGCTATCTGATAACTATCTAATTAAATATTGCATTTTCAAAGTTAAACAGCCTGAGTAGGCTTTGAGACTATAATCAGTCTTCAACCCCATCAGAAATCTGAGAATGACCAAATACCAAGTATCTATAAACATAGGAAGCCTAACTGAGGCAGGTTGTAGAGATAAATCTCCACTAGCAGGAGTGTTCTGCTCACGGCATGCTCGCTGACGTGAGGTCCTGCGTCCCTGAGGGCCAAAGCTATGGGGGCTAAGTGACCGGAAACTAAAAGCTCCTAATCTGTGAACCAAAAGAGACTGTTCCTCCCTTAAGCTGATTTCCTCTGGGATCTTTTCACATTCATGGAAGGCTAACAGGATGCCTCTTCTGCCCACATCCAGGACTAGGACTTAAATCTATTCTTCAAGTCCAGGACTCTTTCAAGGAAGCTACTAGAAGACTCACAAGACTCACAAAAGGAAGATGGCCTCTCTTCCACCATTCTTAGTGGACTTGTCAAGAAACAAGACAGTGGAGCTTTCTGCAGAAGAACAAAGGAGGTTGGCCTTGAGGATGCCAGGGTTCTCCGACTCTAGGTCATCCTTCCGTTCTCTGTAGCCACCATTCTGTCTTTTGTAGTCACTTCTCTCACCCTGGTCTGGCTGTGAGTTGGACTCAGTTCCTTGTTCCCTCTTCCTTGCATTTGTGGAGAAAAAGTCCATAAGCTCTTTGATTCTTCCTTAGAGGGATGCAGGCAGGGGAGGGATAGGTTGTAATGACCCTTGCTTGCATTGTTCATTCTCTGGTCTTAGAGGACAGACTGTAAATGGAAAGGAACCAGAGCTAACAGTGGATAGAATACATGGTAAGGAAAAGCCAGCCCTGCTCCTGCTTGGTCCCAAGGTGCCTTAGAGACTGTATTTTTTGGAAGCTCAGGCACAGAAGGTTGGGGGATCATCGGGCCAGTTCCCTGGGCCACCTCCCTGAGCCAGCAAGACCAGATAGGCTCCTGAAAATCAGTGGCCTTGGAAACCACTGTCCTGAAAAACCATCATAACTCAGGGCTCAGTCCTCTGGACCCCAGGACTGGTATTCTCCAAGGTGACTCAGCTAAAGAGAGACTGGGATAAGGTCCCAGTGACTGTGGACACTAAAATGGAGCAGGACAGCGATTTGTGCTAGGGAGCAGAATGGAATATGCTTGCACGAGACTGGAACACATGGGTACAATTAGCTTTGCTCATAGCCCAGCTGGGTGTCCTGGAAACATAGCAGCAATGGCTGGAGCAGAACAGCAGCCAAGAAAGCTGGCCTACTGCCCTTGGCGTTGGAAGAGCTAAGAGTAATGCAGGGTCCTCAGGAGTGGGTCAGCTCTTCTGATGTCCTTAACGTTGCTGCAGGGACCAAGAAGCACTGTTGGGTAGGAACAGCCTACAAAACTCAGTGCTCTGTGACCCCTACAGGAGGGGCTGGCTTCCCCAAACATGCATGCAAAAAGTCCAAGCACCACACTTTGAAGGGAAAACCTAAACACCAACAGGCTCTTAGTAGACCCCTAGTACGAATTGGCCCCTCTTCAAACCAAGCCCCACACTCAGCCCTTTATTTACAGTTTTAGCTGTAGTTCCAATGATGTAAATTTGTTGTAGTTCAATGCATGGGATGTGAGACCATTATAAAAAAGGACAAGGGCCTAAGAATTACAGAATCATTTGGACACATGTAGTATGGCCCACAGATGCTTAATGGCTCTCAATGTGAACCCAAGCCATTCACAGCAGCTAGCCCACGAGAGAGGGCCGCTTCCTGTGGTATGCCTTGGCCAAGTGGTTGTTATGGAAACAGCCCAGCACTTCAGACCCCCAGAGCAGTCAATTATTGCCCAGCCACCTGGGCAGATCCACCCAAGGATTTGGATCCTCACTGGACTTGTCTACCAGTTTCTAAAAACTCAGTATCCTTGAGCTCAGGGCACAGAGCATCAAAACTGGAAATACTCTGCTCAATGCCTTTTGTATTCAAGGGGAATCCAATAACCAGGGGTAACTTGGGTTTCTCGGGAGATGACTCTGTGGTGCTGATGAGGACTCCCTGGCAGGCAGAGGACAGGGATGCTAGACAAGTAGTAACGACAGGATCCACAAGTCATTTGTTCCCCTTCAGTGACCCTCTGGAATTCACACTGAGGAGGAAGAACCCATTCGTAAGAACCCAGGATCCAAGCTCACTTAATTTAAACATACGGTGTCTAGGTGTGGTTTTGCCCCATCTTGATATACAACAGATGTTACAAGGGCATGCACACTAAACGTGTGTACTTTGTTTTGTAATTTCCTAAAAACTCCTGAGCTGGGACTTATGAGCAACCTTACTCCCGGATTTTAAAGTCTCTCTGAATTCACCCATACTCACTTCAGTCACATGTATGTCAATTACTGACCCTTATGTAGCTGTGACCAAAATAGCTGGTCATACACACGAAAAGGGGGACAGAGCTGCTTGTTCCCAGACTGCAGAGGGTTCAGCCCATTGACGTTTGGCCTTGTGTGCTTGGGCAGAACACCTCGGAGGGAGCAGCAACTGTCTGAGACTGCTCTTTAGTTCTTGGTGGGCACAGAGCAGAGAACAAACAAGGACAGGGACACTGACAAGAAAACCCCAGTGACCTACTTTCTCCAGCTATGTGCCACCTCCTGAAGTTCCAAGGACCGCCCAAAGTAGTCCTATCAGTTAGGGACCCGGCCTCAAACACATGAGCATGTCGTGGGCACATCATATGTTCAAACCATAGCACCATGTCTTCATACCCATTCTATGTAGCCCTTAAGAGTCATTTATAAAGGATCACTGCCCTCTCTGAAACTCCGACATATCAAGAGGTTACCCCAGAACCACAGAAGCCAGGAGAATCTGCTGGGATAGAACCTTATCAATAGCCCCCATGGAAAGTTGGAGGAAAGTCCCTTCACAAAGGTCACCCTCGGATGTCTGTGGGTTTTCTAGAATACAGCTAGAGCCCTCTTCAGTCACTGCCTAGTTTAGGGATATTGTCATGCTCATTGTCTCATGGGAACCATGCAGGCTACATAGGACATGGAGGCGTAGAACCATGTGCCTAGTCTATGGCAGGTGCTCAGACAATGCTCTTGACAGCTGTGTAGGGCTTCAGAGGCGGAGCACAAGTGGTCGCCCTTCAGCCTATCTTGGTGATGAGCCAGCTATCAGCTCCGTTCTTTGAGGCTTTTCTGTGAGGTCTAGAGGAAGAAGGCAGATGCCCCTGTGTGTCTTGCCTGCTCTTCTTGGCATTTCTTTGAGTCCTGGGCCTCAAATCCCACGGAATCCACAGTCCAAGTCTTCCCAAGCCCTGGTAGAGCTTCCCTGAGCACACACCCAGCGTAGAGATTGCTAGCGCTGGTGCCTTTTAAGCTCCAACAGCTGGGAGCGGAGCAGCTGGAAAGCAAATCTATTTGTTCATCATTTGTGGAGCATCTGTCACGAGCCAAATTCCAAGGAGGATCTGTCACATGCATGGCCTCTGCCTCACACAGAGTTCTCTGGAAAAGAGGCAAAGGGCCAATACCCATGGGCCACATTTGCCACAAGCTCAGAGAAGCAGCTGAGGGCTGGGAACTAGGGAAAGGCTGGGATATCTTAATGGGGTGGCAGATGCTGTGGAGGAAGGTACCCCAGGGCAGCACAGTGAAACGCAAGGCCGGAGGGAAGCATTCGTGCTCTAGTGGAGAGAAACCTGGTTCCATTTCCAGGGCTGCATGTGCCACTCTCTGCTCCCGGTCAACTGTATCCAACCCCTGGAAGCTGCTGATGGCGTCTCTGTCTTCCATACTTGCTGGTTTTGGTTTAACTTCACGGGGAAGAAGCACCTAGGGACTGCTGTGCTGGAGGAGGGAGACTGCGCACACAGGATGCTTGAGCCAGCCCTCGTGTTGCCCCAGCTAGATATTGGCTGAATTGCTCTTTTGGACCACCTCTCCTCCAACAGTTCTTTATTTCATTTTATGTGTGGTTTGTTTTACCTACACGTATGCTCATGTGTCCATGTTCAGACCTGGTACTGGAAGAAGCCCCTGAGAAGTTATCAGATTTCCCAGGGGAGCTAACGATGGTTATGAACCATGATGTTCGTGGTGAGAAATTGAATCCAGGTCCTCTGGAAGAGCAGCCAGTGCTCTTAACCTCCGGGTCCCACAACAACAGCAGCACTTACAGGTCCCAGAACCTTCCCTCCTCACCCCTTGAGCAACAGTTTCCCATGGGTATCAGTCCCTGGATGCCCATTCTCCCTTGCTGGCTTCCTCAGTCTTGCCCACTTCTCTGGGGAGGGTCTCCTTCATAGCTGTCATTCAACTTCCCAGTTTAAAGGTCCCTATGAACATGAGCAGAAGCTAACTCTCCCTTCATTCATACCCTCAGCCTAATAGTGACAGTGACTCACAGGTCACCATGAATGTTCTCAGGGGTTTGAGTGTCTCCTCTTTCCCAGCTCTCAGATGGGTGCACTCTTGTCCCCAAAGTCTCC
This sequence comes from Rattus rattus, assembly GCF_011064425.1. NCBI lineage: Eukaryota > Metazoa > Chordata > Mammalia > Rodentia > Muridae > Rattus > Rattus rattus. The sequence continues at coordinate 8,615,885 of NC_046166.1, read as the reverse complement.
ATGAAGAAGAACAAGGACAGAGGCTGGATCCCTGGCTGCTCAGGGAGGAGGTGCCATTGAAGCTAGGCTCGGTGTGTCTTGGTTATTTCTGAGAGCAACTGTGTCCTCTCTCCACTTCTTTCGGAGATTCTGGGGGAGGGTGTGCATGAGAAATACTCATTAAAGAAAGAGAAGCTCAAGCAAGTCCCGAAGAGTCAGCCAACATCCTGGAAGAAGATCTGCTGAGACATCTTTGGAAAACAGAACAAAGGTGGACAGCTGGGCAGATTCTTAGAACTGCTAGACTTGGAGAATTGAGCTCAATAAGAGATGTGGGCTGCCATCATGGTCAGCAGCATTCATGGGGCGATAGGAGTCAGACTGCAATGTCTGAGACAGAAAGCACAAGGAGAGAGAAGAGACTGAGGACAGCCTGCAGGGTATCAGGGACTCTGCAAAGAAAGGAGTAGGCACTGGACAGGAAAAGGACAGAGAGGGACATCACAGGTCCCACCTGCCTGCTAAGAAGATATTTGCAAGCCCCCAAACTCACTGTTTGAGCCCAAACGCAAGGCCAAGCTGCTCCAGCCCCAAGCTGCTCAGGGCGAACCCCATGGTCATGGTTAAGTAACCCAAAGCCCCAGGAGGGAAGAAGTGTGAGAAAAGGGAATTTAGTTGGTGTAACAGTGGTCAGTTTATTTCAGCAACACCTATAAGAAGCAAGCCACCTCATTCCCTTTGCTTTCTGGACCCAGGTAAACAACTGCTGACCTAGGATGCCTTCCTACCAAGGTGATACTTTGCCCAGCATCTTCCGCCTGTGTGTGGGTGGGTGGCTTTCTATTCCAGACATGACCTTATCTGTTTTCTTACCTCTTGATTTCCTCTTGTGAAACACAGACTGCCAGGCAATGACCAGGGTGAAGAGCAGAACGCTGAGGATCCCCACGCAGCACACAAGGACAGCGTACACATAGAGATCTGAAAGGCACATTGTTATAGTTAGCTTGGGATGAACCACCACTAAAAGAACTTCAAATGCAAAGAGAAAAATGCACAAGAGGAAAACCCTCAGATCTAGTCGAAGAGGCAGAGTGCCTAGACTTGTCATCAGAGGCATCTCCCTTTGAGTAAATCTTGACGGATAGGGATACAGCTCAGAGGCTGGTCACCCACCCAGCACACATGCTCAGTCATTAGAGACTGTAAGTTTAATTCACTGTAAGTGAAAACTCTTACTCTGTGGACCGCTGCATGAAGAAGGTGAAAATTCAAGCTGCAGTTTGAGAAAGCATTTAAAAGCAGATATCCAAAAGGGGAGTCCTATATAGATGATGTCAAGAACTCTCAAAAATTAGCTATAAACAGTAAGCCAAGGATCCCTCCTGGAAAGTGGGTAAAGAATGCAGAGACATTTCACCACACAGAATACGTCGTGGTGAGTACATACATAAGTGTATTCGACTTGCTTAGTCATGATAGAGTTGCAAAAGGAAACCAGAACAAGAATGTCCACACACCACTCCGACGGCTGATGAGGATGCAGCTAAATTAGGTCACTCCAACTGGGCTGGCAGTGATCAAACATGGACAAGCTATTTTGGAAAAGTTTTAGGAAATGAAAATACTCGATTCTTTTTTCAAGGTGTGTGTGTGTATGCATACAAGTACTTGTAGAGGTTAGATAAGGGCATCTGATCCCTTAGAGTTGAAGGCGATTGTGAGCCATCCAATGGCAGTGCTAGGAACTAAGCTCTGTTTCTTTGCAATGGGACCAAGAGTCCTTAGCCACCAAGCCATCTCTCCAGCCCACTAAGCAATTATTCAGATCACCTACCACTGACTAATTATTGTTTCTACATGTTTTCCTCGTGATAAAAAATTTTAGGACGAGCATTCATAAATGTGAACCTTAAGTCATCTCACACATTACCTTCTCAAGATCTGAGCTTCTGGCAGAATCTCTGAGTCAAGAGGAAGGCTACCTGGCCAAGGTCCTCGGGAGGCCTGGTGCTGACTCCATGCCTGGAGTCAGAAAGTTCTTTCATGTTCTTAGAGTTGCCCAACGTTTTTGTCTAAGCTAGACTGAGTAGATTTCTGATCCTGGCTCCATAGAATTTTGAACTAAACGTGAAGTGTAGTTGCTTCTCTGTACTTTTCGTTTCCACATCCACAAACTGAATCGATCATGGATTAAAACTATTGTTAAAAAGAAAAAAAAACAATATTGGGGGCTAGAGAAATGGTTCAGTGACTAAAAGTACTCATTGCTCTTTTGGAGGACTCAGGTTTGGTTCTCAGCACCCACATGGAGGCTCACAATTGTCTAACTCTAGTTCTCCAGGAACCAACACCCTCTACTGCCTTTGAGGGCACTGCACACATAGAGTGCAAAGATATACACAGACAGAAACATTTGTGTACACAAATATAAATAAATGTAGAGATTTGAATGAGAATATACCCCAGGGGCCAGTATATTTAAATGATTTGCCTGGTCCATGATTGATGGAACTATTTGGGAAGGACTAGGGGGTGTGGCTTTGTTGGAGGTGTGTCCCTGGGGGTGGGATTTTAGGTTTTAAAAGCTCACACCATTCCCAGTTAGCTCCCTGCCTTGTGCTTATGGATCAAGATGTGAGCTCCCAGCTACTGCTCCATACCATACCTGCCTGCCTACCTGCCATGCTCCCCACCATGATGGTCATGGACTGTGGAACCATGAACCCCAAATTATATGCTTTCTTTTATAAGTTGCTTTGGCCATGTTATTTTTTTTTGTCACAGCAACAGAAAAGTATCAAAGACAACAAATATTTAAAAAACTGATCATGCAGAATAGACTTTTTTTCTTGTCATACTTGGCTAAATAACGCTGTTTCTATTTACGTAGCGCAGACATTGTACTTAGTATCATAAACCATATAATGATAAAGATAAGCACAGTTGTATGCAAACACTGCAAGATATTTTGTAAGGTACTTGCATGCCAGTGAATTTAGATATCTTTGGGTTGGAGAAGTCATGGCACACAATCCCCAGGGATAATGAGGGGCAAGTATAAGTAGGAAGTTCCACAGGATACAGGGAATTATTTTTTTAATGAGATAGGAGTCTCTCTAGGTAGCCTTGCCTATCTCTGGACTTGTATGTTGCAGATGACATTTATTAACAGTTAAGAGAGTCGGCAGATGGGTGGGCAGAAAGAAGAGTCCCCCATGCGGCTCCTGAAGCTATGGCAGAAGCAGAGGGGAGCTGGAGGAAGATTTCTAAGTGCAAGAATGAAGCACTGTGGGAAGGTCCTTTAATGCATCAAATGCTCTTCATAAACCACCACGGGGTCTTCCCACCCATGCTACTGGGAAAGTGGTGATGGAAGACAAGTTACAGTGGATGGAGAGTCATGGGGTGTAAGCAGCTCTAGTTGGAAATAGAGTGGCCTTTCCCTGGTAGTGAAGTCCAACTACTTCTGGCCGGGGGCTCACGTGTCCTTGTGTGTGGGTTTATAGACTGATAGGGTGGATTGGTTAGAGAGGACAGGCTTGTGCCTCCATTTGAACATTGAGAAACTCAACAATGGGACTTGTGGATTCTGAGAGAGACAAGTCATGATCGACTGAGGTCACAGACCTGGACTGAAGACAGGACACCAGGATACGGGACAGTCCAAATCGTGTGACCCCCAACACCAGTCCTGATTTATTCATTGTTGAGCAAATTACTCCAGGAACTTGGCTGGTGTGAATTAAAAAAAAAAAAAAGTGGTAAATAACCCAATGGCCTTGCTGGGCCAGACAGAACTGGGGCAAATGGAGACAAAGCCGGTCTCTAAGGGATTCAGATGTCAGCCCTGATAAAAAGACAGGGTAATCTGGCTTCTGTTTCATTCTTGGATGAGAAAACTGTCTTACTAACTAAAGTTTCTATGCTCCGGGATAAAAGCATCTCTACCTGCCTGTCTGTTCATTCATGCTCTCTCTCTATGGTTTCTAGACTGGAGGGGCTATGAAGGAACAAGGCTGAAGGTGATCTCTGAGGGTTTTCATTCTCGACAGACAGGTGTTCCACACACATCTGGGCCTGCTGTACCCTGCCGGGAGGCAAAGAACTCAAGGTCTAGATGTGGTTTCTGATCTTACCTAGACATGACAAGAGGGACCAGGCAGCTGTGACTGCACAGTCATAGGACATCTGGTCACTCTGTAATGCTCTGCTGCTCCAAGCACAGAGGCTCTGGGGGCAATGCACACATGCATGTGCGCGCCACCCGCCTGTATGTGGTCTTCATGCACGGGTGACAGTGGATGCGCTCTTCTCTGCTCTCGGAGCTTTAGAATCCTTAAAATGTATCACTTCCCAGGGAGAGTAAAACTGCTCATCCATTTTCCCTCGACCAGGCAGCAATGGAGACTGAGAAGTCCTCAGTGTGTCTCCTGTGCCAACCGTTTCTTCAGCTACATAGGGGACGGCAATCCTTTTCAGAACAGTGGCCCTGCCACTGACCCCAGTTTTCTCTATAGACAAAGACTAACCAAAAGCCAGTGTCACAAAATCAGAAGCCTCCAGGGTCACCTTCTCAGAGTGGCAGCGCAGACAAGGTGCCCTCTGTTCTAGTCATTGTTCTCAGGCTGACATGCTGGCCCGAGGTCACCCTTATCATCTCATCCGATCTATTTATAAAAGATGGCCCAAAGAGTCTCAGAACTCAAGCCTAAGCAAATAACACTGTCTGAAGAGTGAAATTAAACCTTTAGACCCGAACTCAACAGAACTTGTGCACTTAAATCTAAACCCAGCTTTTAAAAACCACATGGGAGAGAGGCTGGGGCATGCAGCTTGATGACAGAGTGCTCATAAACGCACAAGGCCCTAATTCTACAATTCAATTCTACAGCATCCAGAATGAGTGAATGAATGAATGAATGAATGAATGAACGAACGACCACATAGGACTAAGGATTTAGCATCATGGTAAAGTACAAGCACAGACGGTGTAAGGCACTGGACTTCATTCTGTCCAAATAAATAATAAAATGAATGAATAAACGCAAAGCAAATTAATACATACATAACAAAATAAAACTCTACCTATAAAAAATCACACTCAGCAGCCATAGAAAGCATCATGTTCTGCTCCCTAAATCTGTTTGTGAATTTTTGTCTTTTGTCACTGAACTGTTAAAGACACCACTGCCAGTTTTAGACAAGCTGCCAAAAAAAAAGAAAGAAAGAAAGAAAAAAATCCAGGTCTCCCCAAAGCAGATGGTGGGGCCAGCAGGCTGCAATGGCTATGCACTCCACAGGGAGGCCAACACAGGGTGACAACCATCCTCCCAGACTGCCAACTGAGCCAGTACCTGTTGCCTGGCAACCCAACAGGGTATTCAGAGCTGCTTTGAAACTGGGTGACCCCAGCATTCCTTTGCACAATCAGCCCCAAGCCCCAAACACACACACACACACACACACACACACACACACACACACACACACACACACACACACACACACACACTGCAACAGCAGTCAAGAAAGCCAAGGTCAGTGTTCCACGTTTCCAGTTCAAAGGCAAGAGCCTAGGGAATAGCTGTTCCGGCAATAAAACTCTGTGCGCTTGCACTGTTTTTTTAATGCAGTCTGTAATACCATCTTGCTCAGGGCAAAATACCTGAGTGATAGCCCTGAGGGATTTTAACTCACTCCAGTATCTCATCAAGAGCCCTGACAATCAATGCTTGTTTTGTTGGGTAGGCACACAGCCAGGCCTAGCTAAGCCCCAGGAGGATGGATATCTGTCTACAACCCACACTGAAGCTCTTCCAATCTGGAACAAAAGGGCAAAAGGCCTGAGATCCTGTGCCAGAGTTTCAACTACACCCTTGACCTTGCCAGAGCTGTCTGTGGTGGGCTGAAAAAGCAAAATGCAGGGAGATTGCTGCTGCTGTTGCCGCTGCCAGTAGCATGGCCACCAACACCACCTCCTTCAGCACAGGGAAAGAAGGCACGGAAACAGCTACCCTGGGCATGAAGGGCGCATAGTGAGACAGTCAACTTCTGGTCTTTGACAGGCCCTGATTGTCCCTACTGAGAAGAAAATCCATGCTGGGCCACAGATTACACTTATCAAGAAATCCGGAGTTAACCTTAGACTCAACATCTGTGGGATTTTAAAATGTTGCCAATTATACAAAGTATCTTTGAGGTTCACCTCATGCTGCAAAGTTCATCAAGGCTGACTGCTACAGTCCTTCCAAATGTATACGGTCTTTTGACATTGTACTATCACAGTTTTAAAATGTGGTCTTTGTATCACTCCGGTCAAAACCACCTCACACTCCTGAGAACCTGACGCCTTGTGTCACAGTAAACATTGAGGTGGAGCCAGGGCTCCCTCTGGCACGTGGGCTTCATAGGGAATCCTGCAGACGTTGCCACCATCCCACACCAGCATAGCACCAGCGCTCAGGACAGTGTGGGAGACATCGGTCGCTCAGCCAGGCTGCCTCGATTTACTCAATTGCGATGAGAGGAGAAAACCTTGCTCCTTTCCCCACAACTTCCCCCTATGGAGAAGAGAGCCACTTTTATCTCTGCCCAAGAGGAAGCCAAATGAGAGACAGAGGGAGAAGGGACCAGGGACTGCTTTGTTTGGAGAAAGTCATGAGATAGAGGAAAAAGTGACTAGGAAGTGTAGAAGAAAATTCCAAAATGCTAAGATTCATTACTGGATAAAATGTGATCTAAAACAAAACAAAACAAAACAAAACAAAACAAAAACCTCACCCTACTTGCAACTATTAACCAGTAAGTCCTGGCAAAGTGAATGGTTATGTCAAAGTATTGGTTAGCCACTCATGTTCACGATTAGAATGGAATTTTACAAAGAGATATGGAGTCTTTCCAACATGCTCCTGGAAAAGTAGCTTTGAATCCCTGTGCTTTCCCTGTAAGGCCAGTTCCCCTTTTGCTACTACTCTCTCAGTCACACAGAGGGTAGTGAGGCAAAGCATACACCTCTTCCTAGATCCTTTGACCAGCCCATTCCTCATCAATCAACCCAAAGACTTCACGAGATGGAATCCTTCCCAAGGTCCTGCCTTGCCCCCTTGACATCAATGACTCCGCCTGAGAACGTAGAGTACATGATGTCATTGCTCCTGGTCTCACTCCTTGGTTACTTTTCAGTGACCATTTCTCTACTCTCCTTTCTTTGAGGCAGAGGTCCGTAACCTCTCTTGGCATCTCAGGGCAGGGTCCTTTGATGTGGGGACTATCTTGGGCATTGTCTCTATTCTTAAGCTGCTAGTGGCATGCCCACACTTGAGGCAACCGAAACTGTGCCCTGAAACCAGCAAACGTCCCCTACAGTGGCAGAAGCACCCCCACTGTTGAGAACTCTGCGTGAATGGATGCCAGAGGTTTGTGTTATACAAAGTATCTTAGAGATTCAAATCTTGCTACAGAGTGTGTCAAGACTGGATGCACTGACCTTCCCAATGCATAAGAGATCACCTCAGAGTTCAGCCAGCATTCACAGCAAGCTCCAGGGAGCGGCTGCCACTGGCACTGTCTTTCAGGCTGGGGATTCTAGCCGGCTGCATGCTGGGGTCAAATGGGGAGGGATGCATGAGTTTCCACCTAAGTGGGAATCTTCCCGGAATGTCAAGGATCCCTGCTTTTCAAGCTCCCTGAGTGGTTCTAACATGAGATGAACATAACTTGCTAATAGCTTTCAAGGTCTTTAGGACCCCAAACTTCTAAAGCAACCAAAAATTAAAGACAGCTCCCGTGGATGTATTCTTTAATTTCACATCCCTGGGAAGTCTCTCCTTGGTGTCACCTAGAAGTATGGGGTGGGTAAAACAGAATTAGGCAGAATAAGACTTTCACCCCCACTTGGTCCACCATTGATTCCCATTTCACTCCTGCAAAGACCAGTCCAGGAACATACCTTGACGCTATGAAATTTTTTAGAGACTCGAATCTTTTCTTCCTCTTTTTCTGTTCCTCTCTTTCTGTCTAGAAGTGAGGCTGCATCAAGATGCCAGACTTGGGGTTGGGATTTAGCTCAGTGGTAGAGCGCTTGCCTAGCAAGCGCAAAGCCCTGGGTTCCGGCCCCAGCTCCGGAAAAAAAAAAAAAAAAAAAAAAAAGATGCCAGACTTACCTTCAAAAAAAGCCCAAGTCACCTTCTTTTTCTCAAACGATGAATCTTCATCAGCCTTGAGGGAGATCACTGTAAACACAAAGGTACAGAAATGACACACAGCAGCTCGCAGCTCTGACCCACACTCTAACCCCAAATAGAGCCACACGGTACTGATATTGCTTAAATTTAATGTGTCCGCATTGACAAAACTGCCTTAAGTCTTCATAACCCAGATACCAAGGAGAAACACAATGGCTTCCACCAAAGGTGGGGAAACTTGGGCCCCAGGACAGGCAAAGAAAGCTGTCTGTGTTTAAAAGCCGTTATGGCAAAGCCAAAGTACAGACTAATGAGTGTCTCACCTGCCCCGACAGACTTTCAAATATGGAGAGTTTATTGATAGGGACCAAAACCAAATAACCACTTCCTTGGTGAGTTTACTCTCTTCCATGGTCCAGTACAGGGTATTTACTCCTAGACAGAAACACCTGGAGTCCTGAATAGGCGGGGATGAGCCCTGAGACCCTCTGTATGCAAGACACTCTTAAAGTCAGCAGACTCCTACTCGACGTTATTTCGTCTTCTTTTACGTGATGACTGGTTAAAGGATTTATTCTGCTTTCAGTAGAAATGAGTTGTGTTACAGTGTGTAAAACCTTGAATGTCACTCTGGGGATCTAGACAGACAACAACAAAACACGTACAATCAACTGATTATTTGACAGAACTTTCTGTGTTGACAGGAATGTTCCGTGTGGCAAGCTGCTGACAAATATGACTACTGGGCACTTAAAATATGGATAGTCTGACCAAGACCGCATACCTTTAACCCCAGCACTCGGGAGGCAGAAGCAGGCAGATCTCTGTGAGTTCGAGGCCAGCCTGGTCTACAGAGCTAGGACAGCCAGGGTTACACAGAGAAACCCTGTCTCAGAATACAAAAACAAACAAACAAAAAAATGCAAAAGAATTAAAATTTCAGGAATTTAGATTTAAATTGGCAATTGTGATCTACGGCTACCAACTGAAGCGCTCTAGGCAACAGAATCAAGGACCTGACTTTTAGAAAGGCGGGTGGAATGCAGATGGATCGGCACAGAGGCAGGCAACGGGTCAGACGTGGCTGAATGACCGCTTGGTTCTATTGCGCCTTCTATATGTGTCTGGATTACTGTTGCTGTAGATATCAATTCTTAATATGCTACCCTTTTGTCCTTGGGACCTTTATTGGATATTAGCTTTTGAGACCTTTTGAGATCTTGTAGACCTCTGATCTTCCCTTCCTGTGTGTCTAACCTGTCAAAAAGCCTCTTCGTTTTGTCTTTCCATTTATGGCATCTTTCAGCTCAGGATTACCTAACTCCTCTTCACACACCCTGGTTCTCCAGCGAATCCTCCAGCTTCTCAACTAACTTCCTAGCCAAGCTAACGATCAATGTTAACAGCCGTGCCTGGCAACTTCCATAGCAATGTGACCTCCAGATCCGTTCCTCCCATCTGGTTTTGATTTTGGCATTGTCTCAGTGTGCCTGAGAATTTTTCCAGCGTGGATGTCAGACATTGTTAGGAAGAGCACAACGTCCCTAGAGAAGTCTTCCGTTTCCGGAGAGCGTGGTGAAGATTAACGTTCCCCTTATCCACTCAGGGTTTGAACTGCTTAGGAACTGTATGTTTTAGTCTGGCTGTCTCTTGCTTTGGGTTTAGTTCCTTGAGGTTCCGTGACAGTAAGCTTGGACTGTTTGTCACAGTCCACACAGGTTTCGTACCACATTCAGGGACACCCCAAACTCATTTGCCTTCAAAACAACCTGGCTGTCACTTTCTCTGTGGCTCCTGGCCAGCAGTTACAAAGGAACGTCCAGAAAGTTTACATGTCTGATGTGGACTCCTTCACTCTTTGTCTCTGCAATCTCCTACCCTATCTAAGAACAAGTGTGAGAACTGACATACAAATATATATATATATTTGCATGTGGCTGAGGGGATGATGACTCAGTGGTGAAGAGCACTGGTTGCTCTTCCAGAGGACCCAGGCTTAATTTCCAGCCCCCATATGTAGGTGCACAACATTCTAGAACTCCAGTTTCAGGGGGCCTAATACCCTCTTCTGCCCCGTGTGAGAATCGACCATACACGGCACACAGACATAACTTACAGGCAAATACTCACATACATAAAACGAAAGTCAAGAAAGTAAATGCACAATTGGGGAATGCACAGAGTTGCTGCTCAGGAGGCAGAAATTCAGAGATTTCTCTCCCCTACCCTAAAGGAAACTCCTGTCACTTTCATGACCTTTTCCTGGAAGTTGGCAAGTTGTGTGTGTGTGTGTGTGTGTGTGTGTGTTTAGCGAGGCCAGCCGTCCAAATGGCCAAAATGAAAGGGTCCTCCATTCCTGTGAGCAGCCCTCTAACTGAAATACCTTGCCATGACCCTTAGTCAAAGCAGGTGCCCGACAAGCACTTCCGTGTGTCTTCTAGCGAAAGAACCCGTGGTTCTGATTCAATCCAAGTTCAGGTCCTTCTGCCTCACGCACGCTGACAGTGAAGCAATTCAATTCCACTTAGGACAACACGTCGACCCATCCCAAGAAATCTCATAAACGGGGATTTACAAACTGTGGGGACTCTCACCTGCCTTTGCAGTCCAGACAATTTATGGGAAAGGGCAGCCGTTGCTGCTTGGTGCTGAAAGACTAGCAACACTTATCTGCTCCCTCAAGAAAGAAAAACTGCACAGGGGCCCTGCCAGGGCTTCAGGAATTTCCCAAAGTTCTGTTGTAACTATCTGCTCTCAGCTGCTAATCCTGCGCTATCTCAAGTGAATTTGACACAATGTCAAACTATGTGTCTGAGAACACAGACTGTGAGGAAACCCGGATGTCTGACGCGGCCCCGTCCACAGCAAGGGCTTTGTAGTGGAGCGGCCATGGCTCTGTTCCCTGCATTGATGTACCTCCCCCTGTGGCACATGCACAAGGCCGACATAGACTGACCTTGGCCAATCTGTCCTGGAGGCACGGAGTGAAAGAGGCCTCTCTGGGGTGGACTTGGCGAAAGAGGATACCAATGCTTCTAGGAAGCGTTCAGCCGGAGGCTGGCTATAACTGCGTCAGGGGTCAAGTTCGTCTTAGTACGTGTGAAGTCCTGGGTTTGATCTCCACCACCACAAAACAGGGACCAAAAGAAAATGTGAAAACATTTTCCGACCACAGATTATTCACGTTGGCCCAAGGCATTCTGAAAGAAGATGCACTTTTTTTTTTTTCCACACAACTCACTCCCAGTGAACTAGCTAGTTGTCAGGCTTTAGGCTGTTTAACAAAAGCCAACAAGTCTGTGTATTTTGGCTATTGGTCTCCTCCCCTTATAAACCAGCTGTACAGTCAGACAGTAGGGGAGGGACAGCAAACAGCCCTCATGTCCAAATTGCTGTAATTTCTGGAACCTGACAGCCTCTGGTGGGTTGTTCCGTAGATAGAGGCTGGGGCCTCATGAGGGGGCAGAGGCTATCCATGCCTCAGGAAGGACTCCTCACTCAAGCTCCCGCAAAGGAGCTGCTATCACGCACAGACGCACGCACGCACGCGCACACACACACACACACACACACACTAATTATTTGTGCACTGTCTTCTCTCCCATCCCGCCTGAATCCAGGAGAGTCAGGTGTAGGACCCAACCTCCAGATGCTACAGAATTTAGGTCCTATGTGGAGACAGAGGGAGACGGGGCTATTACTGAACAGAGAGGCAGAAGGAGGCTTTCTCGGTACAGCTGCATCAGTAAGACGGGCTATGATTTACTTGACCAACTGTGCCTATTGGCCAGTTGGTTCCAAGATCAAAGCAGAGGAGAGGAATAAAGATTGTTCCTACCCCAGCCAACTCCTGGCTGCTGGCAGGAACCTGGCACCAGCAGACAGATCCTGTGTGTCTTCTCAAGGAGGCAGTGGCCCAGACAACAGAACTGCCAGCTATTCTAGACCCCTCCCCAGAGAGCAGAATAGGAAGAAATCTAGTAAATTGCAAGACATGCCCCACTGCTGTCTCTCTGGGAGCTGCTAGCTGAAAGTGGCCACAGGATAAGGAAAAAGGAAGGGGAGTGGCAGCCCAAAGGACTCAGACAAACCAATTTTGTTAGAAGGAGCAGGAAGTAGGTTGTGAAGAAAAACACCTTAGTCACATCCTTTGATGGGCCTTAGGTAGCCCACCCTACTTACCTGCCCTACAGGGGAATTAATGGCCTTGAATCCTAACTTGAAAAGAAAGTCCCAGAAATGTCCGTGGGAAGGGTGTGCTTCAGTTGTGACTAAGTTCACATGAAGATCTGTGCTAATGCCCTCAGTTCAGGGAGAGACTCCAGGGCTTTCCTGGTCCTTCAAGGACACCGACAACAGCTATGTGGACTGGTTGAACCCAGTCACCCGTGTTAGACAGAGATGATTACAAATTTCAGATTGTCCAGTAATCTCTCCCAACTCTGCTCACCCGTGCCTTCTTTCTTTGACAAAGAATTCAACTTTTAGAGAAGCTTAAAAGGCAGAAGTAAGTTACATCCAAGGACTAAGATCATGACAGAGGTTGACTCTGAGTTGGGGAGACCCATCTCAGCCTTTCTGTCTCTGCTGCTTGGCCAAGTTGGCTAAAGCATTCTGTGCATGGCATGGTGATCTCAGCAGAAGGTGCTTAGTACCTGATAGGCTAAGCTGTGAAACATTGAACAAGCAGGACAATCAACCAGTTCTTGTTAACATGAAGTTCTCTGGCAGTACCCCTGAGCTCCTGGGGGTGAGTAGGAGACACCTCTCAGAAGGGACAGAGGCTCCAGCTTCCAGAACCCCAAATGATGGAGCCCTCTGGATCTTGGGAGCCTAGGCCTTGGTCTCTTGTCCAGCCCAGGGCAGGATTTAGAACTCAAGAAAAACAATCTAGACACCACCTCCTTGGTGCACACTAGGGAAAGCAGAGTAACAGTGCCCAGGAGTGAGTCTGTCACAAGGGTATGTCCCCAAGGATTCCAAAACTCACGGAACACTTGCCATCACAGGAAATCTGCCCAGAAGAATGTTAACTCCATTTACAAAGGCAAACAGAGTCCAATTTTTAAAAGGATCCATTTGTCCAGAAATCTCTCCCCACTCTGGGGACCCCAGTCAACTGCTGGCTGCTGGCTGATTCGTCGTTGTCTTGGGACCTGGCACCAGTAGACAGACCCTGTGTGTCTTCTCGAGGAAGCAGTGGCCCAGACAGCAAAACGCATGCCCTCGATTTCTTTAACAAAGAATTCAATCATTAGGGAAGCTTAGGAGACAGATGTAGGTCACATCCAAGGACCAAGACCATGGCAAAAGTTGACTCTTGAGCTGGGGAGACTCACCTCAGCCTGTCTGTCTCCCATTCCTAAGAAGGACTCCCTGTCCCTTTATAAGTGAAGTTAACTGTGAACTTCTTGATACTTACCCCCTGCAAGACCACTTGTAGTTGGCGTAGAATTACAGACAGCTCGGGGGAAAGGGTAGGAAGAGGTGGTCAGAACCTCAGGCAAGGCTCTAGTGACCCTTTCCAACCTTTCTGCTGAGAAAACAGGGTCTCCCGTGGCAATAACTGCCGCTCTGGTCAAGAAGCAACGGCTGTTAATGCTTTGAGGACAGCGTTCCACACCCTCCGAGAGACGTGGGCTCTGGAAGAAACGTGCATCAGAGAAGCCTTCCTCTGGGGTTATCCAGCGTCTCAGCCTCCTATCCCCTACCAAATACGCTGCCTTAGCATGCATCACTACCCAGAGAGTATGCATCGGGCACGATCGCCCTTTGTATTATCTGCTTCGATGTCTTGCTCCCTCCCTTGCTAGAATCCTCCTGGTCAAGGAGAGTTCACTTCACAGGAGTGAAGTGGGAGGGAATGCCTGTAGTCCTTTGGTGGAGCAGGGGGATCCCTGGAGCACAGGAGGTAGAAGCAAGTCTGGGCAATGTAACAAGACCGTGTCTCGGTGGAAAACAAGAGGAATGAATGGATCAGTTAACCAATCTGTTGTATGCTATGCTATGCTATGCTATGCTATGCTATGCTATGCTATGCTATGCTATGCTATGCTATGGTAAGGAATGGAATGGTATAACAGGGCATACTAGGGAAGAAGGTTACTCAAAAAGATTTGAAAACAGCACCATGATATTGTTACAGGTTGAAAACTTTGGAAGAGGCCAGGCACAGGAGCCCCATCCCACCCAAGTCCCCTTGCTTCTCTGACACCTCAGAAGCCATGGAGACACGGCAGCCCAGGGCTCGCTGCTCCCTCGTGTGCTGGCACTGGACTTGCACTGCATGGGGTTTATTTTTCCAATCTTTCTACAGGAAAAAAAATGCAGGATTTCCCAAGCAGAGGATGGTTCTTAGCTTCGGTCAAGAAGAGCAGACATCTGAACCCTGCTGCCCGGCATGTGAACCTTGCTGATGCTTACCCAGGAAGAACAGAGGCCACCCTGCCTCTGTTTCCTCGGGCTCCATATGAGACAGATCCATGTAAGAAAAGTAGAGGGTGCGGAAATCAACAAGTCACCAACAGCCCCTTGGCTCCCAATTCAAATTTAATAGGCTCACTGTCCCTCCTTGCTGAAAGACCAGATAACGCCCAAGGGAAAAGTTAAAATGTAGCTGTGTTCCCACTGTATATGTCTGGATCTGCAAGTCGGAGGAGGGAGGAGAAACCCTAGACACAGAGACCTCTGTTCCTGCCCTGAGGCTGGCCTGTCACTTCCTTTCCTCCTTGCCTCTCCAAGACTCGGGTCAAAGGCAGCCTCTCTTGAGCCTGGGACAGAGCCATGTAAGTCAGCGTAAGTCAGCAATGGCCCTCGGTGACCTGCCCAGGGTCTCTGCTGATAAACACTGAGACTGGCTTGGCTTTGTTCGGTTTAAGCCATTCTTGCCTTTTTGCACATAGGCTAAGTCGAATTCTAGAAAACAAAGCAGACACAGCAAAGGATTAAAGAGGGAGAAACTTCCCAGGGTTCCTGGCCGCGGCAAGGGAAGCCCACATTCCCCAGGGAAGCGCTACAGAATACAAGGACCAGCATTCGGAGGGAGGGCGCACTGAAGCTCAGGACTCACTCAGCCTCAGCGTTCACCCAAGAGTTTAAATCCCTCACTCACCGTTTACATGGTAAACTGTGTCCTGGAACCTCTGGGTCCATGCACTGAGTCACAGGTGAGATATCAAAGCAGAATCTAGTGGGGCGCTGAAATCCCTGGTCAGATCACCTCCCTGGCCAGTCCCTTCCACTTTCTCATCTCATCCGCTCCCTTATCCTGGCCCACAAGGTCAACTGGCATGCTCTTGATTCTCTAAGTTTCTCCTCCAATTCCTTAGAGCCGAGCTGCCCTCATTCTGACATGGCAGGATTCATTGTGTCTGTTGAAGCCCTCCTGTGGTTTCCTCCTCCTCCACAACCACCTCCTCCTCCTCCTCCTCCTCCTCCTCCTCCTCCTCCTCCTCCTCCTCCTCCTCCTCCTCCTCCTCCTCCATAAGGTGACCTCCCATCCACCTCCTAGAACTATATACTTGTCCCAGCCTTCCTCCCATGTCAGGGACACTTGCTATACAGTACCACCTCATCATCCTGTCTTCTCATGCCCTCCCCTGGATAAGGAGACTGTAGTCCCGGGTCCACAGGGATACCTCATGCCTCCTTGGGCACAGTGTCCCAAGGATAGCTTCATAAAGGAAAGCTGCCTACATGTCGAGGAGTTTACGTTTTTTTTTTTTTTTTTAATCTCCTGGCATTTTACAAGACTAGTGGTTGGTTTGTGGTTCAGTCCAACGAGGAATGTGTCTGAGTGTTGTTTAAATTACACTCTGGTTGTGAATGTGTTGCTTCTGAATGTTTGGACCTGTTGACACTGTAAACACCATGATGTGCGCTTGCTTAATTAAGCAGTGGCACTAAATGCTCAGTAAATTTCATTCCTAATTATCTGTTCTGGGTCTCCAGAGACAAGGGATTTAGTTAACTTCTTCCATTGAAACCTAAAGTATCCGCTCCCTGTGGCATTAAGTCCAAATCTAATTATTAAGTCCCCTCTCACATTTTGGGGTCAAATGCCCAGATGATAAATTATATTCTGATTTCATCCTTGTCCCCAAACTTTTTTCTCATAAACTGTGCTTGTGTGCTCTCTCTCTTTCCCTCCCTCCCTCCTTTCCTCCATTCCTCTTTTCCTCTCCCTCCTTCCCTTCCTCCCTTCTTTCCCTCTCTCCCCTTTCTGCCTACCCTCTCTATATATGATGTGTCTGAGCATGAAACACCCGTGTGTTCACAGGTGGATACACAGAGCTCATGGGAAGGTCAGAGGAAGACCCGGGTTGCTGTCCTCCACTTTCTGTCTTGTTTACGCTGGGGTCCCTTGTTTGCGGAGATGTAAACCCAAGTGTTGTCAGAAAGCTTCCAGGATTCTCCTGACTTCGCGCCCCCCCCCCCCGCAACAACAACGCTCTGGGATTACAAGCATCCATCCCAATGCTCCCAGTTTCCGGGTGAATTCTGGGAATGGAACTCAGGTTCTCACATTTGCCTGGCAAGCGCTTTGCAGGCTGGGCCATCTTGCCAGGTCTGCCACCAAACTTTTATGGTAACAGCATTTTTCCATTCGCTGTATCCGCTTACCACACTGAAAGCTGACTCATGCAACCTTAAATCAAGCAACAGTCTGGTTCATTGAACTATGCTGTTTGTGGTTAGAGTAAAACCCTGGTTAAAATGCAGGAGTCTGCAGGTTGCTGCTGTTCTGGGCATCTCACTATTGACGAAGGGGGTTCCCTTTAAACAGGGAGGTAAGTATTTCATCTCAAAATGTTTGACTGCTTCTGATCCCACGGGCTGCAGAGCTTGGCTGAAAAACAACTAAAGGCCACACACACACACACACACACACACACACACACACACACACACACACACACACTGGAGGACCAAAGCTATTGCAGTCCTCACAGCTAAAGCCTAAAGTGGAAAGCAATGTCTCACCCACAGGGGCTATCAGAATGAGCTCTGTAACTAGCCTCTCTAGCATTCAACTGGTGACCACAGGATTGTGGTACCAGGACTGAGGGGAGGTCCTCCTCTGGGTCAGAACCCCATGAACCCTCACCACTGCACACAGCTGAAGAAACAAGGCTTAGGGATTCCATGTTAACCAGTCAAGCTGTGGAATCAGGATGGACCTGGCCAGATCAATACCCTTAGATGGACACCAAGTCTAGGAACTTGTGGAACACAGCAAAGATTGGAGGGGTCACAGAGTAGAGAGACTCTCAAAGCTTGGAGAGATCAAACTGGTCAAACAAGGAAAGGGAGTTTCTTCACAGAGCAGTGAACAGAAGTAGCCCAATGGCCATGGGGCAGAGAGTGAGAGGAAGAGTGCCTGGAGAGGCAGCCACAACTCTGACACTCCAACACAGCAGACAGAGCCTTGAGATGCAAACTGCTATGTCCCACGCACAGAAGTGACCAGTCAGCACTGTATGGGAGTGCAGATGGGTTCAGTCAAGGCCTTTATATCTATAGGGGCAACAGAAAACATCAGTATTTGACAAAGCAACCAGCCATAGACAAGTTGAGTCTCCCTAATCTGAAATGTTATCAGATTTCAAAGTTTTCCCACACATTTTCAGAATTAGAGGTTCTCCAATTGTAAAGTACAAGCAAATATTGTCAAATCTGAACCAATATGAAATCCACAACACTTCTGGTCCAAGAATTGGGGAGGAATGATACTCAGTTATATTTCTTACATGCATGAGAGACTTTGAACCCCTTAGAACAGTGGTTCTCAACTTCTTTAATGCTGTGACCCTTTAAGATAGGTCCTCATGTGGTGACCCCCAGGCATAAAACTGTTTGCACTGCTATTTCATAACTGTAATGTTGGTATTTTTAATCAGGTGTAATACAAATATCTATGTTTTCCAATGGTCTTAGGAGACTTCTGTGAAAGGGTTGTTCAACCAACAAAGAGATTGACATGAACAGGTAGAAAACCACTGCCTTTGAATGTGGAAATGTCCCTCTGTGCATGCACATATACACAGATACACACACAGACACACAGACACAGACACACACACAGACACAGACACAGACACACACACACACACACACACACACACACACTCGGCAGGGTTGTCTCTGACTCTTTCCTGCCTTTGGGATCCTTTTCCTCCTGCTGGGTCGCCTCACACAGCCTTGCTGTGAGAATATGTATGTGCCTGGTCCTCTCATAGTTTGTCATGCCATATTTGGTCTATGTTGCTAGAAGGTCTGATCCTTTCTAAGGAGAACAGTGAAGGGGATTAGATCTCGTGGAAAGGGAAAATGACAGATTTGGGGGGATTGCAGTTGGGATGTAATATACGCGATGAGGATAAAGAAAAGTAAAAAAAAAAAAAAAAAAAAAAAAAAAAAACATGGAATATTCACCTCATTTCAAAGGTGATCTTGAGATTAGACCATGACAGGCTTTGTCTCTGTCTCAAAAGACACACAGCATCCTCAGTTCTCAGAGTTGATTACCCAGTAATTAACAACTATCTAAGTGAAACCCTTAGCAACCTTATTCTGGTTTGTCTGTTTCTTACCTTGTTTCATTTTATACCTGTGGGTCCCCAATGCCAATGGCATTTGTGAACCTACTGGGTTATCATGCTTGCCAGATGCAGAATCTAGTCCAACTTACAGCATCATGAACACCCCTGAACTGTTGGGCTCTTGTCAACTTGACACAACCTAAAAGGCACCCAGGAAGAGGGCACCTCAGTGGAGAGAGTGTTCATATCGACTTTCCCATGGCTATGCCTGTTGGAGTATCTTCACTGATGACTGATGTGGGAGGGCCGAGTCCACTGTAGGCAGCACCATCCTTAGGCAGGGTCGGGGGGCTGATCTCTTTTTAAAAGTTAGCTGAGCATGAGCCAATCGACGGCATTAGTCCATGAGCTCTGTTTCAAGCTTCTGCTTGTGTTCCTTCCCTAACTTCACCTGGCGACAGATTGTGACCCAGCAGTATCACTCCTCAAGCCCAGAGGAGTCCATGCAGTGGACACCAAACCAAAATGTATCCTTCCATTAGCCCAGTACTGGTGTTTCCCACAGCCCCATCCTTGGACATTTCCATCATCCACAGCATCATCTTCTGTTCAACACTACTGTGAGATCAGCTCGCACTAGTCAGACCACATATGTTTATACCCCTGGGAGGAAGCTTTCAATCATCACTTTTGTCCAGCTCCACTCCCCACTGAGTTCATTCCGAAGATCTCTCTCATAACCACATTCAGTCCAGTAGTCAAAGCTTCTTACTTGACACCTCTTGTCCTCTTGCCACATTTAAGGCCAAACCATTTCAACCCTTTGTACTGCCAAAGACGGTCTCCTCCCATTTCACCTGGTTCTCAAACCTGGATTGCAGTGAGCCGACAGCCAGATCCACCTGAAGCCGTGGCATGTGTTACAGTTTTCCATGGCTGAGAGCACTGACCGAGTGGTCAAACTCACTCAGCTACACTCCTTGCTGAGGCTAACATTCCTCAATTTTGTGTTTTCTAAAAGTTTGTCAGGGTGGTGCAGGTGCCCTTTTCAATTTCATTGATGAAAGAACTCAATGCCATCAAACCTAACCTTGATCCTGGTGATGGCACAGCAAACCTTGGTGGCACCGGTACACCAAGCATCACAGAGGACTCCTTCATCCCCGTTCTTGCTACACAATGTGCCCAGCAAGTGACAGACACATGGCACAGCGCGCCTTACATCTCATCTTCTTATATTCACCTTCCTGTGAGGAAGCCTACACTTGCAAGTTCATCTGCAATGACAGATTTTCCACAATGAGCTGAGCCCAGCCTCATTGTCCTCAGGAGGCTCAAACACTCACTCCTAACTTCTGCCTATGGCTTTTTGTCACATCAGGCCAGCAACCTCCTGGAGCGCTTGTCAAAACCCAACACATGATTCGCTGACAGGCCCCAATATGCATTTCCTCCCACGTCAGAAGCCCTACTCTCTGTCATAGCTTAATAATTTTCCACTGAAAATGTAAAGCGGCAGCCAGAAGAGTTGGTTTATTAGCGTAGGCTTTAGTCCCTGAAACTGTGATTTATTTCCCACACATAAGCACCAAGGCACGGGCAATCCTTAGAGAAAAAGATCACGGTGCACACACAGTTGGGCAAGGAGCGCTGCAGATTTTGGGATGTGTTGACGGTTTGCTTGGATCATGGGCTTTTCACTGTTGCTGCTCCTGTTTTTATTGTGCGTGACATTCGTTACGTCACAAGCACATGGACCCGCCACCCACTGGATGTAGCTTGGGTGTGACAGAGTGAAGGTTATGCAAGGTCTGTCCCTGTGTGGCAGCTCTTCCCCACGTTCCACCACTCAAGGAAGCAAACGAAGGAACAGGGGAATGAATGGTGCCATGAAATCAGACCCGGCTCCACCGTGACACCCATGGCCACTTGGGACCTGAGTACACTGCACTGGTCATGAACTTTGGTTATGCTACCCCATAATATCCACGGCTTTCATCTACTTAGTGTCCTGGTGGGTGAGCTTCCCAGCAGTGACCCTTTGCAGCTACACGATTTCCATTCTCCTCCCTCTCCTTCCAAGGGGAAAAGGCTCTGACCTTTCTGTGAGATGACCTCTCAAAGGCCCTAAAGCAATTATATCTAAGGAAGATGGAAAATTCTAGAAAAGATGAAGAATACCAGATGGTTAGAGGTATGTGACTGTCACTATAAGCTGATGGGCTGCTTTCTCTCTATCTCTCTGTCTCTGTCTCTCTCTTACAGTGAGAGAGAGAGACAGACAGACAGACAGACAGACAGACAGACTTACAGCAAGGATATCTAGCTAAGGGTTTAGAAACTCCAAAGGGGAAAGTTCTCTAGAACAACCCCAATGACCTTTCTAGTGAATCGATTGCGTAGGCACCATGGATGTCTCAAATGGATGTCTCAAATCTGGCTTTTTACTAAGTCTCTAACAGGAGTTACAGAGAATAAATAGAAAACGTGATAGAGTGGAAATTCAGTGAAACTAATTCTTGGTAAAATCATGCAAAATGGTTTAAAAGTACTGGCCACTGGGGCATGACCAAGAAAATGGCAGCATGTAAAGTCACAGGCACATTGATAAGCAATGAAGAGGCCACATCTGAAGTACAGAGGACCAAGCATTTAAGTCAAACTCCATTCTTATCATCAATAACGACTCTCAAATTGTGTGTGCACGCTCGTGCCTGGGAGTGAGAGTGAGGTTTTAGTTGCAGCAATTAAATATTGAGAAATAAAATAAAAAAGTTTTATATATATATATATTCATATTTTAAACTATTTTAAAATATTCATTTTTATATATATTCCTAGATGAAGGAACATAGGGCTCCTGGATAAGAACCCCTAAAGTAGTAAAGATGCACAAATTATTACTATGATTTTGAGTTTTCCTTCCAAGAATTGTGCTAGAGACTTTCAGGGTGACTTTCTAGATGTTGGGATCTTGGGGAAGTGGGAGCTTCTGTAGTAGGTACTTGGGGCACTGCCCTCAGAAGGAATTAAAGGATTTTTTTCAGGTCCCAGTTAGTTTCCTTAAAAGCTGACTGTTAGAGAATGAGCTTTAAATTCCCGCCTGCTTCCTGTCTCACCGGGTGATCACTCCTTTGCGCACGCTGCTTCTATAATGCCTACCGTCATGTTGTGCTTCAGTCAAGAGGTCTCCAATCAGAGCCAAACAGATACAGCCACCTAACCTTCCACTCTTAGACTCTAAGGCTGAGGGCTACATAAACTCATTCTCCTCACTGAAATGCCAACCTCAGGCATTTTTCCATTAACAACATAGAACACGAAAATATAGATGTCCTTATTAACACAATGATAATTTTAAAAGTCAATATACCAATCAAAACCTAACACAATTTCCGCTAAACTATGTAAGTTGTTTCTCAAGATTATCTTAAAGAAAGATAACTTATGTAAGAATAATAAAATATATGAGAAAGTCTGAAACACTGATAATGGAGGGGAAGACTTGTTTTGTTCTCTAAGAAGAATAGTTGGAAACAAAAGTAAGTTATCATTATATAAAAATAGACTTTTGAGGGATTAAAAAAATAATGCTTTTAACATTAAAACAATGACAGAAAATTATAAATACTTTTTAAAATTTTTATTGATTTTTGTGAATTTCCCAGCATGCACTCTAATCTACACATCTCCCTGTCCCTTTGTGTAGCTGAATTTTCCTCTCTCAGACCCAGAAGGCCCACCTCTTCCTTGCCCAGTGATTGGCTTCTTGCCCTCTATATTACCCAATCAATCAATCCGGGAAAGGAACGGGCCCTTTTGGATGGAGAGGCAGGCGCAAAGCAGACAAGATGTAGGCTTGGGACTGTTAGATCTGGTGATGGGATCCAACGGGATCCACCGCTGGAAGATTTCGAACACAGAACAGTTGATGAATTTAGGATGATAGGTTCCGTGCCCAGCGATTGTGTTATCTGTTGATTCTAAACTAAGATGGTCTGGTATTTTCTGTTCTGCAGCGACTCAGGTGGGCCAGAGGGAAAGAACTTAGCTGAGGCGGAATTTGGCCGGGCTTTGGGATGGGAAGATTGGGAAAAGACTGAACTCCAGGGGAAAGGTAGCTTGTGGAGCACTGGGGGCTGGTGAGAGCGCACCCACAGGTGCCAAGACCAAGAGAGATAACTCGGAGCTCTGGAGAGGCAGAGCCAGCACTGATGGGAGAGGCTTTGGCTAGGGCAAACATGCAGTCTCGATCTCTGGCTATGTACCAAGCAGGCTCGGAACAAACCGAGCCCGCCGGCCAGCACCTAGCTGGCAAAAGTGTGGATTGATTTTTCCTTCTGGAAAAGGAATACTACAGTGGAAAGGGATGACAAGTAGGACTACAAATCACCATTCAATTGGAGTATCTGTATGGATTAGCCTGGTGCTTTAAGTCTTAGCTAGATCAATAAGACAAGAAAAGAAATAAAGGATGTGCAAAGAGTTGAAAAGAGGAAGTCAAAGTAAATGTACCTAAGGAAACAAATGACCTCTAGAATGAGAACTTTAATGAACTGAAGAAAGAAATCAAGGAAGACACTGGAAGATGAAAGGGTTTCCCGGTTCCTGGATCAGCAGAAGGAATACTGTTAAAATGGTCGCCCTACTTGTGGTGGTTTTAATCAGAATGGTCCCCATATGCTCATATATTTGAATGCTTAGTCACCAGTTAGTGGAACCCTTTGGGGAAGATTATGAACCGTGGTCTTGCTGCAGTAGGTGTGGTCCTCTGGAGGAGGCATGTCCCTGGGAGTAGGCCTTGAGGTTTCAAAATCCCATGAATTCTAGACCTGCTCTCTCTCTCTCTCTCTCTCTCTCTCTCTCTCTCTCTCTCTCTCTCTCTCTCTCTCTCTCTCTCTCTGCCTGCCTGTAGATCAGGATAATCAACCCTCATCTACTGCTCTGGCACCGTATCTGTCTACGCATGCCATGATGATCATGGACTGACCCCCTGAAACCATCAGCAGGCCCCCAATTAAATGCTTTCTTTTCTAAGAGCCGCCTTGGTCATGATGTCTCTTCCCAGCAATAGAACAGTACTTAAGGCAGTACCGAAAGCAATCTACAGATTAGAGTCAATGCAATCCCTATCAAAATATCAGACATAAGAAAAACAATCTCAAAACGTGTGTGGAAACACCAAAGACCAGGCCAAAGTAACACTGAACAAAAGCGGTGTCACCGTGTGTCACTTCAAGTCACACGGCAGAGCATTAGCAATAAAAACAGCATGGTGCTGGCACAAAACAACACAGATCAATGGAGTGCAATAGCGGAGCCAAATAAACTTCATGGGACTACAGCTACATGATCTTGACAAAGACACTAAAAACACACTGGGAAGAAGACAAAACCTTCAGCAAACAGAGCTGAGAAACCAGGACTTCAGCAGACAGAAGGAAAAGATCCTATATCCTTACCACTTGCCCTGTCCAAAACTTACCTCCAAATGGATAAAGGACCTCATTATAAAATCTGATACCCCAAATCTGTTAGAGAAAAACACAGGGAATATGCACAGGTAAGGACCTTGTGAACAGAAGGATTCTGTGCAGGAACTAAGACCAACAACTCACAAATGGAACCCCAGGAAACGAAGGGCCTCTGCCAGCAAAAGAGTCAACTACTGGAATAGACAGCCTGTACAACGGAAGAAACTCTTCGCAGCTCTACAGAGGATTAGTGTCTGGACTAAAAGAACTCAAAGAGCTAAACACCAAGGGAACAACACAACTGGAAAAAGAGTGGAC
Source organism: Rattus rattus (assembly GCF_011064425.1). Lineage (NCBI taxonomy): Eukaryota > Metazoa > Chordata > Mammalia > Rodentia > Muridae > Rattus > Rattus rattus. The sequence goes on along the minus strand of NC_046166.1, from coordinate 8,591,387 downwards.
TGGGGAACTGAACAGAAAGTTCCCAGAAGAAGACACAATGGCTAGTAAACACTCTTGAACGCTCAACAGCCTTGGGCGTCAAAGGTGCAGAGGTAAAGCACACTAAAGCCTCCATCACAGCACAGTCAGAATGGCCTCCAGGAACACAAATGACAACAAATAGCATCGTGGACATGGGGAGGGGGGTGCTTGTGGATATGGGAAGAGGGGGTGCTGATACAGTGTTGGGGGGAGTGTAAAGGGGTGTGGCACTTTGGAGATCAGTACGGAGGTTTCTGAAGAAACTAGAAAGACATCTCAATAAGACCTGACTCTACCACAATTTGCAGGTGCCTAGAGGTCTTCATATCCTACTAGAAAGACACTACCCTTGCTCAGCCATGTCCAATGCCACCCTAGTCACAATAGGTAGGAAACAGAGTCAACCTAGACGTCCATCAGCTGAGAAACGGATAGGGGAAGGGTGGTGCCTCCACACAATGGAATATTACTCAGCTACAAAAAGAAAAGAAATATAAAAGACGATGAGCAAAGGGGAGGGTGCTGGAGAGAAGACGGAGGAGCAGACACGGGAGGAGAAGGAAGGGATGTGGAGGTGAAGGAGAAAGACCCCTGTTTCTGGTGAAGCCTTGCAGGCCACCTTGGATGTTTGAAGCAAGTTTTCAAATAAATGTTCTGGAAGGAACAGCTTCACTCACTTAAAGTACATCCGCATGAAATAATAAACTAATGACTGCTTACTTAAAGCCAGTAGACCTGTTTACATAAGCTAGTTGATAGCGTTTGTCATGGTCAAGAGATTTACTACGTGACCCCAGCGTATACTGGACACATAGGCATGTACAGGCACATGTATACAATCCCGAAGAAAGGATCGAATGTTGGAGGGCCAAGTGGCCATCTGTGCTGTTTGCCTCCTCCGTCACTGTATTTTTATTTGGCTTTCTATGCCAAAATACATATTTATATTCGCAGTCATTTGTTCTCTTGAATTAATTTGCTTGAGGGGGAAGTGCACAACATTTTAGCAAATACATCATACTGTAAACCATAACGCTAACTCCAAAGACAAGGGGCTGCTTCAAAGACCTCCCACATAGATTACCTCCCTTTAGCATGTCACTATGACACGGAACTGTAAAAATAGATTCACAATGGGAAGAAAGTCACCTTTTTAAAAAGCTTACCAAAACGATATAGCTTTAAAGTCTTTAGTGTTACATATTGTGTGTGATAAAATTAGCATCTCTCATATTTTAAACAAACAGCTTTACTCTGCGAATCTCTTAACCGCATGTGGAATTAAGGCCAAGTTTGACGCTCTTAAAGACATAAAGCGAGCACATTAACATTGCCAGAGGTGTCTTAGTGATGAAAATGACAACCTTCCCACGGGGTGTTCCGTAGCTAAGATGTTTGGGAAATGCAAACTCATCTCCTATCTGCCTGCAGGAAGGGAGGGCTGTCCTGGTGCCTCTACCTTCCTCACAAACTTCACAGTTAGCTGAGCCCCAAGCCTGGCAGCAGATCAGGAACACAAAGCAGACCCATTTATAGGGCTGGAAGTTTATATCAGCTTCTCCCGTCACCCTTGGTTTCGGGTACCAGGCACCCCTAGTTAGAGTGCTCACAGAGTCACAGCTCTGAACAATGGACCGGGAATTGTCAAAGTCCTGTTTCCTAGCCAAAGTCTAGTCTAGTTCCTTGGGGACTTTCTCCCCAAGCTCAACCTTGGCCTAGGAACAGTTGAACAGACACAGTAACGAACAGTTCATGGCCATGTGCCTGCAATGACACACTTGCCATACAGACCCCACCTGGGAGAACCCAAGGTGTCCAAAGGTCACTCTCTTCCTGATCATATCTGAAAACATGTCGTCTTCTAGCCTCTGTGAGAAGGAAGGACTCTGCTTCTGGAAACGTCTTATACACTTGTATACTTCCACATGGGCCAGAGACCCCACTTGCTTTTCATTGTCATTGCCCTTTGAGTCTGAAATGTCCCCCAAGTGTTGAAAGCTTGATCTCCAGCTGCTGGTGCTAATTGAGGAGCTGGTAGACGCTGTGAACAGGAGAACCTAGCTTGAGAAAGTGGGTCCCTGGAGGTATGCTATCCCTGGCCTCTTCCTTTCCTGCTCTTGGCTCTGTGTTGGTGGTGATGTGAGCATCTGGCCTCCACCATCACATCCCCCCTCTGCCATGACAATCGGACCTGCTGCACGGGGCCGAGCGGCTGCATTCCAAACACCAAGACAGCCATAATGAAGCTTTCCTCCCTTAGATGATTTCTGTCTGGGACTTGGTCACAGCACCAAGAAAAGTAGCAAAGACCATTGCTCTCCGTAACTTATCTATTCCCCCGACTCAGTGTCCTACACAGTCCCCGCCTCCCATTTTCCTCACTCTCTCTTAGAACCACAAAGTTCTAGTCCACCGTAAGCGCAGCTCAGGGCATACTCTCACAGGCCTCTGGCCATGGTAAGTAGGGGCCAGCTTTCTGTATCTGACAGCATACATAGTTCAGTATTTCAGGCAGGACATGGACTAATATGGAGGTATTCACTCATCCGCTGTCCTTGCTTTCCTATCTAACTACCACATCAGTCACATCATTCAAGATCTGTCCTCATCTTCATGACTCACAGCCCTGTGGCCTCCGTGGGTGGGCCACAAGAGGTGTACTATACTAGCAGGCCCAATGAGGCAGACATGGTCACATACCAACAAAAGCCAGGAGCCCTGATCCACCACACACTGCGCCTCCTCAGAGGCCCGTGACATTCTCACCTCTCATTTCTGTGGCCGAGGAGCCATTGGACCAGGCTGTCCACTTGTTCCGGAGTTTGCTGATTTCTTGCACTTTGCAGACATACTGCCCTTGATCCGCCGGCCGGAGCATCAGGACAGACAGTTTGTACAGCACCCCTCGACGCTCCTCGAGCAGGCGCAGCCTCTGTTGGTTGGCAATGCGGCTGAAGTTCCCATAGTACTGGATCACCCGAAGCTTCGTCATCTTTACCATCAAGGCCTCCTGAGAGCCATCGGGGGCGAAGAACCAGCGCACGGCCAGCAGGCTGTCCTTCCGTCTCTTCTGGGAGACGTGGCAGAGGAGAGTGGCATTTTCCCCTTCCAAGTAGTCCACCACAGGTCCTGGGGACACGGTGACATTGAGAGCGCCACATATCTCTGCAATGGGAGGGGAAAGATTAACAAAGGCCAAGAGCCTAGGGACAAGCCACCTGCTGTTGGCATCTGGAAGCTCTGAAGGGCCAGAGAGGCAATGGTCCCTGCACTCTACACTCACTCCCCAGCCTCGCTATGACCAGGGAAGGAATTCTGAAACATTTTTTGGGGTATGGGAAGAGCCCCGCATCCCTCCTGGTTTCAGATGTTCCTTCCTTCCTTCATTTTTTTTAACCTTAACTTGTTTGTGTGTGTGAGTTCAGACCATAGATCCTGAGTCCAAAGAAGCCATTGAGAATCCCTTCTGTGGTCTCATGGCTCCCACATCCCTGTATATGATGGTCTCAACAATATGGTGTGCCAACACTAGCCATCTCAAAAGACATGTTCTCAGAAATGTTTTAATGTGTCACGGAAATTCAGATTGAATGAACCAAGACTTGGAGAATATCTTGAAAACTCAGCCCACACCCCACCTTCTCCACTACTCCCCCCACCCCCGCAAGTTGTGTTTTTATCCCTGTTGACAGTGCTGTGGGTTAGAGACAGGTCTGGGATACCGCTGCAATGGCTTGTCAACCAGGAGACTGAATCTGTCTGTCTCCCTCCCTGCATATTTTCTTAGTGTCAGTGAGTCTAGCTCTAGGCAGTAACTGGCCAAGCAGAGGGCTACCCTAATGCTAATGTGCTAGGATGACATGGGATTCTCAGTGGCTTCTTTGGACTCAGGATCTATGGTCTGAATACAAACAAGCTAAGGTGAAAGAAAGGAAAAAAGAAAGAAAGAAAGAAAGAAAGAAGAAAGAAAGAAAGAAAGAAAGAAAGAAAGAAAGAAAGGAAGGAAGGAAGGAAGGAAGGAAGGGAGAGAGAAGGGGAGGGAGGTGGAGGGAGGGAGGGAGGAATGAAGGAAGGAAAGAAGGAAGGAAAGAAGGAAGGAAGGAAGGAAGGAAGGAAGGAAGGAAGAGAAGACAAAAGAATAGAAAAGAAGAAGAAGGAAGGAAGGAACCTCCGAAACCAGGAAGGATATGGGACTCTCCCAATACCGCAAAAGATGCTTCAGAATTCCAGGCCTTTCCACTACAACCTACCCTTTGATTTCTTATTTTAAACTAATCTAGGGGAGCCGACACCTAGCTACAGTTCTCCTCCTGAACTTCACTGGAGACACTAGACAAGTTGAACCTAGAGAAGTGGTTCCTTTCCTGTGAAGCACTTCCCATGGTGCATGATGGGTGATTTCAACACAGCCAGGCCACCCTGAAGCTCATAGGAGGGACCATGTCACATGCTGGTGTCCTCAGAACTAACCCATAGCTTTCTGCAGGCATCTCAGGCTAGCATAGGACATCACATGTGAAGATAGAGGTGCTTTAGAGAGGTAGCCAAATGTTTTCCCAAAATACCCAGCCTCATAACAGTCATTGATTGAATGAACGGGTTCATCCATTCATGAGGACAGTGTCCTAACCACTTCTTAAAAGCCTCAACTCTCAGTATCTCACAATGGAGATCAAATTCCAACCTCAGTTTCTGAGAGGATTGGCCTCCTTCAAACCAGGGCGGTCATGTTCTTGGTTATTTTAAATAACTTACCATTTGAAAAGTTGTGCTCTAAGGATCAGTCTTCTATGCTGTGGTCTTCTTAGAAGCTGGGCGCTAGACTCAGGACCCTCCAGAATAATGTAGGAACTTTAACTCAGTTACGTCCCTCAGTCCCCTTTGTTGTGTGAGGTAATTTTTGCAAGGCGGTTAGGACAATAAGTTTGGGGGAGCACTCCTCAGAATCCACCACCATACCAGGCTTTGGTTGAGGTAATAATAGTTGATGGAAATAGATTCAAGGGGAAAGGCTACTGGGTGTGATGCTCTGTGTGAAGTCCCCCATCCAGTCAACAGAAGAAGAAGTCCTGCCTGGGGACCTTGAGGGTCACTTTACATAGTAAAAGGCATTCTGATTTGGTCAAGTCAAAGCCCCCAGGCTATCTTGGATATCCTTAGGGCTGCTCTCTGCTTTCCCCAGGGGCAGTGCCTTCGCTGACTGAAGTCAACCACAGTGAGTCAGAAGTGGGCTCTGTGTCTAGCTCACCTGGCTGGCACCTGGCCCATGTGGACAGCATTTCCTCCTGGTGCCTGAGGCTCATCTGAGGTGCAGATAGCCTCATGTGGGAGTTCTCTGGTGAATAAGGAGACAGCTGGGACCCCTGGCTGACCTCCATTCCATTAGCCACTAAGAACTGGACAGAGAGAGCACCAGAACACAGCAGCTGGCTTACAGAATCCAGGGCCAGCCTGACCCACCCCCAAAGGCTTCCCACTGGAGCCTGAGGGGCTGGGAAGGAAGGAAATGGAAACAACATGGGTGGGATGATACCGAACGGAACCCCGGGCTCCAGGCTCCCCCTGGTAACTCTGCATGAAGAGGGGATTATTTATAGTGACTGAAACCTAGAGAATGTGCCAAGTGTTCCAATCCCCATGGGAGGCCAGATTCCATCCTGGAGGCAAGCTAGAGCCCCCTCCCCCTCCTGTCATCTTGTGGCTCAGGCTCAAAGCCCTATCTCAAGCTTCAGAAAGTAAAGGGACTGCTCACTTCCTCAGGGGAGTGTCCCTTTCTCTCCAGCAGTGGACCCTTCTGCCTTACAGATGCACCAAACACCAGTGTCTCCCACAGGAGTGCAAGGGCATCTGTCGATGGCTAAATTGTGCACCTTGGGCAATTCATTCTTCAAAGTTCTAGCCCCTGGTACCTCCAGATGTGGGTGTGTTTGGAAAAGGTAAAGACTAAGTTAAGTGAGATCCTAAAGGTGAATGCAGTGACAATAGGAAACAATGTGACTGGTGGCCATTTAAGAAGTTGTTAGAACACAGACACATGCAGAGGAAGACCGTGCGTACAGGGAGAAGATACCACACCAGCCAAGCAGAGAGAGACCAAAGGACAACCAGACGCTGCACGCTGCCCCCCCCACACCTTGATCTCAGATTTCACCCCTTGTTAATCAATACATGTTTGTTGCTAAAGCCACTTGGTACTACAGCAGGCAAATGCATATAGCCCTCTTGATGAAAGTTCACTCTAACCTTTCATCTGCCACCCATCCTGATGCACCCCCTCCAACCATACACACACATACACACACACACACACACACACACACGGTGTGGAGACATTGGGCCTAGAATGGCTAAGCACCTCAGACTCGATCAGAAAAGCTTTGCTGAAAGTCACAGCAGGCTCTCAGAAGTCGGATCCCCTGTCAAAATCAGGTGCCTTGGGCAGCGCCATCCAGCACGGGAGTGGGAGGTCCCTTATGCCAAGTGTATACATATGGAGTCTCGGTTTATGTGCATACAGTTGGGGCTCAGACTCAGCCAGGAAGGGAGAAAGTGCAGGTGGAGGGCTGGCAACCATAAGCCCAAGTTAAAGGTGCTTATTTCAATACTTGTGGAAAGGAGTTGGACAGTCCTTTCCCGTTGTATCATTGTGTCCCCTGTGGCTCAGCAGACAGGGGGTTGGGGGGGTGGGGACAGGACAATGGAAGGTGGGTACCCAGGCCAGACAGACTGAAGGACAATGCATGCATGACCTGTAGGCAGAAAGGTACACGGCAGGGCTGACCCTCACTCTGGCCTAAGAAACTGTCACATTAGCCTGAAGTGGAAGGCAACCGTTTGCTTTCTGAGCACAGACTGCAGAGAGCTAAGGTGAGGCGTGGCTCCAGCACACCTCCACACTCAGTGTTTTTGCTTCCCTTTTGTGTCCACTGTTTCTGTTGACCTTAAGGAGCTAAGAGGCTAGTGGGCGAGCCAGGTCCTGATCAGGACAAAGGAGGGAAAAATACAACCACAAAGTCGCCAGCTATGGACGAACACAAGGAGTTTTAAAAAAAAACGAAACAAAACAAAACAAAACCCTGGCACAAAAACAAACAAAGCAAAAAGGAAAGTCAGTCCTGAAACGACCTTGATTCTTGTCCTGGGGTTCATGAGTCCTCTAAGAATATGGTCAAGAAGGGGTTGGGGATTTAGCTCAGTGGTAGAGCGCTTGCCTAGCAAGCGCAAGGCCCTGGGTTCGGTCCCCAGCTCCGAAAAACAAAAACAAAAACAAACAAAAAAAAAGAATATGGTCAAGAGCTGATGGCTATCTTGGAATTAGTAAAGTCAAATTTCAGCAGCCAAGAATGACCTCCAAGAAAGAAGGTCTCACTATGCAGAGTCCCCAAGGCAGGAAGAACCAGGTACAGGTTAGAACTGGAAAGAATGGGTATCCCTTTGTGAACTACATCCCACTGTGGCCCAGACTGAAACCCCTTCCTGTACAGTGTCTTCAGGAGAGGATTCCTCACCCCAGTCAAAGGCGAGACTTTGACTTAAGAAAGGTGACAACACAGAAATGGGTGACACTGATCCAAACAGAAGGACGAGCTTCCGGCAACCATGATTCCACTCCTCCTACAAGAATGTGCTCTGATGCTAGAAAGCCCCAGGCATCCCTCGAGGGCTGAGTACTGAGGGTCACATGGTCCCAGGCCTGACGTTACCAGAGAAGAAGCAGTGAGCACAGAAATGAAGGAAGGGTCAAGAGGGCTGGATAGAGAGCCTGGTTCGGTGTCCTGTGATGTCCAGGCTAGAAACCTGCTTCATTTGGAATGGGGCACTCAGAACCTTGGCTTCTTCACCCGAATGGTGCATGGAAAGCGATGTGGTCCATGGCTAGTGCAAGCGCAGGACTGTGGTGAACTGTGTGCCTGTACAGGTGACCTGTGGGAAGGAACAACAGGAAGAGTCGCTACACTTCCCAGCATCAGGGTAGGCTCCATGCATGCAAGGGCTGCAGACGCACTGACGCCCACTGGGATGCCCACTGCCTTTAGCCTTTCCACAGGTCCCACGAGTTACACTGCCGTTTGTGCATCTGCAGGAACCTCGGGTTCCTGGGAATGAGATTCAGAGTCTAGCCCCTGTTTTGGGATTTGGTGAAGCCATGACAAGGTCTAACACAGACAGCTCTGCGAGTGGATACCCTGGAGCCACAGAGTGCACCGGCTTCTCCTGAAGCAGCAGCTGCCCCAGCTGCTGGGAGCAAAGGCTTCCTTCTCCCAGGAGGCAGAAATGGCCAGGGCTCTGGCTCTGAGCAGGCCAGGAAGGAGGTGCCTTGCCCACTGCCTAAAGACATGCTCCACTCATCTCCAGGATCCAGGGACTTCTAAGTGACAGCAAAGTGGTGTCTGGGTCAAGACAGCAAATCTCAGAAGTACACTGCTTTGGAGCGTCAGAGGCTGCTGAGGAGGACTCCAGACCTAGCCTACAAGTTATTCACGGTGAGCCATCACCTAAAACTACCTTCAGTCCAGGCAAACACGGCCTTGTCCAGGCAGACATCTGCGCAAATGAACTTCAGGCGAAGTGCAGTTCCGGGACGATGAGATGCATTTCCCCAACTCATCCTCATTAGCTGCTAATTCTCACCTTACGGCCGAGACTGAGGCCCAGAGGAGCTGAACGACTTGCTCAAGCTCACACAGCGCACAGCAGAAATGAAATTCAAACCTAGGAGGTCTGACTTCAAAGACAACTGGTAGCCAAAACTCTGTCCCACAGCTTGGCTTTTAGAAGTACTTAGACTGATAGTTTCTCTGGAAGATGAATGGTGGAATTGGGTGACCAATAAACTCCCATTCTACCCCTAAATGAAGGAGGAAGACTGTGCAGGCCCTGAGTGGATTTACATGTTAAGCAAGTATGTTGGGCTTTCCCCTGCAGATGGAGGTCAGGAGTCATGGAGGAGGGGTTTCGAGTGAATGACAGCTCCGGGTGAGGAATGACAAACAGGAGCTACAGGGTGACCCTGGGTACATCCAGGATGGAATCTAAAGGGTTCCACTTTTCATGCCTGTGCCTCTGTTTCTTTGTCTTGAAAATGGGAATAAAACTGTGCTGCCCTTAGAGGTTGGTGGACTGATAAACTGAGTCAATGTTGGATCGATGAATATTTGGTGTTCTTACTTTGAAACACCATTGTGATTAAATGAGATGGTGTACACCTGTCGCTGGTAGTCACCTAAGAGTTGAGGGTCACTAATATATCTATTATTGGGGACCAAGAGAAGAAGGCTCTTCAGAGGCTATAAGTGAGAGTCATAAACTCCATGCAAACTAATAGAAGTGTCCCCCAAAGAAGTGTGTTTGTGGGAAAGGATCCTCATGGATGAAGCTGGGGTCGCCCTGTCTAACCAGATTTAACCATCTCAGAAGACTCATTAGTACATCCTTAGTGCCCAGCGGGCTGGGAAGATCCGGTTGCTCCTGACCTCATTTTCGGAGCGTCTCCAAAGATAGTTAAAGGGAAGTTGGTACTGGCAGCAGCTGCCAGTCCCGACTACTACGGAAGACAGAAAGAAGCCGGCCAACTCGGGGCTCTGATCAAGTTGGCTTCACCCTGAGCTCCGCGGCCTGCGGCTCAGAAGGGACCAGGAGCTGTCCCAAGAGAGGGTCCCCACCGCGGGTCGCCAGCAGCACTAGAGAACCGAGGAGACTCGAGTGGACGTCGTTACGCCGCCAGGATCGCGGGGTAGGGGTGCGTCTCCAGGACCCCACGCAGCCCAGGCCTCCCCTCCCTCTCCAGCCCCGGCCTCCCGTGCAACTGCCCCTCGCGCCGCGCTTACCTGGGACCAGTCCCAGCAGTATAGCCGCCGCCAGCGCTAGGAGCCGCAGCCGCATCTTCCCGCCGCAGCCGTCGGGCGCTGTGACCCAGGAGAGCGCCGCCGCCCGCCGGGCCCGGCCCGCCCCTCGGCCTCCAGCCGCCGTTCGGGCCAGCGCTGCTGGGTCCCTGGGTCTACGCCGAGCTGGGGGAGCGGCCTCTTCATCCACTGGCTCGGCCAGCCCACGGTGTCCTCTTTCACCACGCCCACGTCTCAGATGAGAAAACTGAGGTGACCCTGGCGATTCACGACATATAGAGCTAAGGCGTGAAGGACGTTGTGATCTCCCTGAGGCCTTTAGATCTCCTAGTCCCCAACCTGGTTATTCTTAAGAGGGATCCAGGCCCTTAGGGATTGGGCTCATCTGCAAACCCTGAGCCTGGACCTCACACACTCGCTCCCTAGGCACTCCATCCAGGCTCACAACAGCTGAAAGAGAAACAACTTTCCACTGCTGCCTTGAACTTGGAGAAGGAGATGGGGGCTGGGCCAGGATCCCTGAAAAGTTAAAGGGTTCCTGCAGGGGAGCTCAACTTCCCAGGTGAGAGCCTGGAATGTCCATAACCTCCACGTGCCTCTGAGTCTTCCAACTGCGGCTCTGTACCAAGGCAATCTTCCAGTCCTTCCTGGGTTGTTTACCACATCAGGCTGAAGTTTGACACCCAATGGTGAACATCAGCAGTCATTTTGTGCGTTTTATTTCCGGCTCCTTTGTGTGTGGCCGGGATGGGGGTTGGGAGCTGAGAAAGAAGCAACAACCAAGTAGGCCTTTGTTAAAAGTGGTGGTGGTGGTGGTGGTGGTGGTGGTGGTGGTGGTGGTGGTGGTGGTGGTGGTGGTGGTGGTGGTGGAGGAGGAGGAGGAGGAGGAGGAGGAGGAGGAGGAGGAGGAGGAGGAGGAGGAGGAGGAGGAGGAGGAGGAGGAGGAGGAGGAGGAGGAGAAATGGAAATGGGGAAGAGAAGGGGAAAGAAGAGGGAGAGGAGGCAGAAGAGGAGAAAACAGAAGTCCCATGTCCTTCCACTTCAAGGACCTGAGGAAGACTGGGGAGGTGTGGAGCAAAGCAAGAGAGGTACTGCGGTGGGTAGTGAACCAGTCGATGGATACTGACTCCTGGGCAGCTTTAGGATGGACCATCCACTCTTCCTGGTCGAGCCGGGGCTTTGCCCTTTGGGATCTGCAACCTGGGAGAAGTCTCCATGGAGCAGAGCTTCCCAGGGACTGCACTTCCCACCAGGAAAGCCAGGATGGAGACAGCACCTTCCCCACTGAGCCAGGCCTGCAAAAGCTGAGCTGCTGGATCAGGCACCAGGGCAGGAAACAAGGCAACCAGGTCTAGTGATACATGTCTGCCCTCCCAACTACAGAGGGGGCAGAGGCTTGCCAGCGTAGGCTATTTAATAAGGCCTTTTCTACTTTGAGCCTCTCCCCCTCAAAGGGTAGTGATGCCACTCAGTGGTGCAAGGCTTGCCAAGCATGTGTAGGGCCTTGAGTTTGATCTTCAGTCACACACACACACACACACACACACACACACACACACACACACACACTGGGGGTCGGGGTTTAGGGTCAAACTGAGTCCTACAACCCAAGAGTGCAAACATCCTTCCAAGACGTCCATAAAACAGCACAGAAACTACTTTGCCTGCACGCATAAGCCGTGACTTATTCCATCCCCTCTGTAAGGCCCCAGATTGAATAAACCAAGGTTCGGTGTGTGGACCCAAAATATGTCCAGGGTTCTGTGGACACATGACTTCTTTTCTCTGTATTTGTGTGTGTGTGTGTGTGTGTGTGTGTGTGTGTGTGTATGCATCTGTGTGTATGTATCTGTGTGTGTGCATGTGTGTGTGTGTATCTGTGTGTGTGCATGTGTGTGTATCTCTTTGTGTATGCATGTGCATGTGTGTGTGCATGTGTGTGCCCATGCATTCATATGCAGAGACCAGGACATTACCATCACCTGTCAAAATAGGGCCACCAGCTGGAACCCAGATTTCAACACTTCCTTGTGGGGCACAGTTCATAGTCGTGGGTACAACAATCTGGTCCAGTTCCCAGAAGGCAGAAAAAGGGAACCCCAAGGCTCTAGAGCGAGGGTATTAGAATAAAGCATGGGACTGGGACAGGCCACCTGTATAACTGACCACAAGAAAATGTGCCTCTGACCATCGGTTTTCAAATAGGAGACAAAGCACCTCAGTTCAGTCCTTGCACTTTCAACGAATAAAACATTCACTGAGCAAAAAGATACAGGAGATGGTCAAAATCAAGGCAGTTAAAAAGGCCCGGGTATTGTGGATCCAAAGATAATTGCTGAAAAAGATGTCACTGACGGTGTTGGAAAAATTTGTGTGCAGACAAACATACTGTATGCTACGTGAGTGGCACTCCCTAGACAGGGCTCTGAAGACGATGTGTTGATGTTGGCACTTGGGGTTTGGTGTTGACATGACAAACTCCTTTTGTTAACGTTTTGTCTAAACTCTGCCCTACGGTTACCCAGCAACAGCCAGTTATACCCGACTTACTATAAAAGGGGCTGCTTGCCCACTCTGCTCTCTCTTGCTCTTCCCCTCATCACCCACCCCCATTCTCTTCCCCCCTCTCTCTTCACGTGCTCATGACCGGCCTCTACTTCTCTTCTCTTCTCCTCTCCTCTCCTCTCCCCTCCCCTCCCCTCCCCTCCCCCTCCCCCGCTTCTACCACCCTCTTACTCCCCTTCTCATGCCCTGAATAAACTCTATTCTATACTATACAGTTGTGTGGCTGGTCCCTCAGGGGGGAGAGATTTCTCAGCATGGGCCTGCTGAGGCACCCCCTGCCCCCATACCTGACTATCATTCCCTAGAACATATATATCCCCCTTTATCTTTTTATAAACACATCAACTCTTAAATAAACAAGTAATTGAAATAAAAGTTAGTATCGGTAACATGTAGTCTGAAATATGTGTGGAGGGACACACATGCAGAGAAGGGCCCAGTGAAGAGATGTGTCACTACGTGAACAGCACACAGATTTTATTGTGCTGTCATTGAAACTTTTGGGGTGTTTCAAAATAAAATCTAGAAATGAACATTTGTTTATGGCCAGTGTGGTGGCCTCTGCCTGTGGTCCCAGCTACTTGGGAGGCTGAGGCAGGAGGATTGCTTGAGTAGATTCGTTCAAGGACAGCCTAAACAATAGCAGATGTCATCTTTTAAAAATATGTTTGGGCCAGGGAGATGGCTCAGAGGGTATGGGGCCTACCCTGTAAGCATGAAAGCTGGAATACTGATTTCTAGAGCCCTATAAAAGCCATCAGGGTGTGGCAGCGCACCTCTAACCTGTAAACTTACTGCAAGGTAGGCAGAGACAGGAAATCACTGGAACTAGCTAATTGGCAAAACTGGCAGAGAGGAAGAACTTCAGGCTCAACACAAGGCAAGTCTTAATATACAATGGAAGGAGGGATTGAGGAAGACAATGATGTCACTGTTGAGCCTACACACACACACACACACACACACACACGCACACGCACACGTGATGTGTATGTATACCCTCATACGTGTGCCACACGAATGCAAAACACACTCATGCATACACGCCACACACATACACACACACAAATGTTCGCAGACTAAGACGCTCTCACCTTTATTTGATTGGTAGTTGGTTACAAGCAACCTACCCTTCTCTAAGATGCCATGCAGATTCCCATGGGTCAGTTATAGCAAGGGGCCGTTGAGTGCCCATCCTCCCTCCAGTTTCAGAGATGTTAGCTCACTATCGATCTCTCAGGTTTTATGCATCTAAAACGAGGGCTTGGCTATCAGAAAGTTCCCAGGTTAGCCTCTTAATAAGTTAGGAAACAGAAAATTGAGACGTCTTACCACGTCTGGCACAGTGGTGCCACTCTTGCTGAGGCAGAGTTACGGGTCTTCATTTGAAGAAGTGAAGGTTGCCAGCTTGGAACAGTTCCAGACCTAAAGGTTCATGGAAGCAAGAGAGGTCAAAGGAGGGCAGGATGGTCAAGAGTTGTGTACATGGAACCCATCAGTTCCTTGCCGGGAGTGACAGCCTCACTACCCAGAACACACCACGAATCGCTCTCAACCCCAACTCACCTAAGAGGCAAGTCAGTTCCACACGCCATCATATAAAATTAATGCCGTTAGTCTGGGCTTCTGGTTATTATAATTGAATGAGTTCGATGCGTGAATCTGTTGGTTTGCAGTTGCCATTATAAAGTTGGATGTCGAGGTTAGTGCTGTTTAAGCCACTTCAGCAGCAGTCACTTGAGTCAGCACGGTTTTAGGAAGTGTGAGAAAGGACAGAACTAGAGGACACTCAACACTGCTCTGCGTGTTCTTCTCGTGGGACTGACGATAACCGGAAGCACTCGTGTCCTTTCCTTTGCTTTCCTCATTCATCTGGCGCCAAAACCCAACACGCTCTCTTCCAAGGAACTCGGCCACTCCAAGCCAAGTTGCTGGTGTGACTCTCTAAGTATGGATAGATGGTTTGCTCCTGCTGGATTTTGCTACTGACCATAGTCTGCCTCTTCAGACGATTCTTTCCTCCACCTTAACTAACCATCCATCTCTCTGAGGCTGCTCAGTAAGTGTCCTGTCCCCCTGCTGTGCCCTTCAGGATCCTACCACCTTAGGAGGCAATTCTGTTTACTAAGACACCACTTTGCACCTCTCCAGCTGTTTTCACCCCTATGTGCTCTAACCACTTGCCTCTCTCCCCTCCTACTGGGTGTCCCGATGAAGCTCTCTGCTCTGTCTACTTTTACTATGAAAGACACACTGGTGTGTCAGGAAGCTTCTTCTTGCCCTACCGGGCCCCCATCCCACACAAAGGCACACCTCTCCCCTGTGATTTGGGACGTTTCTCTCTGAGAAGTCTCTCAGCCCTGTTGGGACTGATTGAAATTCTTGTTACCACGACACTTACCCTTTCTGCTCCCTCATGGGTCCTCTCAGCTCCGTGAGCTTCCTCACCTCCCACTAGGAGCTGCTGGGGGGCTCCTGGGTCTGTGACCTTTCCTTGCCTGCTTCTTCTCCGAGCTACCTGGTTTACCTCTTCTGTGCCCTCCTGGGTTCATTCCTTGCAAGTTTCCACGCCTGTTCCTCGGAGCTGCCTGCTAAGTCTCACAGTTTCTCTATGCCCTTGTGGCTTCTGCGATATTGGAGTCCTCCCTAGGGTGGAGAATTCCATCTCCCTAGGGTGAAGATGGCTCCTTCTTGTCCCTTTTGACTACACTATTCTCTCTTTTAGCTGACGAACCCTCCCTATAGCCAAGTTCTTTTTGTGACCCTTCTTCCCTTTCTCCTTGGACTCAATTTCTTTCTTGGATCCAGAGATTTTCTTAAAGCCTCGCTGTCTTCCTGAAAACAGGGCTTGGCCTCTGTATAGCTTTGTTGGCTGAAGACCACACACTCAGCGTTACAAAGTGTCCCAAATTCTAGCAACTTCTGCCACTGAGTGAACAAAGGATCCCAAACTCTCTTATCTCTAAGTTTTTACAGCTTCCCACTCATAAATCTTTTATCTCTATGATTTGTCTGTGGTTTGCTCTCATGGAAACCTTTAAGACTATTGCGCAAATTCTTTATCTCAGGATTGATTTGTAAGGTTCATTGGGTGTGGTTAAAAAAATTGTAAAATCTGTATGTAACAGTTTGGCTTTAAACTTACAGCAAAAGGCTTAGAGTTAAAGCTTATACATAGGAATTTTAATTTGCTATAGCATCTTATATATGCAATTCAATTCTTATCTAGAATATACTGTATATGTACCTTAGATTCAACCCTCGTTTAGGAAAACAACAGCCTTGTGGCTCTCCTCCATCTTGGTTGGTGACCTTCAAGAACTAAGCAGCCACATGATTGGCAGCCATTTTTTACTAAGGTTGAAGGGTATATGCCATGTGACCTCACCATCTTAAGATGACCACTTGGCATAGAACAATGATTATTAAAACTTCTTAGTCTTAATGAGCTTTCTGTTTATCATTAAGTCTCCTTTTAGAGTAAGAAAGCAGCAAGAAGTCTCAAATATTTTGGATTGGTGTAACATGATAGAAATTTATATTTGCTACAATGTGATATATATGTGATACAACTCTGGTTTAGAATATACTGTATATGATGGTAACCTTTCAAGATTATAAATCTCTCTTCAGGTTAACAAAAGCTGATTTAAGATGTATGTATGACTACTCGTGTCTTTGCTAACTGTTTAACATCAAGCTTCTGAAACATTAGGTAAGTAAGAGCAGCACATGTTCGATGAGGAAGGTACACTGGATAATCAAGATTTATAAATTCCTGAATTCTACTCACGATCACAGTAGTATTTGCCTAGCCCCCTTCTCTTTGTTCATTTTGATAAGCTTCAGCTGTTTGGATAAACTAAGCCATACAAAAAACTTCAACATTTAATAATGGTGCTCTATAAAAGGTTCAGTGAAATCTCCAGTCTCTCTATGTACTGTATCTATGATTAAAATTTTGATACTAGAAAAGCTTCTATTCAAAAATTGTTACTTTTAAGGCTAAGCCGGATCAGGGATGGAATAAAAAGTCCTAGTCTTATAAAAAAAAACTACCAAGTTATTGTATAAACTCTTGAGGATAATTTTAAAATGCCAGTTAAAAGTCACCTTATAAGTGATCAAATTCCTTAATGTGTTCAGAACTACATTCATAGTCATACTAAGTACTGATGTAAAGTAATTACAGGAATAAACTTCCTCTATATGTTCTCAAAGGCAAGCCTAAAACAAGACCCTATAGATAAGCAAGGTTTGCCTAGTTTAGATATACTTAATGGAGAGATGGTCCAAGAACTCTTCAGAGATCTTATGAATATGCATATAAAATGTTTACTAAAAGGGTTTTTGTGATAGAGAGACGTGCCAGGTCCCTGCAGGTCCCCTGAGATCTCCTCCAAAGAAGATGATGGCAGGCAGAGGAACTCCCCCCTGAAGCTTGCTTTAAATGTGGCAAAGCTAGCCATTGGTGGAAGAACTGTCCTTCACCTTGTTGCTTCCAAACTGCAGACAAGCAGGACACTGAGGAGTTGATTGCCCCGCTTCTTCTAAACAAGGCAGGCCGTACCCCCAACCCCTAAGTGTCTACTCCAGAGGAAAATGTCAGATCTAAGCCTTGCAGCTAAAGACTGATGCTGATGAGACTTCTACCCCCAAGGACCATAGAAGAGCCTAGAGTGATGGTCCAGGTAGCCAGCAAGTCTCTATCATTTTTAAGAGATTCAGAAGCTGCTTGGTCTGCACGTCCTGCTTACTCAGGTGAAATTTATCCTCCTCTGATCTATGATGGCAGTGATCACTAGACAAGTGACAGATGTGTCAGCTTAACATTCGTGACCAAGGCTTCAGCTACCTCTAGATTCTCTTCCTGTGTAACAATCAGGCCACAAATCTCACATCCCGAAGCCTCCGGGTGAGAAAGACAGTTTACCTTGCTACCAGACTCTGAAAAGGCAAACTCACAAGACAGGTTTCAAAGTAACTTTTTACTATTCACTTATTGAAAGGAATTTGCTTTATAGTAAATGCTGTCAATCAACCTCCTGTGTCTCCTGGCAAATAATTGAATTTTATTTTATTTTATTTTTTTTTAATTTTGCTAACTATTTTTTTTCCTTTTATTATTATTATTATTATTAACTTGAGTATTTCTTATATACATTTTAAGTGTTATTCCCTTTCCGGTTTCGGCAAACATCCCCTCCCCCCTCCCTTCCTTATGGGTGTTCCCCTCCCAACCCCCCCCCATTGCTGCCCTCTCCCCAACAGTCTAGTTCACTAGGGGTTCAGTCTTAGCAGGACCCAGGGCTTCCCCTTCCACTGGTGCTCTTACTAGGATATTCATTTGCAACCCTCGAGGTCAGAGTCCAGGGTCAGTCCATGTATAGTCTTTGGATAGTGGCTTAGTCCCTGGAAGCTCTGGTTGGTTGGCATTGCTGTACATATGGGGTCTCGAGTTCCTTCAAGCTCTTCCAGTTCTTTCTCTGATTCCTTCAAGAGGGTCCTGTTCTCAGTTCAGTGGTTTCCTGCTGGCACACGCCTCTGTATTTGCTGTATTCTGGCTGTGTCTCTCAGGGGCGATCTGCATTCACATTTTGATCATCCGTCTTGAGTTTCATTTGTTCTAGGCATCTAGGGTAATTCAAGCATTTGGGCTAATAGCCACTTATCAATGAGTACATACCATGTATGTCTTTCTGTGATTGGGTTAGCTCACTCAGGATGATAGTTTCAGTTCAACCATTTGCCTACTTAATTTCACAAAGTCATTGTTTTTGATAGCTGAGTAATATTCCATTGTGTAGATGTACCACATTTTCTGTATCCATTCCTCTATTGAAGGGCATCTGGGTTCTTTCCAGCTTCTGGCTATTATAAATAAGGCTGCGATGAACATAGTGGAGCACGTGTCTTTTTTTATATGTTGGGGCATCTTTTGGGTATATGCCCAGGAGAGGTATAGCTGGATCCTCAGGCAGTTCAATGTCCAATTTTCTGAGGAACCTCCAGACTGATTTCCAGAATGGTTGTACCAGTCTGCAATCCCCACCAACAATGGAGGAGTGTTCCCTTTCTCCACATCCTCGCCAGCATCTGCTGTCACCTGAGTTTTGATCTTAGCCATTCTCACTGGTGTGAGGTGAAATCTCAGGTTGTTTTGATTTGCATTTCCTGATGACTAACGATGTTGAACATTTCTTTAGGTGCTTCTCAGCCATTCGGCATTCCTCAGCTGTGAATTCTCTGTTTAGCTCTGAACCCCATTTTTTAATAGGGTTATTTGCCTCCCTGCTGTCTAACTTCTTCAGTTCTTTGTATATTTTGGATATAAGCCCTCTATCTGTTGTAGGATTGGTAAAGATCTTTTCCCAATCTGTTGGTTGCCGTTTTGTCCTAACCACAGTGTCCTTTGCCTTACAGAAGCTTTGCAGTTTTATGAGATCCCATTTGTCGATTCTTGATCTTAGAGCATAAGCCATGGGTGTTTTGTTCAGGAAATTTTTTCCAGTGCCCATGTGTTCCAAATGCTTCCCTAGTTTTTTCTTCTATTAGTTTGAGTGTATCTGGTTTGATGTGGAGGTCCTTGATCCACTTGGACTTAAGCTTTGTACAGGGTGATAAGCATGGATCGATCTGCATTCTTCTACATGTTGACCTCCAGTTGAACCAGCACCATTTGCTGAAAATGCTATCTTTTTCCATTGGATGGTTTTGGCTCCTTTGTCAAAAATCAAGTGCCCATAGGTGTGTGGGTTCATTTCTGGGTCTTCAATTCTGTTCCATTGGTCTATCTGTCTGTCTCTGTACCAATACCATGCAGTTTTTTATCACTATTGCTCTGTAATACTGCTTGAGATCTGGGATAGTGATTCCCCCTGAAGTCCTTTTATTGTTGAGGATAGTTTTAGCTATCCTGGGTTTTTTGTTATTCCAGATGAATTTGCAAATTGTTCTGTCTAACTCTTTGAAGAATTGGATTGGTATTTTGATGGGGATTGCATTGAATCTGTAGATCGCTTTTGGTAGAATGGCCATTTTTACTATATTAATCCTGCCAATCCATGAGCATGGGAGATCTTTCCATCTTCTGAGATCTTCTTCAATTTCTTTCTTCAGAGTCTTGAAGTTCTTATTGTACAGATCTTTCACTTGCTTGGTTAAAGTCACACCGAGGTACTTTATATTATTTGGATCTATTATGAAGGGTGTCATTTCCCTAATTTCTTTCTCGGCCTGTTTCTCTTTTGTGTAGAGGAAGGCTACTGATTTATTTGAGTTAATTTTATACCCAGCCACTTTGCTGAAGTTGTTTATCAGCTTTAGTAGTTCTCTGGTGGAACTTTTGGGATCACTTAAATATACTATCATATCATCTGCAAATAGTGATATTTTGACTTCTTCTTTTCCGATCTGTATCCCATTGACCTCCTTTTGTTGTCTGATTGCTCTGGCTAGAACTTCAAGAACTATATTGAATAAGTAGGGAGAGAGTGGGCAGCCTTGTCTAGTCCCTGATTTTAGTGGGATTGCTTCAAGTTTCTCTCCATTTAGTTTAATGTTAGCAACTGGTTTGCTGTATATGGCTTTTACTATGTTTAGGTATGGGCCTTGAATTCCTATTCTTTCCAGGACTTTTTATCATGAAGGGGTGTTGAATTTTGTCAAATGCTTTCTCAGCATCTAATGAAATGATCATGTGGTTTTGTTCTTTCAGTTTGTTTATATAATGGATCACATTGATGGTTTTCCGTATATTAAACCGTCCCTGCATGCCTGGGATGAAGCCTACTTGATCATGGTGGATGATTGTTTTGATGTGCTCTTGGATTCGGTTTGCCAGGATTTTATTGAGTATTTTTGTGTCGATATTCATAAGGGAAATTGGTCTGAAGTTCTCTTTCTTTGTTGTGTCTTTGTGTGATTTAGATATAAGAGTAATTGTGGCTTCGTAGAAGGTATTCGATAGTGATCCATCTGTTTCAATTTTGTGGAATAGTTTGGAAAATATTGGTATGAGGTCTTCTATGAAGGTTTGATAGAATTCTGCACTAAACCCGTCTGGACCTGGGCTCTTTTTGGTTGGGAGACCTTTAATGACTGCTTCTATTTCCTTAGGAGTTATGGGGTTGTTTAACTGGTTTATCTGTTCCTGATTTAACTTCGGTACCTGGTATCTGTCTAGGAAATTGTCCATTTCCTGAAGATTTTCAAGTTTTGTTGAATATAGGTTTTTATAGTAAGATCTGATGATTTTTTGAATTTCCTCTGAATCTGTAGTTATGTCTCCCTTTTCATTTCTGATTTTGTTAATTTGGACACACTCTCTGTGTCCTCTCGTTAGTCTGGCTAAGGGTTTATCTATCTTGTTGATTTTCTCAAAGAACCAACTTTTGGTTCTGTTGATTCTTTCTATGGTCCTTTTTGTTTCTACTTGGTTGATTTCGGCTCTGAGTTTGATTATTTCCTGCCTTCTACTCCTCCTGGGTGTATTTGCTTCTTTTTGTTCTAGAGCTTTTAGGTGTGCTGTCAAGCTGCTGACATATGCTCTTTCCTGTTTCTTTCTGCAGGCACTCAGCGCTATGAGTTTTCCTCTTAGCACAGCTTTCATTGTGTCCCATAAGTTTGGGTATGTTGTATCTTCATTTTCATTAAATTCTAAAAAGTTTTTAATTTCTTTCTTTATTTCTTCCTTGACCAGGTTATCATTGAGTAGAGCATTGTTCAATTTCCAAGTATATGTGGGCATTCTTCCTTGATTGTTATTGAAGACCAATTTTAGGCCGTGGTGGTCCGATAGCACGCATGGGATTATTTCTATCTTTCTGTACCTGTTGAGGCCCGTTTTTTTTGACCAATTATATGGTCAATTTTGGAGAAAGTACCATGAGGAGCTGAGAAGAAGGTATATCCTTTTGCTTTAGGATAGAATGTTCTATAAATATCCGTTAAGTCCATTTGGCTCATGACTTCTCTTAGTCTGTCTACGTCTCTGTTTAATTTCTGTTTCCATGATCTGTCCATTGATGAGAGTGGGGTGTTGAAATCTCCCACTATTATTGTGTGAGGTGCAATGTGTGCTTTGAGCTTTAGTAAGGTTTCTTTACGTATGTAGGTGCCCTTGTATTTGGGGCATAGATATTTAGGATTGAGAGTTCATCTTGGTGGATTTTTCCTTTGATGAATATAAAGTGTCCTTCCTTATCTTTTTTGATGACTTTTAGTTGAAAATTGATTTTATTTGATATTAGAATGGCTACTCCAGTTTGCTTCTTCCGACCATTTGCTTGGAAAGTTGTTTTCCAGCCTTTCACTCTGAGGTAGTGTCTGTCTTTGTCTCTGAGGTGTGTTTCCTGTAGGCGGTAGAATGCAGGGACTTCGTTGCATATCCAGTTTGTTAATCTATGTCTTTTTATTGGGGAGTTGAGGCCATTGATGTTGAGAGATATTAAGGAATAGTGATTATTGCTTCTGGTTATATTCATATTTGGATGTGAGTTTATGTTTGTGTGCTTTCCTTCTCTTTGTTTTGTTGCCAAGACGATTAGTTTCTTGCTTCTTCTAGGGTATAGCTTGCCTCCTTATGTTGGGCTTTACCATTTATTATCCTTTGTAGTGCTGGATTTGTAGAAAGATATTGTGTAAATTTGGTTTTGTCATGGAATATCTTGGTTTCTCCATCTATGTTGATTGAGAGGAGAGTTTTGCAGGATACAGTAACCTGGGCTGGCATTTGTGTTCTCTTAGGGTCTGTATGACATCAGTCCAGGATCTTCTGGCCTTCATAGTTTCTGGAGAAGTCTGGTGTGATTCTGATAGGTCTGCCTTTATATGTTACTTGACCTTTTTCCTTACTGCTTTTAATATTCTTTTCTTTATTTTGTGCGTTTGGTGTTTTGACTATTATGTGACGGAGGTGTTTCTTTTCTGGTCCAATCTATTTGGAGTTCTGTAGGCTTCTTGTATGCCTATGGGTATCTCTTTTTTAGGTTAGGGAAGTTTTTTTCTATGATTTTTTTGAGGATATTTACTGGTCCTTTGAGCTGGGGGTCTTCACTTTCTTCTATCCCTATTATCCTAAGGTTTGATCTTCTCATTGAGTCCTGGATTTCCTGTATGTTTTGGACCAGTAGCTTTTTCCGCTTTACATTATCTTTGACAGTTGAGTCAATGATTTCTATGGAATCTTCTGCTCCTGAGATTCTCTCTTCCATCTCTTGTATTCTGTTGGTGAAGCTTGTATCTACAGCTCCTTGTCTCTTCTTTTGGTTTTCAATATCCAGGGTTGTTTCCATGTGTTCTTTCTTGATTGCTTCTATTTCCATTTTTAATTCCTTCAACTGTTTGATTGTGTTTTCCTGGAATTCTTTCAGGGATTTTTGTGACTCCTCTCTATGGGCTTCAACTTGTTTATTTATGATTTCCTGATATTCTTTCAGGGATTTTTGTGTCTCCTCTCTATGGGCTTCTACTTGTTTATTTATGTTTTCCTGGAATTCTTTCAGGCATTTTTGCGATTCCTCTCTGTAGGCTTCTACTTGTTTATTAATGTTTTCCTGTGTTTCTCTAAGGGAGTTCTTCACATCTTTCTTGAAGTCCTCCAGCATCATGATCAAATATGATTTTGAAACTAGATCTTGCTTTTCTGGTGTGTTTGGACATTCCATGTTTGTTTTGGTGGGAGAATTGGGCTCCGATGATGCCATGTAGTCTTGGTTTCTGTTGCTTGGGTTCCTGCGCTTGCCTCTCGCCATCAGATTATCTCTACTGTTACTTTGTTCTGCTATTTCTGACAGTGGCTAGACTGTCCTATAAGCCTGTGTGTCAGGAGTGCTGTAGACCTGTTTTCCTCTTTTCTTTCAGCCAGTTATGGGGACAGAGTGTTCTGCTTTCGTGCGTGTAGTTTTTCCTCTCTACAGGTCTTCAGCTGTTCCTGTGGGCCTGTGTCTTGAGTTCACCAGGCAGGTCACTTGCAGCAGACAAGTTGGTCTTACCTGTGGTCCCGAGGCTCAAGTTCGCTCGCGGGGTGCTGCCCACGGGCTCTCCGCGGCGGCAGCGACCAGGAAGATCTGCGCCGCCCCTTCTGGGAGCTTCAGTGCACCAGGGTTCCAGATGGATTCTGGTGTTTTCCTCTGGAATCAGTAATGTGTGCAGAGAGCAGTCTCTTCTGGTTTCGCAGGCGTGTCTGCCTCTCTGAAGGTTTAGCTCTCCCTCCCACGGGATTTGGGTGCAGAGAACTGTTTATCCGGTCTGTTTCCTTCAGGTTCTGGCGGTGTCTCAGGCAGGGCTCCTGCCGCTCCTGGGCCCTTCCCCACGGGAGCCCAGAGGCCTTATACAGTTTCCTCTTGGTCCAGGGATGTGGGCAGGGGTGGGCAGTGTTGGTGGTCTCTTCCGCTCTGCAGCCTCAGGAGTGCCCACCTGACCAGGCGGTGAGGTCTCTCTCCCCCGGGGTCTCGGGACACTAATTTCTATGGTGTTTCTTCTTTGAGTGGTAAAGACATTCCAAAATTAAAAATGGGTGCAAAGCTTTGTAAGTGTAAAAGACATTCAACTGTACATTTAAAAAATGGAATTTTATGGCATATGAATTATATCTTAATAAAAATGATAATAAACATAACCACCATTGTGGGTCAGCAAGGGGCCTTAATTCACTGTAACTGATGCCCTTACAAGGGGAGGGAAGGCATATAGCTGTATAGAGAAAGGCCACATGTATTAGTCAGCTATGTTCCTTCTTAGAAAGGAAAGTATTCTTAACTTTGTCTTACTATAACAAATACATGGGGTATCTACTTTTGAAAACTGCTGAGGACCTCCCTCAGCTTGAGAGAGAGTTCTGAGGAAGGGGTGTTTAGGAAGAAATGATTCCAATTCATTGATTAGGGGGCAAGCTTACAGTTCTGTAGTCTGCTCAAGATAGGTCTCTGCCTGTGATATTTCTCTCTTGCAGAACAAAGCTAACTCCTTTATTTTCATAAGGTACTTTGTTAGAATTTGCTTATCAATTTAGTTATTTACCCCAGGTGTCCTTTTGACTATTCCATGAACCATTAGTTTATATGACCTTAACCCCTTGGCCTTAAAGGCCCACATGGCCAAAGCTGCCAAGTTCTGATGTTTGCTGGGGCTGGAACATGGCATCCTTGTTCTATTACATTATTAACAGCTTTCTGTTTTTCCTACTCCTTCACTGTCTAAGATTGGGTCTTCTGGAACTTGCTCTGTAGACAGACCTTGAACTCAGAGACCTTACATTTTGCACAGTTGAGAAATCCTGTAAAGGACAGCTCTTATACTGGCTTATGTATTTTTGAACTCATGTTTTCAGAATTCTTTCCCACAGCCTTAGTCTTGAATGTCACAGTGTTACCATTTTGCTGAGGAATACCAGACATATTTTTGCTTCCTGGAATTGTGCTGTTTATGATTATCATGGAATCATTAACCTTGGCAGGGAGAACATTCTCCAAAGGAGGAGCGTAAAGTAAACTATGTACAAAGAAGCCTTACACATCCGGCAACTGTCACACTCAACAAGATCCATGCCCTGCTGGCTCTGCTCCAGAGGCAGGAACCATCCTACCATCCCTTACAGTTTTGGACCTTTCAGTCCATTACACTGCTTAGTTCTGTTGCTTTTAGGCCAATGTGGCAGAACACTATGCTGGTGTTGACCTGTGGCAGAAGAAACTTGTTTGTCTAGTAGCTGGATAGGAAAGAGAGAAAAGAAGGAGGAAACCAAATCCTAGAACTCCACTAAGGATACATGCTCAGGAATCTCCACCCCCCTCGTGGTGTGTGTGTGTGTGTGTGTGTGTGTGTGTGTGTGTGTGTATTATATATAGTATATGTGGGTGAGTGTGCATGTTTATGAGTATGTATGTGGGTGGGTGGGTGTGGCTGTGGAGGTAAGTGGTCAACCTTAGATATCTTTCCTCGGGACCCCACTTCTTGTTTGATGCTTTAGTTTCTGAGAAAGGGTGGTCTCTTACTGGGACCTTGGGCTTACAGATTTAGAGCCCTATGGATTCTCTTATTTTTACCTTCCTAAATTTGCGATATCAAGTTTATGCTACCATGCCCAGCTTTTTACACGGGTGCTGATAATCAAACTCACAGGCTATGATTGCATTGCAAGCACTTTACTTTCTGAGCAATTTCCCCAGCCTTGTTGCACCATCTCTTAAAGGTCCCACCATCTTACAATACCAACCTTAGGATCTGTCCTTTAATGCACTGGCCCTGCAGAATCATGTAAAGGAAAATATTTAGCTGGGGCTGGCTTATAGTTCAGAGGTTTAGTCCCTTAGTGTCATTGCCAGATGCATAGTAGCATGCAGGCGGACGTGATGCTCGAGAGAGACCTGAGAATTCAACATCTGGATTTGCAGGCAGCAGGAAGAGAATGACACACTAACCAGGCCTGGCTTGAGCTTCTGGGTCCTCAAAGTCCACTCCCAGTGACACTTCTTCGAACAACACCATACCTACTCCATACTTACTCCAACAAGGCCACACCTCCCAATAGCACCAGTCTCTAAAAGCCTATGGGTCATTTCCATTTAAACTACTTACAATAGGCACCTATAACCCAGGGGGAAGGCAGGCCTCAGAAGAAACCAACTGAATGAAAAAAAGGAAAAAACATGACTGTTCCCAGGTATGGTGGAGGAGAAAGTGTATTGTGGATAAAGGGAGAATATAGATAAAACATGGACCAAGACATCTGGGAGAGTCCAGAGTAGACATGACCAGGCTGAGCTGGACCATGTGGGGGCAGGGGAAGGGAGGCAGGAGAGAGGGAACCAGGTGCAGCAACCAAGAAGCCAAAGGTTCGAAAGGGGGCGGGTCTGGATTATATAGGGAAGAGGCTCTGGGGATAGGGCAGCCTACCTTGGGCTGGAGAGTTTAGGATAGAGGGTGCTGTATGTATGCCAGCCATAGTCTGTAACAGGTAATGACTGGAGGATGCTGGGAAAAACTGGAGGCCACTTTGATATATCAATAAACACCTCAAACACTTGTCCCGGGTTTGAAACAACATCCCAGACATCTTGTTCATAATGAATGATAGGGGTTGAAGAAATCTTCTGTGACTACTTCCTGCTGATGTTGGCACACTGTTGTTAGGGACCCAAAAAGCTAGAATGTTGGCCAAGTCCAGGAAGAGCAGACTCTGCTGGACCATTTGGGGCTGGGGACTTGCAGGCAGCAGTTGGTACAGCTTGCAGTCTTTACTTGATTGGAAATCTGCTGGAATATATATATATATATATATATATATATATATATATATATGGCAGAAAAAGGGAGTTTAGGGAAACAATTTTAGATGTACATTTGAAACTTTTAGGCCCATGGTCCTGGGAGTTGGGATAGGGGAATCTCAAGAAGAGGAAAAGAGGTTTTGAAGTTTATAAAACGAGATAAGTTTTGGAATCTATACTGGGGTCCACATTATAGCAAAGGCAGTAGATTCACATATTTGAATCCTAGGAAAAAACTCTAGGATGAACTCCCAATGATTTTGGTTAGAAAAATTAACACTTTTTTAAAAAATCTAGCCAGAAGACTCTGTGTATATAAACTAGATAGCAATTACTAATATGCTTACTGACTCTGTAAATGCACATATTTTGGATATTTAGCATGTGCAGAGTTGCACATTGGGTAGCCTTTGTGGCTGCCTTCTTTCACATTACATAGGGTTTTCAAGTTTCATTCAGGTATAAGGTAGATCAGTGCACACTTTATAGCTGAATCATATTCAATTATGTAAATACATACTTCGTGTTTTATCTGTTCACCATTTGGTGGACATGGTTATTTTCCCATTTTTAAATTGAGTTGTATTTTTTCTGAATATTCACTTGTTTCCTTGTAGAAAAGATTTTGTCTTAAATTTTACACCTATGGTTTTTATATCTATATCTGAGTTTTAGTTTTAGCATATATGTTAAGGCCTTTTCCATTTTTTCTCTCTTTCTCTTTTCTCTTTATCTTCGTGGACACATATATGTATAACATGATAGGAATTCGATTCCATTGTTTTTTAAGGACTTATTTTTATGTGCCTGTGTGTGTACCTGAGTGTATGTATATGCACTGTGTGTGTTCAGGTGCCCATGGAGGCCAGAATGAAGCATCGGGGCCCCCGGAGTTACAGGCAGTTGTAAGTTGCCATGAGAGTTCTGAGAACCTGGATCTTGTACATGAACAGCAAGTGCTCTTAACTGCTAAGCCATTTCTTCAGCTCCTCAATCCCACTGTTTGCCTTCAGGTATCTAGTTGTCTGGCTTCAACTGCTGGAGAGATTAATTTTTGTCCATTGAATTATCTTGCTCGGTGCCTGTATCTGAAAAGCAATTGACCACAAATACAAGGGCTTACCACACACTGGTTATTTCTTATCGTGTCTTTATCTTATTTTTTTTTTTGCATCAAGACTGGAGTCTAGTAGGAAAGGGTTTTAATACAGATTTAAGCACAAGCATTATAAGAAATGGAGAGACGTAAGAGCAGAGTATTCCATGTCCTAGAGGGAGTGCAGGCTCAAGAGAGTCACCTCTCATGTCCTCTTCATATTTATTGAATCATGTGATTGTTCTTTCAATACTATTGTCAGATGTAATATTTTTTAACTATCCTTATCAAGGGATAACTGGAACGCAGACAAGGTGAATTATACCTTTTACCCTTGTTTAAATTTGATGACCCTGTATGTGTTTGTACGAGATTAATACATCATTTGCTCTTTACTGCCATCCTTGGCAGGCTTCGTCATCAGCTTCTTGCAAGAAATGAGATCTATCTCCCCACCAAGGCTTGGGAAAATGGTTTAAGGTCGTTTATCCTCTGAAATGTTTGTGGTCCCTTGAAAACTAGAGAAGATGTTTCATCTGGTACCAGGCTGCTGTGGAGGTCCCAGATCTCTGCAAAGTGATCGCTTTAAACTACAACCTAACATCTAGTGCTATTGGGTTACAGACATTTTGGGAGTCAGTCATTATTGCAAAGCATAATTTTATCCTTTCTCCCATCCACGTCACCCAAAGTGCTCCTTCCAAATTTGCTTACCTGAGATTCCCATCATCCTTTATTTGTCCCATGTCCTCTTTAGCTCTTCTCTGTCCTCCAGCTGCCATTTAATCTAAAACCAGCATAGTCCATGGAGCTGAACATCCATACCTTCCCAGACACCTTCATCTGTCTCTCGATTCAAGCTGGAGTATTGGTGTTGTGGTTAGAATACAGTCTGCAGTCAAGCTGCTCCACCACACACAGCGGCCATGTCACCTTGATGAAGTCTTGGGTCACTCAGCAACAAGAGATACTAAGGCTAGGAACCACATCTTGTGGGGTTGTAGAGAATGTATGTGATTTAATATGAATAAAGCTATAAAATCAACACAGTCTTTGCACAAATTCTTTAGCTTATCAGAGCTAAACACATATAAACATGCCTTTAAAGGGTAGAACTCTAGATTTGGGCTACTGTGTCTGACCTTAGTTTCACCACCTACTAAATTTCACATAAAGGATTTCCTTCTCAATAATGTTTCTAGCTCAGCAGTCTCCTCTCTCCGTAGACTGTGCTTGGAGTCGCTTCCTATGCCAAATAGCTTTTCTATGACTCAGACAACATAGATCTTGTAGCATGTTTCAAAAGCACATTCAGACAGCCTTTTAAAATGATGATATCCTCATGGCTGATTCTCTGGAACCCATAGAGGGAATACATTGTACACGAGACCCATGGGGAACACCATAGGCTCAGGTAAACATACCCATGTAAGTGATGACAACCATCTCCATTCTTAAGTAGCACCCTTTGGCCTTTGGCATCCCACATCTTTCAAACCAGCCCCCTTCTAGATACTTCTCAAACTTACCATTTAGCCTCCCAATGAGTCTCTCCTCCTCTTTCCTCACCTCCAACTCCATTCTTTTAGCTCTAACGTTCACCACCACACACCCAGAGAAAATGCCACATCACCTCCCCCAGTGGATACTAGCCAGACACCATAGTCAGAGTCTTCTGAATCTCCCTTGAATTCCTCCAGCTGCCAGACTCCGTGGACCCTGTGTCCCCAGCCCTTCTGCCCTTCTCTATCCTTCACCGTGTTCACGGGTGTCATTCAAAATGCAGTTCAATTTGCTGTACATTCAAGAGCTCCTTGTTAATTCCAAGGGGTGGGAACTCAGGTTCTGTGATTTGCACTGGAAAGGCCTGCTTGACTACCATTCACATATGACAGGACACAAGTTGATCATTTCCAAGTCATGTTTTTCCTTTCTTTTCACCCCTCCCTGCCTCAGTCCTCGATTTCCCTGGCTTTGTCTTACACACACACACACACACACACACACACACACACACACACACTGGGTTACTTTCATTAGGATACACACTGCTTCTGTTCTCAGCTTCCTTCTGCTTCATCATTGTTCTACTACCAAAATGTTTCCAAACTTGCCCCTAGACATTTGTCTCGTGGCTAAACCTGACCAGTGCCCATCTGACCTCTGCTCTTCTCAGGCACTGAGCCTGCTCCATTAAAACCTAAAGGAAAGGATAGCTTCGTCCTCGCCTCACTCAACTCCCCTAGCAGCTGGCTCTGCTCCCCTTGTCTGAAAACCACATTTCCTTACATCAGTTGGCTCAGAAGAAAAACCCTATGAAGTATCCCCTCCCCATTTCTTGGTCTTTTGGTTGTAAGTTAAGGCAGCTTCCCAGTCTACCCTGTTCTCTTTACCAGCCCATGCTTGTCTAACTCCACTGCAGCTCCCTAGGTCCTCATCCACTACTGTTGGAATTCTGTTAGCATCCTCATTTACAGTTCTGAGTCAGACTGGTCTCCTGGTCTAATTCAGAAACCACTTCACAGTCAACATCCCTACTTGATCTTGCCTTCAGCATTTAAAATTCTCAAGTCCCTGGTGACCACTATCTCAGAGCTATGTCCCCATGCAGACCATGCTCACCTCACACACAAACATGATTGTGTAAGGCACGAATGTGTGGATGCTCACAAACACGTTCACACATACCCACACACGCACATATGTCTGCATTAAACACATTCCTATCTTCCACCAGTCTCCCCTACCGGTCAGCAAATATTTCCTATCAACCGATGGCTCCCTCTTGGTGCACAGATTTCTCTGTCTCCGAGGCCTTCATGCTTGACTCCCTGAATATATCTTGAATGAAACCATTCCTCTCATCCCGTCTAAATTGTCACCATTCTTGGCCTAGACTCCTGCCTAGCTTACAGATCTCCCCACCTCTCTTTCTCCTTTTGCTATGACCCCAATTCTTACACACTCAACAGTGTGCTTGTAAAGATATGAGCCAATCCTGTCACTTACCTCCTTGTTTAAAGCTAAGGTTGAGATAAAGCTAAGGTTGCATGGTGAGAAAATTCCAGAAGAGAGAAACATGTTGGCCAGAAGACAGAGAAGGACTACATTCCCTTGAGTATGTGTGCCAAAGCTCTAAGGTTTGGAATCTTAAACGCTTTAGGAAGGCCAGTGTGGCCAGAGCTTAGCAAGAGAAGCAGACAGTACTGAGGCAGTTGGAAAGTGCCCGGGCAATGGCTCTGCAGGGCCCTGCATGTTAGGGAAAAAAAAACTTTTGCAATGATTTTAATCAGTTTACCCACTGGCCCTATGGTCTCCCGAATACCGCTCACATCTGGTTTTCTTTCTTTTCCTCTTCTGGCTCCTGTGCATGGTCTGTGCCTGGCACATGGTAGGTGCTTCATCTTCACCGGAAGTGTGGAGTGCATTTCTTCCAGCACTGCCCCAGGCCCAAGTGGCTGACATTCTACCTCCCAAGGCCCTCGTTTTGCCTAGCTCGTGTGTTCTTAACCAAGAGAAATCTTACCACAGCAGCACAGTTACTACCTGGGTGTACTTCTGTTTGTCACGGGATTGTGGCCTCCACAAAGAATCATTTGCCTCGGTGTCAGCAATGCATCTTTGTGAAGCCCTCACAGTATTCTATCTGGCGTAGTCAGTGTATGCACACCTTCTGATCAAATGGCTTGTTTTAGGGCCCCTCCTCTTGGGTCCTTGAACCTTCTGAGTGAGATTAATGCTTTCCTTTACAGCTGACTTTGTCATGTCACCATGGAGCTTGCATACAGGTTGAGCATCCCCAATCCCAGGAACACAAATGCAAGCTGTGACCAGCTCCCCAGTCCGAATCTTTTTGAGCATCAACATGATGTCACGAGCAGAAGACTTCACCCTTGACCCCATGTGTCACTGAGCCCCAAGCTAAGTCGAATCCCTTCTGAGTAGACATATAGGCTGTGTGTGAGACCAACGGATTTCGTTTATACTTAGGTCCTGTTCCCAAGATATCTCGTTGTATATATGCAAGTGGTCCAGCTTCTGGAAGAGTGTGAAATGACGGGACCGCAGGCATTTCTAATAAGGGCTACAGCTTACATGGGCTCCACCGGCCACATTCCTAACCCAGTGGCCCTGGCTGATGTCTTTGTTTGCTCCCCTTGGTCCCCTGTACTGGACAGGAGGAAGGTATTCACGGTAACATATGAAATGTGTGTTTGAACTGACAGGTAACAAGGACTTCCCAAGCATCATCTTCTGGAAAGCCGCATGGCTCCCCACATCTGTCGGCTGGTCACCTACACTTACATCCCCACCCTGGTCACATGGGTCACTCAAGACACTGGGTACCACTTTGTCTTATTCAAGTTTAATCCCAACAACATAAGACATAGAATTAGGGCATATGACAGATTCCTAACAATGAAAAAAATAGGGCCGAAGCTTCATTTGCAGTTGGCTCCTCCGTGAGTCACTTGTATTTGAACAGCAAGTGTGGACTGCTGCTGCTCCTTCAGCAAAAATAGAAATCCTGTGGCCACACGCTTGCCTGATTCCCATCTTGCATCCACCATCAGGAACCCTTGAAGCCCTCTTCTTTGGATTCGGGTTTTGAAATGGACTCTAGTGGAAATCTCCACCTTGGGAGAAAGACTCCCACTCCTCCCACCTTCGTTACTCCACATGCCACATGGATGGCTTTCCCCCCCACCACCCTTGTCCTCTCCCCCTGCTCTGGTGGCTCTGGTCCGACTGGCTGGAAAAGGAGCAGCAACCCAAAATGCTGGAGGGAGGGTGGGCAGCTCACCTCCGCTCTCTACTTTCCCTGTTGCTGCAGTGGCTGTTGTTTCTGCTGCTGACGCAGCGGCTGCTGCTGCCTCTGTGGCTGCTGCCTCGGCGGCGGCTGCTTCTGTGGCTGTGGGTGTGGCTGTGGCTGTGGGTGTGGCTGCTGCTGCTGCTGCTGCTGTTGTTGCTGCTGTTGCTGCGGCTGCTGCTCCTGCTTCTCCTGCTGCTGCTTCTCCTGCTCCTCCACCTCCACTCCCCCCTCCTCCTCCTCCTCCTGCTGCTGCTGCAGAAGCACCTTGGTTAGGGGCCTGGTACATTCACTACTGTCTGAAGGGCTCTGCTCCTCCTCCACAGGCTGCTGGTCCTGTCTTTGATCTTGGGCCCGCTTCCTTTCCCGCATCTCTTCGAAGAATATTTGGCAGCTGAAGCCATCTCGGATGCCATGCTGGGCGTGGTCCAGCAGCGCCTCCAGCGTAGGGAAGACTCTGCAGCAGGCCACACAGCGCAAGCCGTGGTTGGTGGTGACCAGCCAGTCTGGTGGTGCTCGTAGCTCCTGCATGCAGCAGTCCACAGGGTCCTCAGTCTGTGGGCAGTAGTGCTTGCAGGCTTCCAGCTCCCAGCGCAGGTCTGTGTTGGAGGCCATCTCGAAGGAGGAGCCTTTCCTCCGCTGACGTTTGATGAACTCTGCCTCCCGTATAAGGGGCTTCCTGGTGACTGGCTCGAAGCCATCATCAGTCTCCCAAGCCACTGCCACGCCGCGCACGGTCTGCACGTGGGTATACAAGGCGCACACGCTCTCAGGTGGGGTTTCCTTCTGCTCTTCGGACTTGTTAGAGTCCCAGGACTGGTACTGAGAATAGGACTGATACTCGGAGGATGACTGGGATGATGGAGAGCTGCTCCAGCCCAGCACCCCCTGTGCCCGGGCTGCCAAGTAGATGTCGTCCTCAGGGAGGAAGGCAGGCCCTGGCCGCGGAGATGACTCATTCCTCCTCATGGTCCCTGAGAAGTGAAAGGAAGGACAGTTTCGTCAGTGTGCTCAGAAAGGCTCCATTCATAACTTTCCTGAGAAACCACAAGCAAAATCATGCAGGATCTGCCCGCTATGGGAGGGTGCTTGTTATTCCTCAGAGATGACCATAATAGAACGATCTCAGAGGGAGAGAAGGATAAAAGAATGTGTGAATGTTATCAGCTGAGGTGTAAAAAGCCAGCACCTGGTAAACTGAATGCAATTGTATTCGTGGATTAAGATTAAACAAACCAGGAACAATGTGCACAGAACAGACACAAAAAGTAATGGGCCTGCTAAATGAAAGAGGCTTTCCTGTGATCTCACTTAGAAGACACTGTAGAAAAAGCAAATCAGTAGGGACAGAAAAGTTGCCAAGAGCTGGAGGGGTGAGCAGGACAGAAAGGAGCCTTAGAGAAGCCTTGGGGGCCATGATCATAGTCTGTGCATCGGCTTGGCTGTCATTTGCAGGAACATTGTCCCAGTCCCTTCCACTGTACACATCATGTACTTGGCAGACATCAGTTCAATAAAACTCACTTGAAAATCAAGAATGGACCTGGGCTGTGGGGCTGTGGGAGAGCCTGTTTGTGACTTGTCTCTCTTGGGGGACCTCTCCTCCACTCCTTGGAAACATGTTGTGTCCCTGTCACCATGTAAGAGTGTACTAGGCCTCCATTCCATTAAGATTCAAAACAAGCCTAAGAAATTTCACTACCGTGATTTTCATCCCACCAAGGAAACGGAGGCAGAGGATGATCTGCGTACCAGGCAGAGTCTCTTGGTTCTAAGAGCATATCTTCTCCTAAAGTGCTACCAGCAGACACACCCTGGTGTCCCCTGAATTGGCTTTCTAGATTAGCATGTATCCATGAGGAATGCTTATATTACTACAGGTCTTACAGGATTAGCATATTTTTCTTCAACCACACATCAAAATCAATACATAAATGTGAACAATTTCATTCTCGTCTACGTATCTCCTGAAATAGCCCCATGGATGCCCGACAGCCTAAGTACCAGCTTCCCCTAAAGACCACTTTTCTTATTTGGTTTGTCTGATCAACATACCCCTTTGGTAACAACATCAGGACCAACCTTCCTCTTCCCCATCTATTCACTACCTTGCCAGCACACTCCTGTGCTCTCCTCTGCGGCGTCTGGGCTGGCCATGCCCACGGCCGTCCCATTGATTGGTGTCTGTTCTCCCCTGTGCTCCATGAGATGGCGTTTCATGACTTCAAACCAGCACCCAGAATCTCGGTGAGAGCTGGTGTGGGCTGTGCTGAAAGCCCTCCAGCCAGCCCCAGCCTGAGTGGCCACATGGTTACTAGGACCCTGGCTTTATTCTGTGATGTCATCAGTGACACGGGTCTGTTCTGCAAGGCTAAAAGTCCCCTGCCGGGTTACCAGGAAAGGGTCCTAGTATGACCTTATTTCCCTCTGTGGCCTTTTCTCTCCAGTCTCTTCTCGGGAACACGCATACAAAACCAGACACATGTTCTCAAGTATGTGTACACACATAAAGACTTAGATGCAGGGGTTGGAGAGATGGCTCGGAGGGTCACAGCGCTGGCTCTTCTCCCAGAGTTCGCAGATCCGATTCCCAACACCCATGACACCACCTGTAATTCTAGTTCCAGGGAGCCCGATGCCTTCTTCTGGCCTCCGCAGGTGCTGTGCTCATAAAGAGCAAAGATTAATGCAGGCAAAACAGCTCCACACACAAAATGAAAATGTTTCAGGCAAGCACACAGGCACTTACACACATACATGTAAATGTTCACATGCACAATCGCTTAGATACACATGTTAAAATACACATCAAACACATAGACATGGTACATTAGTATATGTTCTCACATTCACACCGACATACACATAAGCATATGAAGCACATACACTCACACTCACACACACGCACGCACGCACGCACGCACGCACGCATGCATGCACTCACGCATGCACACACAAGGACTTTGAGAATCGCCTTCTCCTCTACGTACACAATCAGCCAAGCATGAATCCGACTAGCCCCACTCTCCTCCAGCACTTCCTGTCATTTGCATACATTTGCATAATTTTTCCATGCATTTCCTGCATCACCCTGACCTCACCAGCTTTAGTCCCTTGAATTCTAAAATGCTCAACAGTCCTAAAAAGTGACGGACTTGTGAGAAGCCCATTGCTCCCAAAGCAATACTAACACCACCCAAACAAGCATCTTCCTGGCATTACTCCACCTAGGAGGTAAAGCCACTACACAGAGCTGGGGAGCTCTACTGAGCCTTGGGAAATCAAACATGCAGTAACAGAGATCCATGCTGACAGTTGGAAGAGGAAACTGTGTGTCCTTTCTTTCCGTATAAACACAAAGGCATGCCTTGTAAGATGATGATGATGATGATGATGATGATGATGATGATGATGATGGTGATGGTGGTGATTATGATGATGATGATGATGATGATGATGACGACGACGACGACGACAATAAAAAGAAACAAAAGAAGCAAGGGTACCAGCATAAATTTAGATGGGCGGTGGAGGAAGGTTAAACCATTTAAGGGATAATGCAAATAATTGTCTTGGGGAAAAAGAAGACTCAGCCAATAAACAGCCCTGAACATTCATATTCAATGCTATAAAAAGATGAACTTTGGTCTCACCTCACATGAAACAACTGGAACATTTTCATATAGCTCAAGGTTACATTTTAACAATAAGTGTGTAGAGAGTAAAGTGACTTGTATGCAATTCCAGCGTGGCTTTACTAAGAGGTATCCATCCACACAAGCTCTAAGGGTCTTTTTATTTTGAAGTTTTATTTTATTTTGTGGTTTTGTGTGTGTGTGTGTGTGTGTGTGTGTGTGTGTGTTGCGAGTGGGAAGCAGGGAAAGGGGTACACATGTGCCATGATGTTTGTGTGGAAATCAGAGGACAATTTAGAGAAATCAGTTCTCTCCTTCTACCCGGTGGGTTCTGGGGATTAAACCCAGGCTGTCAGGGTTGGTAACAATTGCCTTTATCCACCAAGCTCATGGATGGACCCTTTATCCACTGAGCTGTCTCGACGGACCCTTTCCAGGTCTTTGTCATTGTGTCAGTATGTTACCAAAGCTCACTTAACATTCATTCGCAGTGCTAGGTGGTGCTACCTAAGAATCCCCACACTGGAGAGAGGAATTGGTCAAATCTTACCTTGAAGTCTATCCTGGCGATACACTGCAAGATCCATTCTCAAAAACAAAACAACAAAACATGAAAACAAAAAACAAAGTTACAATTTGTACTTGCATTTCTCTTAGTGAAACGAAACAAAAGAAGTAAAGGAAATTAGTAGGCATGCTCTCCCCACCCCAGAATTAATTAGATAGCTAGGAGATGTCTAAGAGGCCATTCCTTGTAGCCATCATAAGGGAACTGCACCTTAAAAGCTCACTTGTCTACTGCATCACAGTTTCCACTTATAAGCGAGGCAAAAGTGAGAAAGACGGACAATACCAAGTACTGGTGAAGACTAGCGAACAACTTCCCCATGGCCCCCTTAACAGAGAAACTTATGTTTTGCAAGTTCATCTGTACCCACCCAGCACTCAATGGATGTCAGTGGGCATGCTGTATACTGTACTCGCCCCATCATCTCTGGCCTGGGAAGGAACCACATCTGCATTTTATAAAACAGACACACTGAGAAACACTGATTCCAGCTGTGGCTAGTGATAGAAAAACCAGGAAACATTCAGATAGCCACCAAAAGAAAGAAATGGTCAAAGAAAATGCAATGCAACCAAACTGTGTAACACCATTCCACAATGAGAGCCCCACATACTAACAATCAAACGTGGTGATGGTCTTACCAGTATAAAAACTAGATGTGTGCCCTTCTCCACCAAAGCTCCAAATCGATCCTGTATCAGACATATTTAAAGGCCCAAAGATAACTTGCAAACAGCATACCCAAGCGTGAGCAGCCCTCATAAGAAAGGAATATTTAGTTGGATCGTGGGAGATTGACTTTCCAAAGATGGTGCACTAGTTGACTTTTCTGTTGCTATGATAAAATACCATGACCAAAAGCAACTCAGGGAAGAGAAGATTTGTTCTGGTGTATAATTCCAGAGAGCCCATAGGAGTTGGAGGTACGTCAGCAGGTACTGCTGGCTGATCACATTTTCATACACACTGGGGAAACCAAGGAAAAGAACAGGAAATAGACCAAAGTATTCGTCTCAGGCCCACTCTCTTCCTCCAGCCAGGCTCTGCCTCTCTGTTGTCAAGTGAGAAAATTCCTCCCTAAGCCTGGCCCGTAGGCAAGTCTGTGGGGTATTGTTTTGGTTGATCACAGACTGATAGATGTGGAAGGGCCCAACCTGTAGAGGGCAGTGTTATCCCTGGACATGGTCCTGAGTTGTTTAACGAAGCAGGGTGGTCAAGCCATGAGGACCAATCTAATAGGCAGCATTTCTC
The DNA here is from genome assembly GCF_011064425.1 of Rattus rattus. Classification (NCBI taxonomy): domain Eukaryota; kingdom Metazoa; phylum Chordata; class Mammalia; order Rodentia; family Muridae; genus Rattus; species Rattus rattus. The sequence goes on along the minus strand of NC_046166.1, from coordinate 8,553,329 downwards.
CATGGTCTCCCTCCAGGTTCTAACCTCCAGGTCCCGGCCTTGAGTTCCTGCCCTAATATGCCCTTGTGATGGATGTGATGTGGAAGTGTAAGCAAGACAAACTTTCCTCCCCAAGCTTCCTATGGTCATGGTGTTTAACAGAGCAATAGAAACCCTAAAACAATCACCAAAGTTTCCACCATCTCCCCAGAAGTGCTCTACCAATGGGGCCAAGTGTTGAAGTACATGAGACACGGGAAACATTTCTTCATTCCAAGCACCACAAATGTCACAGCAGCTTCAACCCCCTTCCCCCTGTGTTCCTCTTGCATAGTGTGACAGGGTCCCTCATCCTGGGCCAGGGCAGATTCAGTAATGGTCTCAGACAGTCCAGTGGGAAGGATAGGAGTGTCCCATCTGCCACACTAGGCTAGCAAAGGTGGCTAGATTCTGTCCACCCTCACCAGTCTCCTTTCCAGTTATCCTCCATGATTCCAGAGCACTCAGAGCACAAGCAAAGGCCAGACGGACATTCCCCAGGCATCTGCCTCTGTGAGCCTCTGTCAACCCCTCGCTTCAAGAATCCAAGCGTCTTCAGATGACCTCGCTGCCCAGCTGTGGAGGGGTCCAAGTAGGGCCCTGCCTGAATCCTCCACCCTCAGAGAGAGGGCGTGCTTGTTGTGCCCTATATTAAGGGACAATCTGCTACCCAGCTACAAAGATTCAGTGGGCATTGGTTTTCCCTGCGGTGTTTGAATATGTTTGGATGACACGGCTCACGGCGGGCAACCCTAGCCTTGCTTGGCCATTTCAGAATCAAGTGATCACATGGTTTTCCAGGACAGGCTGAGAGGACACTTCTTGCCACCTCAGCTGTGTGACTTTTTGTTCAGATCCAGTGTCCTCTTAGCAACATCAGCGCCATTAACCTCAGATAGCAAACTACCGACTAGATGATATGACTTGCGGATACCTGGTCTTGATTTCAGCTGATCAGTGTCTAGTCAAAAAAAAAAAATGGTTTCCAGACTTCCTAGAAAGATCCTCTCTCCTCCCAAGTGACCTTTGAAATCCACTCTATGGTCCCAGCAGGTAGGCACTGTTCACACTCCTTATACACAGGGAGGTTGAGGCACAGTGGGGAGGGTTACAGAAGGGTTTCTAGCCACTGTGTATATAGGGCAAGGCTGCTCTCTAGTGTGGTACAGGAGTTTGTTTCCTATCTTGTTTAAATCCTACAAATAGCATGTGTTGTTCTTCAACCTCACAAGGCCTCTGGACTATTTCTGTCCTTGAGAAGGACCTTCCACTTAATCCACGCAGACACTGAGCAGAGAACACCCAAAAGGGCTTTGCTCGGCCCTCTCCAACCCATCCCTACCCCTCCCCCACCACCCCTGCTCCACAGTTTTCCAGCTGGTTCTTTGGTCTTGCCAGGAACCTCCTTGCTTCTCTGAGGCAGCCAGCAGGGGTGGTGTGCAAAACCCCAAAAGGCCCAGCACAGCATTTTCTTGGAGCTCTGGCTGTCTCTTGGCCAACGCTCTGCACACATCGCAAACGAGCCATAGCCTTGTCCAGAAAGCCTGCGGTATTTTCCAAGCCTCCTCTCTTCCAAACCCTGCCTTGGTTCTTTTCCTCAGAGAAGGAAACAGGAAACAAAGCAGCCGTCATCGCGCAGGAAGCAGAGACGCCCGCCACACTTGCCTTGCCTTGGCTTCTAATTCCAGTGAGGCTTGTGCGATGAAATAAGCTATGGGAGCCTCAGATCACCCATCCCACACAACCAGAGCCAGAAATAGCCTGTCTTAGCCTGGCATGGCCAGGCTGTGCTCGGGCTGTGTTTGGAGGATTTCTGTGGCCAAACCACCATGTAAAGGTGTTTCAGTGATGAGAGACCTTTTCTTCTCACTGGAAGGAAAAATGCCTCCCCAACAGTGACAACTTCTGAGTCCCCTCCTAGAAGCAAGCAGAGCTAGCACCTAAGGGAGGGAGGAATACAGCAGCAGCCTTAGTAGGTGGGTCAGGTATGGACCGAGACAGAGCTGAGGAAGCAGTGTTACAGTGAAAGGATTAAAGATGGCCACACCCTTGCGTTATGCAGACAAAGAAAAGTGCCAGGGTGATCAGACAAGTTGAGGGTCCAACAGAGGAATATTGCTCTCGGAGCTGTTATCTATTGCTTCTTGTCATTTTTTTTAAGCCAATGAGCTAGTAGACCCACATGGAAAAACTCAGTCGCTCAACCGTGCATCAGCAAGAGTAGGGCCTCAGCAAAACAAGCGCAAGCAGGAGGCACAGAGGTTGGTCACTGTCCACCAGGTTTTGTAACAGGCTGTTCCTTGAACTCAGCTTGTCTTCAGCTTTTGAACTTCACCTTTGGGCCTCTGAACAAACAGCCTAGGCCTTTCTCTGTCTAGGAGAAGGGAGGGACTGAGCCCTCAGGCACAAGAAGTCCAGCCAAGAGCCTCCTCGCTCCTGGTCATTTAATGAGGCTGCTGTGTGCAGAAATGTCTCGCTCTAACAGCTGGACTCCAGGAGCTGGCTCCCAGAGGCTGACCACACCCCCTGTGTGTTCTTAGAGAGTCACACAGGAAGCTCGAGGATAGAACTGTGTCTTTACTCTCAGCCAGGCCCCCCAACTCCCAGGCTGCAACTGCTAAATTAACTGGAATGATCTCGTACTTGGACTTCACATCCCTGAAGGCTGGCTTGGTTAACTTCCATTTCCACGTCCTTGCATGCGTTGTGCTGTGTCCTTTGCTCACGCCAACGGCCTATATGGGTGGCTTTGCAGGAAAATGACCTGAAGTTACATTTGCCCCAGCACTTCCAGCCACCAGAATCATGAGCCAAATCTTCCCCTTGCATAGGGCTTTCAAAGACCTGCGTCAAGGCCAGCCTATTCCCACACCATTCTTCAGAGAGAGGATGCAGATGCTTAATGAATGAGAGAAAGGTCCCGCAACTCTATTCCATCTCCAGCATAAAACCCCAAAACCCAGACATGAAGTAAAGTGGAATAGAGGCTCAGAGACTTGGGCCACACAAAGTGACCAGATGAGAATGAATTAGCAGCAAACTCTGGTGAGGTTCATTGGTTCCAGGGCACGGGACTAGAGTAGTTACCCACAGGACCCAAGATCCTTATAGTCTGGGGCAAGGGCTGGCTTTTTCCCATCTAAGGTCTTGGTTTGAGTGCCTATGGTTATTCAGGAGGTGGGTTGGTGCCACCGGGAACTCAGTTTTTTACATCATCCAGGTAAGGAGGTTTACAATGCAGATGGGGTTTTAGCAATCGGGAGCATGGGTCCGGCCTAACAGTGGCTTCTGGGAAGACAGGACTGTGTCATGTGAAATGTCCACCATAACGTTCCCAAGAAAGTGAGCCCAAGCCAAGGCTTAGAGCAGAGCATGAAGCAGGGCTTTCCAGTTGACCATCCCCTGAAACATGATGGGATTGGCTGGACATGGGACATAGTTACAGTCACAACATACTAGCCCAGAGACCTGGGAATTCTGCTCCTTGGGGAGTTTGATGCTAAGGGCTATTATTAGCTACAGATGTTCCACATATTCATAGAGCGACCTTACGACGAGGGAAATAGCTTGAGATCGGCAGAACTGAGATCTCACATGCTAACAGCAAGAGGGATGGGCATCAGAAACCAGATTAGCTTCTCCCACCAACCTACCTGTGTCGCCTACATCAACCAGCACCGTTAAACCCTTGCCGAGGTTGAGGAAATTCAGCTTCACTCACGTGGGAAAAGATAACACTCAGTCCCTTTGTGTTGCTACAACAAAATACCTGAAGCTGGATGTTTTATAAGCAAAAGAGGCTTATTTGACTTATGAGTCTGATACCTGGAATCTGAGCTCCACAGTACTGACACAGGGTAAGGATGTCATGCGTGCATCTCAACACAGTAAAGGGCAGAAGGAGAAACAGCTGCCCATGGGCTGGTGGCCTCGTTTTTTAAGAATTCACTCTGTTGTATTATGGTTTAAGAATTCCATACATGAATTTGGTGTTTTGATATGCTGTGTTTTGTTGAAAACTACCCTTATTCCCTCCACTGCAATTCTCCTACTTGCTTGCTCGTTTGCTTTCCCAACCTAGTCCTCTTAATGCTGCCGGTGTGTGTACATGGGTGTGGGACCATCTACTGGAGCATGGGGAGTCTCTCCTTCCCGGGCTGTGACTCTGAAGAAAACCAATGCTCCCTCTCCCAGCAATCATGGATGGCTGCAAGTCCCTCAGCTAGGGATGGGACTCCATGGCTATCCCCCACTTCATCCATGCTGGGATTTTGGCTGTCTTGGTCTTGGAAGGTCAGGGGACATCTTCGCTCCGGGCCGGGGATCCTGATGGCGACTGGAACTCATCAGTGGTTCCATTTCCTTTTGGTTGTTTCTGTTTTCTACCTGGTGTAGATGCCTCAGCCTAAACCGGTGGCCCTGTATTGTAAACGTTTGTTTACATAAGAAAATAAACAATGAAATTTGGGGGAAAGATGCAGGCTCCTAAGTAAGACACGACACGGAAGGCTTCTGGTCTACCTGAGGCTCTGTACCAGCCCCTCCCACAGGTCCCTTATCAGCTCCAGCCCCCTGGAATCAAGAACTGCTTTCCACCCACAGGTGCAGCTAATGGAGCTGGGCTAAGGAGACCTGCCCCGGCTACAAAGGGTTAAAACCGAACCCGCAAAGGATAGCAAGTGTTCCCTATGGGAGAGGTGGCATGGCACGCATTTACCAGAAAACATAAACTAGGACAAATGAAGACAGTAAGCGGCTAGGGAAAAGCCTAATAGAAGCCAACTGGGCTGCAGGAAGAGCCACGCCCACAGTGGGCTTGGCCAAGTAGACCTTGGAGGTCAGAGCAGCCTCTCCAGCTGTGTAGATTCTGCAGCGCTCAGCCTTCAGCTCAACACCGCCTTGGAGGTTGGGTGCGATGGACTCAGACCCCTAGGGGTCCGTTGTTCTGGCTGCTGGGAGGATGGCTCACCCCAATAAGTTAGCAAAGCTAAGCACAGGTCTACCACCCGCTGGGCCCTTGCTTTATCGGATGTGGGTAGCACTGCTCCCTGAGTTTGGGTCCCAGACCGTGAGAAGGTTGGCTGAGTCGAGGAGGCTTGGCATGTGCATTTGATTCTTTTCTCTCTGGCTGTGAATCTGACTAGCTGCTTCAAGATCCTCCCCTTGGCTTCCTGCAGTGATGGATTCTAACCTGGAAGTGTGGGCTAAAAGAACCCTTTCTTCCCGAAGTTGCCTTTTGTAAAAAGTGTTTTACACAGCAACAGAAAGGAAAATAGGGCATGTGACCTGGCACACATATGTACGTCCCTACGGACGTGCACTTGCCTGCTCACCCCCTCACCCCCAGGTTTTGTTCTCCCATCTCCTGCAGCTGCTAAGTCGTGGAGCGGACTTCATCACTAAAGGTCCCTGTGAGCACCACAGCAAACCATCTTGCTGCGCGGGGCTTTCTGATTCCTGCCTTTCCTCCGCCAGACACGTGCACCCACGCACGCATGCACGCTCTCCCAGCCACTCCTGACCGAGCAGTCTCCAGAAGGGCTGGGCTGAAGTCAGACGTGGCACCGCCAGCAGCCCAGCCTAGATGTTTTTTTGGTTTACAGTTTTGTGTGTTTACAATGGTGAAAAGCGACCCCATGCCTGGGCCTCCTCTGAAGTCGAGCAGCCAAGGGGAATACAATCCTCTGAATCACTTGTGATTTCAAGGCACTTCCACTGACACTAGGTTTGATTGGCTTGTACCCTGACGTAAGTCGGGGAAATCTCTGCTTGCATCCTAAAATGCTCGAGCCGTGTCATGGTGTCCATCTAAAACTGTGCTAGACAGTGTTGTAAATTACTCTTTATTGAGGAGATGTCCCCCCCACCCGAAGATGAATTACTCAGAGTCGCTGGACGACAACGGAAGTGCATTCCTGTTTTCCCAGCTGTCTGGACCCCAATGTGTTATGGTTTCTTTCCCTTCCCCTCCCGCACCTCTCTTCCCTGCTTTCAGTTATTAACATGCATTCATTACAAAGTCACCGAATGGGAGGCCTGAGTCCTCGTGGTGCTTTCTCCACCTGGCATCCATCTTTTTTTTTTTTTTTTTTTTTTTAAGGGACCCAAAGAATTTAACATTGGGAAATGTCCCATAGGTCCTCCGTAGGCATTGGTTCCTCTCTAAAATGTTCCTATGGAATTTGTAAAAAGTCTAGGGGAATGGGTGCTCCTTGCAGTCATGTCTCGTACCTGGCCTGGCCCCCTCTGGGGAAGTGGTTGACACCCCAACTAGGACTTTGTTACTTACCATTTCACAAACTCAGTATTGGATCCCCCACCACTTCTAAGCACGAGGTGTTTAGAGAACGCTCCACGACTTGGATACTTTGAGGGTTGGGCTGGTACACATCTATGTCCACCAGGAAGATCAGAGCCTTCCCCAACTCAGTGCCCAGACACTGAGTCCAGAGATTCCTGGATGGGGATCAGCCGTCCTATGCCTGCTGATCTTACCCATGGGAGTAAAGGCGTCACCAAGTTAACTGCTCTTGGGAAAAGAAAGCAAAGGGTGAACTTCTGCTGTCCTTGGAGTCAAACCTGAGCTCTAAACTCAGAAACCAGAGAGGAGGCTCCCTTGGTGTTAACGCTGGGTATAGAGGCCATGGAGTCCAAGGTCCTCAGCACCAAGGAAAGGCACTGGTAACTCAGTTAAAGCTGGCAGATGGCTGAAAGCCACAAAGTGCCTGATGGCATGTGGAAAGGGTACCATGGGCATGTGGTTCTGGAAAGAGGGGACAGAGGGTGCAGACTGAGTCATTTTACCTTCTGTTCCCCCTGGTAATTGTGCTGTTTGCAACTTCTTTTTGAATCAAGCATAGTCATTTCAATTTTCCCTCCTGGGCCTCTCACCAGTATTCTGTGTCTCTTGTCATCATATCCTTTGATGACATCAAACTCTGTAGAGTCGCCCCGTCTGCCACTTTTGAAAGTTAATACCTTGACACGGACCATGGGACTGGCAAGATAAATCATTGGGAAACGGCCATGATTCTGGCCATAGGTCTGTCGTTCTACTTCCGTTTTGTTTCTAGTTCCTGTTTTGAAAAGTAAGTCACCCGTGCTTGTAAAATGTGTCAGGACTCACGAACAGAAGCACCAGAGTAGGTGTATAGAAAGAAAGGTTAGCTTGAACAAAATTTAGGGTTATATAAGTACTAAATCCACAAGGCAGGCCGGCTGACAGAAGACCGGAAGGAGCTATGGTATAGCTCATAGCTGAGGCTGTCTATTACGGATTTTCTTTCTTTTTTTTTTTTTTTGGTTTTTTTTTCTGGTCTGGGGCCCGATCCCAGGGCCCTTTGCTTCTTAGGCAAACGGAATTTCTTCTTGCTTGAGACAGATCATTCTTTTGCTGTATGCAGGCCTTCAGCATACTAGGCGAGGCCCACACACACTGTGGAGGGAAATCTGCTTTACTCGAAAACCAGAATTTAAAAGGAAATCTTACTCACTAACAAATCCATAGGATCATTCAAAATAACTAAACCATGTATCTAGGCACTTTGATGTACACATAAAATTAGCTCTAACAGTAAATCCCTCTCACTCGGCAGGACTTGAACTCATGCTCTCTTCTCAGCTGTAAGACAGTCACTGAGCTCTCTGCTCTGAGTCCTGGGTATTTCAGATAGGCGTTAAGGCTGTGCATCAGTCAAAGACTGGAGGGGGATTTTAAAGAAGACTCACTCCATCTTTTAGTTGGTTTTCTTTCTGGGATTGATCCCCAAATTCTAAGAGCTGTGATGCCGGGGCATCAAGACCCACCCCCAGCCTTGTGTGCAGTATAAGCTGCCCTTGGGAAGATGCTGGATACCGAGTAGACCTTTGATGCCTTTTAAAGGTGATTTCACTGCTCTGTGCACAGAGTATATCGTGAGCACAGACAAAGGGATAGATAAAGATGAATAACTTGGCCATCCCAGTCATTCATCCCCAGGTTAGATTCCTGCATTGCTCTTATGGTCCCATGACTTCGAAGTAAATAAATAAATGTTTTTGTTCCAGCAGTTAAAACTTGTATATGCCTGTCATTCTGTGTGTGTGCTGTGTGTATGCCTGGGTCGATTGTGAATGTGCTTTGTGTTTATACTGTGTATATTCTGTGTTCTGTGTGTGTGTGTGTGTTGTGTACATATATATGTCTGTGTGTATGCTTCAGTGTTTTCTGTGTTTCTGTGTATATGTCTATGTATGTGTTGTGTATGTATCTGTTTGCCTGTCATGTATAAGTAAATGTGAAGGTATGTGTTTATGTATGTGTGTGTTTGTATTGTATATGTGTTTGTATATGTACCTGTATGTTTTATGTACCCCTTTGTGTCTGTGTATGTGCGTCTGTTTGTATATATTGTGTATGTGTGAGTGTCTATGTGTGTTGTGTGGCTGTGTGTTGTATGTGAGTGTCTGTGTGTATCGTGTGTCTATGTGTGTGTTATGTATATGTCTATGTATGATGTGTGTTTATGTTGTATGTATATGTTGTATTGTGCACCTGTGTGTGAATGTTTTGTGTATGTGTGTGTTGTGTTTCTGTAGGTGTATTGTGTTAGTGTATCTATTTGTGTGTCCATGTGTATTGTATGTGTCTTGTGTCTCTCTGTGTTGTGTGTATCTGTTTCTGTGTGGTGTGTGTATATGTCTGTGTGCTTCTGTGTATGTCTATGTGAGTGCTATGAGTTTTGTATGTGTTGTATTGTGTGTGTATGTTAGGTAAAATTATAAAAGTGTCAGAACCGATTCCCATGTGTACCCTGGCAGTTGCACTCTTTTGCTAGTCCTAGCTTTGGTGGGCCATTTGAACTAGCACCAATTTGTCTCAGATTAGTGTCTCTCCCAGTGGCTCTCTGCTAGTCATGAACTCTTTGGTTCCAGTCACCCGGTAAAATCAAGACTCAACAAACTGTAACCCAACAATGAGATTTACATGTTAAATTCTCAATCCACAATACATCTACACAATAAACTTACAGTCAATTGATAAGGATATAAACCGCCCACCTAGATAAGATATAATTTGCCCATGTAGACAACACAAAGCCCTGTACACATCCATCCCTTAAGAACAGTCGTAACCACCTGTAAATGTGCAGAGAGGAGTCTTAACATCAGCCTCCATGTTCTCTCGGCTGCCTCCCTCCTCCTCGCTCCAGTCTCCTCTGCCTCTAAAACTTTTCTCCCGCCCATCCTTCCTTCTCATCCAATGACAGGCCTCGTTCTATCTTGTACCTGTCTTTACCTACGTAATGACATCAACCTACATGTGTATATGTGTGTTTCATATATGTATGTATCTGTTGCATATGTATATATTGTATATGTGTCTATATGTAGTTCTGTGCTTCTGTTGTGTGTCTGTGTGTATTATGTATCTGTGTGTATTAGTATATGTCTATGTTTTGTGTCTGTCTGTGTGTCTCTGTGTGTTGTGTTGTTGTGTACCTGTGTCTGTTATGTGGCTGTGCATGCTGGGTGTCTGTGTATATGTGCCTCTGTGTGTGTTGTGTCTATGTGTCTGTATGTGGTATGTGGTGTGTAATGGACCCATCCCAGACCTAATGTGTGCTGAGCCCCATTTTCTTATTTACATTTGCACTATAATTTTTATATAATTTTAATTTTAGTTGTGCTCCTAGAAAATAACATGTTGCTTGATTTCAAATTCAAAACACAGGATTTTATAAGTGGATTTAATAAAGTTAACCAGTTTACATCTAATTTTTCTGTATTTACATTTTTATTGGTTCATTTTAATTTATGAGACAAGATCTTAATAGTCCAGGCTAGCTTCCAACTCACCATGTAGCTGAGGATGTTCCTGACCTGGTCCTCCTGCCTCTTCCTCCTCAGTTCTAGGACTGCAGTCCTGCACCACTGCAGCCACTGTGTCTCAAAGACAAAATACGTCATTTGCCCCTCCCCCCATCCTTTCTCCCACCTCTTCTGGACTGTAGTTGTTGGTAAACAGCCTACATATTGTTGTTGTTGTTGTTAGCATCTTCATCATTTGCCATCAATCAGTTAAGAATGAATCAGTCCTCCATAGGGTATCCCACCACCACCTGCATTTTTTCCCTGATAACAGCTCTTCCTCTTCTCTGCATTTTCCCAGTACCAGCTCCCAGGCCGAGATCACAGAAATTTAGTAAGTGGGTTTGATGCTGCTGCTTTCCAGATGTGTACACGGACTGTGAGTGCTGCTCCCCATCTCCCTGCTCACACACACACACACCACTGACATTTTCATCTGTGTGTTACACCCATAAGCCCAACACGCCAGAGACGGAGGCAGGAGGATCATCACAACTTCAAAGCCAGCCTGGGTTACAGAATGGCTTCCCATCCAAGCTGGACTACAGAGGGGACCATGTCTTAGAAAGGAAGAAAGGAAGGAAGGAAGGAAGGAAGGAAGGAAGGAAGAAAGAAAGAAAGAAAGAAAGAAAGAAAGAAAGGAAGGAAGAAAGGAAGAAAGACAGACAGTCAGTTTCCTCTGTGCTGAAGTCTGCCTTCTACTTTCTTAGCAAATGATTTGAACAGTAAGCACCGAGTTTCTTCATGTTGTAAAGTCTTTGTTGCTCACCGGAATGGCTATCCCTGATTGTCGACAATCCAGTACAATCCAGAAATGGAGGGCACATCTGTGATCCAAGATCTTAAAGCTGGAAATCACAGACTTTTGATCTGGATCTCGACATGGAACGGCACATGCTTTTGATCTTGAGGCAAAGTGGTTATGAAAAGTTTAGGCCCAGGCCAGGCAATACATACCTTTAATCCCAGGAATCAGGGGCAAGTAGATCTCTGAGTTCAAGGCCAGCCTGGGACAGAGCAATTTCCAAGTAAAGAAAAGGTTAGGACCAGGTGTGGTGGTACACACCTTTATTCTGGGCTGTGTCTTCTGCTGGAGGCCTACATAAGGGCAATGGAAGAAGAAAGATTCACTCTTCTTCACGTTCTTGCACCTACGTGCCAGCACATCCATCAGAACCTACTTCTTCAGGATCCCAGCTTATACAGAAGATCAGCTGAAACACCCAGCCTCGTGGGACTGAGCAACTACTAGATGCTTGGATTTCCCATTCACAAGTGCCCATTGTTGGATTAGTTGGACTTCAAACTATAAATTTCTCTCTCTCTCTCTCTCTCTCTCTCTCTCTCTCTCTCTCTCTCTCTCCTCTCTCTCTCCCTCTCTCTCTCCCCACCGAGAGTGTGTGCATGTGTGTGTGTATTTGTGTGTGTATGTGTGTGTGTGTGTTCATAAGTTCAGTGAGTTTAGAGAACCCTGACTAATCACACATCCAAAAGCAAACTCTCACTAATGTGTTAAGGCAGAATCAGATGAGAACACTTTACAACACACATGCGCTGGTTTGAATATGCTTGGTGCATGGGAAGTGGCACAATTAGAAGGTGTGGTCTTGTTGGAGGAAGTGTGTCACTGCCCAGTGTGGAAGAAAGCCTCCTCCCAGCTGCCTGTGGACAGTAGTCTCCTTCTGCCTGCAGAAGATCTGCCTGCACACTGCCATGCTTCGGCCATGCTGATAATGGACTGAATCTCTGAAACAGTAAGCCATCCTCAATTAAATATTTGCTTTTATAAGAGTTGCCTTGGTCATGGTATCTCTTCACAATAATTAGACCCTAACTAAGACAAAAGTTGGTATCAGAAGTGGGGTCTGTTTTGCACTGGGCAGATTTTGAGCACTCAAAGCTCACCTGCACAGTGACGCACTTCCTCCAACAAGGCCACACTCCTAACAGTGCCACTTCCCATGGCTAAGCATATTCAAACCAGCCCACTCACGGTGTAAAGTGCTGCTCATGTGATTCTGCCTTCACACTTTAGCGACAGTTTGCTGTTCAGATGTGGAATACTCTGGGGCTTAAAATTTTCTGTCTTCATTGGCTTTTGCCAGTGAGAGATGTAGGATGTCACAACCTCTTATTCTCTCCAGCTCTGCTAAGGTTAATTCTTGTGGGTTTATGCCTGTGTGTGCACATGTGTGTGTGTGTGTGTGTGCGTGTGTGTGCACGCACATGTGTACATGTACATGGGTGCTCATGTGTATGTGCTTGTGATACACATGTGTGCCTGTGTGCCTCTGCAGAGCCTACAAGAGGACACACGGTGTCGTACTCTCCTGAGACAGGGTTTTCACTAAACCTGGAGATAGGCTGGCAGACAGAAAACCCCAGCCAACCTTCTGTCCCCAAATGCCCCAGCACATGGATGACAGGGCTGTGTGGCACCAAACTAAACAACCAAGACTGTCTTTTTATGTGCATTCTGGGATATGAACTCTGGTCCTCGGGATTTCATAGCAAGCTTTCCACCCCCTGAGCCCTGGTTCATTCCTAAGAGTTACACTTTTCTTGGTCTATCTGTCTCCCCTTCTAGTACGTTTCCTAAACACATTTTAGAACTTCTGGATCTTTCTTCAACTTCTCTGAACTTCCATTTCACTAGTCATTTAATATCCTTCTGAACAATAACACCAGTCTCACGGAAGAGAGAAGGTCAAGTGGCTCAAATAGAGCCTTATTATTGAGGGAATAGCTTGGAGAAAGAAGTCTGTACGTGAGCAACACAAGTACAATTTGTTTTTCTGAAAATGTCTAAATCACAATTATTTGAATCCATAAATGTAGACCTGTAAAGTATGGAAAACCAATAGCCCACCTAGACAGGATACTGTTGGAGGCACAGATAGAGCGAGTGAAGCAGCCACAGCGTAATATGAAGGCAGCAGTGAGGTCATCACTTTCTGACCAGTCCCCGACTCTTAAAAGTCTCATCAAGATGGTGAGCACACGTTTAATTCAATATAATAATTCCTGATAATTTATTAGAGGACCATGAATTCCACATATGTACACGCAGGATAGACTTGGGTGAACCTGACAGGAGGCACAGGGGCTGGAGACCAGCCCTGACTTCCAGAGTTTGGTGGAGGTAAGAGAAGCATGCTGTGCCATGCAGAGGAGGACACTCTGGGGCGTCTGTGGAACAACTCTTCTTGAAAGGAGCTTGCTGGCCGCAGGGGCAGAACAGGCGGCTGAAACACCCATCAGGAAGCACTGGGGCGGGGTGGCTCTCAGCTCTGGTCTCCTTCTTCTGTTGTTAGGGAGGTTCCACCTTCCTAGATGACTCTAAAGGTTTCACTACACACAGACATAGCGACAAAGCTGGTCTCGCTTTTTGTGAGAGGACACCGTTCCCTTATTCAGCTGAGACTCTGAGCTCCCCTGATCTCGCTGTCCCCTGAAGTCTGCATTGGCCTTCGATGCCAAGGAGAGCAGCCCCTCGCCCACACTGTGGCCATGCCCCCCCTTTATCATGTGTACATATTATTTGGGGTGCTGGGAATTTAACCCAAGACTTCACGCTTGCTAAGCAGGTTCTTTAGCACTGAGCTCTCCTCTCAGCTCGTTTTGCACTATTTGAACAATAAAAGCTTTCAGTTTTGTTGAATCCAGTTCAGATATAAGTGGGTCTTGTTAACTTTCTTGGAAATTTTATATATTTCAGAAACAATGAAGATTAATGAACAGTCAGCTTTTGCATAATTCCACTCAGTTTTGCTTAACTTAGCTTTAAAGAAGTTTATATCAGGGCCACGGAAAGACAAAATATCTCAGCAGGTAAAGGTGTCTACTGCCAAGCTGGATGATCTGAGTCTCAATCTCCAAAACTCACCACACAGTGGAAATTGCTCTTTGGTCTCCACAAATGCACTGTGGTATGTCTGGACACACACACACACACACACACACACACGCACACACACACACGCACACACACACACACACAGAGGCAGAGACAGAGACACAGAGACACAGAGACAGAGACAGACACAGAAAAAGAGAGAAGGAGGAGAGAGAGGGAGAGAGAGAGGGAGAGAGAGATATGCTCACACAAAAGGAATGAACGAGAATATAATGCAATTTCTAATAATGTATCTTTACGGAAGACTAGCAGATACATTCCAGTTGTGGGATAGTCTACAAAATTCTTTACTAGTCCTCAAAACTGTCCAGATCATCAAACAAGTTCTGAGATTTATCTGCAGCCGCGGGGAGGGAGCCTGAGGAGACATGATGACTAAATGCCATACAGGATCCTTTCTAGAGCCCAGGGTCAAGATGAGAGCACCATGTGAAAACCAAGGAAATGCCTTGTGTGGGCTTCAGTTTGCAGCAATGCCTATAATCAGTTCATTCTTCGTGGCATTCACACCATACTATTGTAGGATACAATCAATATGGGAGGACGTATGCTAATAGCCTTCCCAACAGATGGGCAAATCTAGGGCAAATCTAAAGTTTTTCAAAGACTAACATTCATATCAGTGGAAATTTCCTTTGTCTCTCTTTCTTTGAATGTTGGACGTCGATAGAAGCTGGTCAAAGTCAGTAGTAAGTAATAGCTCATGCTCACCGAGAGCCACCTGGATTCTAGTAGGTTAATAGATTTATATGCACAATTTGATTAGCCCAAAGATACGACAGAGGAGTGTAAATATCAGCCCATTGTACAGACGAGGAAAGTGAGGAAAGTCTGTTAATTTGTCTTGCTTGCAAAGCAGCATTTGATGACAGAGCTCACATACCACAACACTATCCTGTACTCTACAGGCAAAGGATCACAAATAGAAAACACACACACACACACACACACACACACAGCGTTGGCTGAAACTCGGGCTTAAGATACACTGACCAGCAAGCCTGGGCTTATATGGAGTCAGGGACAATCCTGCTCTCTGCTTTCATGGTCTGGAGACATGCCACTTAGATGTCATCTGATAGCAATATGCTTATGCAAAGGCCGACTTTTGAAGGTTGATTAATTAGGATGACAAGTCTGCGATCGTGACAAATGACCCAGGAGGAAAAGAGTCAGTTCTCAGGATGTGCTCTGAGCAGCCCAGTGCCCCCTGCCCATATCCCCTCCCCATTCAGGCTTGCTGTCACCGGCTACTTCTCTGTGTTCCTGTCATGGCTCTGCTAGACTAAGCATCCCTCTGTCTCTGCTCTCCCTCCTGTCTTCTTCATCTCCCCCAGTCTGCTTCTCCCCTCCCCCTGTTTCATCAGATCTCCCAGGGAACTCTAAACACATTCCAGAACAAATATCCGCACAGGTGTTTGCAACCCTAAGTCTCAGGCACTATCGCCACATTTGCCTCCTCTGTGGGAAATGTGCGGCTCACTTTGTCTAAACGTAGCCAGCCCGTCTTGGCTCCCAAGCATCAGTTTAAAAACCGAGGGCTCAGCCGTAGACCCTTCCTAGCTGAGAGGGTTTAGGCTAAGCCAGTGGGTTTGGCTGACCTTAAGAGTGGGCTAAGTCTCCCTCATTTTCCTCCTTTCCATTATCCCCCAACCTATCCATTCTCACTGTCATTGCTGCCTTAACTCAGCCACAACTACACTACCCTGCTGCTTGAACCGGAGCAAGGATGTAGTGGGATACTAGCTCATTTGGAAATCAGGCTGACATTTCAACCTGCTCCTGCCCAATTGGTTTATATGTGTCTGGTTTTAGCCTTTGATGATGCAAAGGGAAGCTACAGCATCACCTATGAACCCACCCACATTTCCTACAATTGCCTGTCTATACTTTCAATACTTGGTAGAAAACAACTCTGTGTGTGTGTGTGTGTGTGTGTGTGTGTGTGTGTGTGTTAGAATTTTAATGTCAACATTTTCGACTTCTAAGTAGATACCTCCTTGGATGATTTTTAATTCACTGACTTTGTCAGAAAACCCTCCCACCTCCCCTCTTCTTCCTTCAGGCACTAAGCCCTGCAGGTTCCCCACCACAGCTAGACTGAGTCACTTGTCCTTACTCTTTACGGTGTTCTCCATCCTGTGGGCAGCTACTGGGGTGGCATATATACTTTGGGGCCTCCATGGTCTCATTGGCCAGGAAAGTATGGTTTACTTCACGCCTGACCTCTGCTACAATGTTTTCAAATGAGAGTGTGAGACAACCAGGTCTGAATGGCCCTACCCCCAAGACACGGCCCCCAACACTGTCACTGTTCATTGAGGTTGCCCCCAGTATCTCCAAGAGCTACTGTTCCCTGGGGTTCCCTCCCTGGATGCTGTTTCTGAAGAGAGATATCCTCTAGAGTTCCATCTCTGGGAGGAAGCTGCTCTCAAGGAGTTTTCCATTTATGCTAAAAGGACTTCCATTGAACTTGGGTTTGGGGAGTAAGCCAGGGAGGTCTCATTGTCAATGATTCCCTATCTATAACATCAGCTCCCACCCCCAGGCACCTGGGGGCGAGGATGCTGCTCAGTGAAGAACAGACAGCATTATGACAGCGTACCATAGACTGTATCACCTACTGACCTCATAGCCATCTTAATTTGCCTTACGTAAAGCCTGTTGCTCACCCAAGTTTGCAAGCAATGGGGGGGGGGTGATGCCTTCCTTGGAGTTTCCCCATCATTAAGTATCACATAAACTGCTTCTCTCTGTTTATGTGGGCAAGGAAGAAAACCAAACTCATGTCTGGGAAAGACGTCTCAAGGTTGCAGTGACAGGGAAGACGCCGCATAGTGTGTAGAAAATGTAAAACAGGAACTGAGAATCCAAAGCCATCCACTTTCCCTCGCAAGCGATCCTGCCATTCACAAACCAGATGTTTTTAATTAAGATGACACTAAAAGAAACAAATCAATTACCAGCTCCAGTACACGATGATTTATTCTATCTCGCACGCGGAAGATTGCTTATGAGTACCACGTAACTGCTTCAGGTGATCAGCTAACAGAGGCTGCTAATGAGAGGCACTGTTATCAAGGCAGACAAGACACCCTGGGAATCCAGACATTATTTTAACGCAGCGCTTCGTTTTGAAAAATAGTTTTTCTTTCATCACAGCATGATAAAGGTAAGGCATCCGAGGAGACCCGGACCACACAGCCACCTGCCTTGGTATAGACTGGAAAAGCAGAGTCTTCCAAGACATTGCGAGGGAACGTTCCCAGAGCCTGTGCTCTGAATTTTATTCTGATAACAAGAGTAGCAGAGTGTGGGTTTCCAGAACCTTTCATGCGGATGTGACAGCCTTCATTCCCAGCTCTCCGTGAAGCACCGTGCCAGCTTGCTCTGAATCTCCTCCTTCCCAGGGCTGTCAACATCCTTCTTCTCGCTTCACCCTAGGCTGTCCTCTGATCCCGTAGAAGATCAGCCTTACGTTGATAAGCCTCGCCCACTGACTCATCAGCTCCGTGCTCCTCTGGATACGTACATGGTTTTTCTTTAACGAGGGAATCTCCTGGCAGTTAAGACTGCAAGGCCATGAGTTCTACAAAACTGGGCCTGAGTGCTTATAGCCCCACAGTGCTGAGGAGGAAGCTGTCTTGGCTTAGTCCATGAGCCATGTTGGGGTGCGGTTTTATTGACATAGAAACAGTGTTGTTGTAGAAGCTTGCACAGTTCCTACATCGGCACCTAGGTTGAGAAATACAGATTTAGGGGTTCCTTTTCCCCCTGCTGCTCATTCATGTTTTTCCCCCGGGCAGACACTCTTACAGGAGTAACAGCTTCCCTTGAGACACAGGTGCTGCCAATCATGGTCCATTTAGTGCCTGCTCCTACACTGGGTCCAGGTACTGACGAGTCGTTGACCTTGGATGTTCAGACTCAAAATACATAAAGCTTCTTCTGATGTAGCTGGCCGCTCACAGCTCAATCGCCCGGGCATCTCTAGAAAGGGGCAGAAATGTGGAAGACTCACAGTTAGAGAGGGCTGTGCTCTTACTGTTTGCTTTGTGTGTCCGCCGCACTTTTGAGGCGCTCACCCCATGTCGGCACCAGGGGGCATCTCCTCGAGTGACACAGAGAGGTGCCTGCAGCCAGTGCTGAAGCCAGACACCGGCCACAAGGCTGTTTCTACTTGCTAAACCCAAGGTTCAACCATTCCGCTAACAGTAGTGTGGGGACTCATTCCTCAAGATTAGCCAGAATATTTGGGGAAAGTATCACCGTCTATATATAAAGAACATGTCCAGATCTGGGCAGATGCTAAGAGGAAGAAGGTAAGGAGGCTTCAGCTGTAAACCACAAGTTGTTAGCTTCTGTTCCAGTTTAGACAGGAGGGAAGGTGCTGGCCATGACTTTTTTTTTTTTTAAAGAGAAAAACAGAAGATGAACATCAAACCAGGCCCTATCACAAACACCTGGATCTGGAGGTCGAAACACAAAACTCTTGGCTACAGGACATCTTCATGACATCACCAACATCTCCATGAAGGAGACAGGATTCACTCCAACACTACAGTTTCCCATAAGCATCATCTACAGCGACAATAGAATGCCTTGTTTATGCCTGCATTGACTGTCCCCTAAATGCAAATGCTATTCATCGGGTCTATTCAGCAACAATCCTCTCACGGTGTCTGACGCCTCCTGTGGAGGAGAAGCCATGGCAGGAAGATTGTAGGATGGGGCATGTGTGGGACAAGACGAGTAAAGGACCATAAAACAGACACCATATCCTCACCTAGCTAAGGGGCTAAGGACACAGTGACCCTCAAGCTTACAGAGCTGAGAGGCAGAAAGGACAATGAAGAGCAAGCTGGAGAGAAGACCGGCATGGTGGCAGATAAAAGAGAGCAACAGGAGTGTGCCACTTAATCTCTGGTCAACTTGACATAAATGGGGCTCATCTACCCAATGGTGTTCAAAACCTCAGACAGGAAGAGACGTCCATCGCGTAGGCTCTGACTGTGGGATGAGCATGGAGGGCAAACCAGCCAGCAGCCTTCCTCTGTGGCCTCTGCTTCATATCCCACCTTCAGGCCCCCGTTTTAGTTACGGTCCTGATTTCCCTCTGTGGAAGGACTGGACATTGTAAGATGAAACAAGGCCTTTTCTCCCCAAGATACTTTGGGTCACGATTGTCATCACAGCAATAGACAGCAAACTAGGACAGGGGTGATCTGGTTAAAGTAAACTATATGCACCCCTGAAAATGTCAGGAAGAAACCCATTGTTTTGTAAAAAGTAATATATACTAATAGAAACATCAAAAAGAAGATATGGCAGAAAAGGGCTGAGGCAGGTGAAGAAGAAAATCTAAGAGAAGGCTTCCGGCTCTGTCAAACGGTAGCATGTCTCTCTCAAAAAGGAGAATGGTCCAAAGGAATGTGGCGTTTGTGGGGTCCGGTCTACACAGGCAGAGGCTGAGCACGAAGCTCACTACTTTTGTTGAGTTTAACCAGCCCCAAGTTTAAAAGCCCATTCAGGGTTGCAGAGAGGACTTCTGGTATCTGGGGACGCTCAGCGGTGAAGACGCGATGATTCCAGCAGCACAGCCTCCTTGCCATGGCCTCCCTGAGCTATGGGAGTGCCTCCTGGACAAAATCATCCTCTCACAGGAGTCACGACTCTGTGAATGCAGACACCAACAGCCTCCTGGGAGCCAGACACAACCTGCAGGAACAGGCAACCTGGGCAGAGGCAGGGACAACGTAAGCTGTCTGGTGAGTACTGGAATTAAACTGCCCAGCCGTGGACGGGAAGAGAGAGAACAAGACATGTTGGACGCCGCCATACAATTAGAGTGACCGTTAAGCCAAGCTATTTTACCATATTCTCCAGAAATCCCATGTAGGCTGAAAAGAGAAGGAAAAAACAAATAAATAAAGTCAATGTGTGCTTCTGCGTCTGGTGGGCCAAGAAAAGCCTCAGAGCATTTTGAAAACAGGAATGGGTCTTGGATATTGTCAGAAATGTGTCACTCGTGAGGAAGTGGCTGACTAGACATTTCGGGCAAAGTCCTTTACTGACGGCCCACTCTAAACCCAGCTTCTTGTTCAGTGGATTTTGAATGGATCTCCCGTCAAGGTCATGTTGTACTCTGTGTCTCCTGTCACTTAACTCTGGCAGTTTAAGATGTGTCAGAGAAGGGGGAGCAAGCAGTGCCATAAGAGCTGGGAAAGGAGAGGTGCATTTTGGCAGATGAGAGTCGTGTCTTGAAAATCCCAAGGAGCCAAAGACCAAGAATCCACGAGGGCAGCCAGAGGAATATTTACTCAAAGGCCAGGTCAGAGAGTGACCGGAAAGACCTAAAACACGCAAAATGTTCAAAATACTTCGGATTAAACTGACCAAGAAAGGTGAGTACCTTAGCACTAAAACCCAAACCCTCTCATGGAACACAGGCAAACAGACATGTTGAGTGTCTTTATAATAAAACCACGGCCTATATTCACAGGGAACGCAGCCATGAGGGGCCAAGAAAGCTGATGGCGGGTGGAACATGGGTAGAGCTGAAGGGCATCACGTTAGGTGAAGCGAGCTAGACACAGAAGACTATTATGTTCCTGTACACAGGTGGATGTTAAGGAAAATGTTAACCTGAACATGGATTTCTGACTACAGGAGGGGGTATAAAGCCACAGGGCGTTTGAATTGTGTCTGGTGGAGGCATGAACTGAGACAGCATACTAAACCCACTGATGTGTGTGCTTATCGCGTTCATTAATCAAAAATAAAATAGATCCCCCCCATGGACTTCTGGGTAATGTCATAATGAAGTCAATCAACTTCCATCCAATGTATAAAAATAATAGACCTGCCAATGAAGTACCAAGGCATTTATGTTTATGGCAAACTTCTGAAGTTGTCTGATGCCTTGCCTGCGGCTGCAGAACTAAACTAGCAAATGTTTCCCTGAGGAGGGAGTGCAGTGTGGGTAAGGTGAGGGTAGGAGGAGCCAGCTTGCTGAAGGGCAGGGCATACCTGGTTCCTCACCACCTCCAGTCATAGTGTGGTGTCTGCCCATTGCTGACCACTGGTGGCCAAGTCCAGGAACATCCAAGCAACTGTGGGAACCGAGAGCAAGTCAGGCTGGAAAGCAAGCGGTGGGGCTGCTAACTGCCATTTATCCTCTGGTTTGTATCCCTTTAAGGTTTATTTAATTATTTTTGGGAGAGCGTGCATATCATACGTGTATTACACGTGCACATGCATGTGTGCCTTTGGAAATCAGAAAAGAGCATGAGATCACCTTGGAGCTCGAGTTACAGGTGATTGTGGGGCTCTGGGAACTGAACCCAGGTCCTCTGGAAGGCAGCACGCCCTTCAGTGCTGGACCATCTCTCCAGCACCATTCGTTTATTTGTGAGACAGGACTCACTGTCTAGTTCAGGCTGGTCTCTACGTGGCAATCCTGTCAGCACTGGAATCCCCAGCTTGACCTACTATACTTAGCCAATGTTTCTAATGAGAATGCCATTTGTGTAACAGACCAAACTGTGTCTATAGCTCATATCACTCAGCAGAATGAACTCCAGTAATCAGGATTTAAAAAAAACCTTAAAATAGCACAAATATATCTGTTAAGGTATGAATACATATAAAATCAAAACTGGCTGTATGTAAATGTTTAAAATTCAATATGTCTTCGTGAAAGGGTCAAGGACAGGGATTCCATTCAGCCAGAACCTACTGAGAGGGTGACCACAAGGCAAAAACGTATCAATGGTACTGAGAGAAAGAATTCTCTGTTTATGTTTAAGTAGTCCTTGGTCTTTGTTCCTGTTTTACATGTTCAAAAATAAAATGAAGGGTTTTAAATAAAACATTAAACTAGTCTGAGACTTAAGAATTAGTATCAAATTGGTAGCATTAACCGCACGGAGAAAATTATTATTTAAGCTGAGCTGTATATGCATGAAAAGCAAACTCTACAGGCAAAAAGAGATGCAGAGCTGCTCTCCTGCCTGCTGGCCAGGCTGTGTCAGGACCCTGCTGTGATTTGCATCCTGTGTGCTGATTGGAATCAAGCAAAGGGGGAAATCCTGCCACAGGAGAGATCCAGGGTTTCCATTTCAGAGGGGGTCAGCAAGAAACGCAGACAAGGAAGCTTCGGGACCTCAGAGGATGGGCTTTGCTGTTTACACGCATAGACTGAAAGAACCGAGGAAAAATGATGTGTTAATGGCCATGAGCGTGGCACATGCTGTGCAAATCTGGGTCTCTAAAAGTCGCCCCCACAAAAACAAAAGGAAATCTGAGGGAAAGGGTGCGTGGTAGCTCAGGATGAGAGCAGTACAAAGTAAACCTGACATACTGTGTGTGTGTGTGTCTGTGTGTCTGTGTGTCTGTGTGTCTGTGTGTGTGCGCATGCATGCATACATGAATGGGTGCATGTGTATCCGTGTATATGTATGTATCTGTGTCTGTGTGTCTGTCTGTTTGTGTCTATGTGTCTGAGTCTGTATGTCTGTATATATGTGTGTGTCTGTGTACCTGTGTCTGTGTGTCTATATGTATATATGTATCTGTATCTGTGTGTCTGTGTATATGTGTGTATATCTGTGTGTGCATTGTGTCTGTGTATATGTCTGTGTCTGTGTGTATATGTGTGTTTGTGCATTCTCTGTGTGTATATCTATGCATGTCTGTGCATTTTATGTGTGTATGTGTGCTTGTAAGTCTCTGTTTATGTGCTTGTGTTTGCATGTGTGTATATATATGTATATATGTATGTATGTGCATGTGTGTGTATGTGTCTGTGTTTGCATGTGTGTATATATGTATATATGTGTGTGTATATGTGCATGTGTGTATGCATGTGTATGCATGTATCTGTGTGTTTGTAAGTATGTATATGTGTTTAGTATGAAAGGTGCTCCAGGACAGCAGAGTGTCGTCACAGGACCCACTTGTCATAAAGAAATACCTTGCACTGACTTAACTTGAGATACTTCAAATAACAAAGAATTTTGAGAGTGATAGATTAAAAGGCATTGAAGTCTCGAATAATAATAATAATCAAACAACAACTAAAAAGGAGAAAATAGAGAAGCACCTACCCCTCCCCCCCAAAAAAAAGAATGACCACTGTTAGACGGAGAAGAGGTATCAGGATTGTCCGTGTCGTGGGATTTTAAGGTATTTAAGGTTTGTGACCACCAAATGGCAACAGCTGACTCACAGATGAGCTAGAAATAGTTGAGAAATCAGTGGGTGAGGCATCTCTGAGGGTCAGGGTACAGTCACGAAGCATCAGTCTTCAGAGTATTTGCTGTTGACAGAGAGCATCAGGCTCTCTACAGTGCAGCAAGCAAACGCTGGTTCCCTGGCCAAGCTATCACAGGAAACATCACCAAAAGAAAGACCGCTGGGAGTCAGGTATGCACCTCCTGGTGCAGGACGATGCCTACACAACACAGGCAGTGTTCTCTCTCTCCTCGGTATTTCTGACCCCTCCTCCCAATGAAAGAATGGAAGAAAGAAGAGAAAATGGGACATTGCACAATTTTCAGCTTAGGTAGTGTCTTAGGGGTTTTGTTCTGTGAAGAGACCCATGACCAAGGCAACTCTTAAAAAAACAACATTTAATTGGGGCTGGCTTACAGGTTCAGAGGTTCAGTCCATTATCGTCATGGCTGGAAGCATGGCAGCATCCAGGCAGGCATGGTGCTGGAAGAGCTGAGAGTTCTACCTCTTGTTCCAAAGGCAGCTAGGAGCAGACTGGCTCTCATGTGGTTAGGAGGAGGGTCTCATTGCCCATCCCCCACCATGAGACACTTTCTCTAACAAGGCCACACCTACTCCAACAAGGCCACACATAATAGTGCCACTCCCTGGGCCAAGCATATTCGAACCACCACAGGTAATTTAAAATGAATAATTCAGGGTTGGGGGGTAGGGAGAAGTATGGAGATTATACATGTTTTGTTAGCAACTTTTCAGTTTTTCTGTGGATTTCAAGATTGTTTTTTCTCAAACAGAAAGAGGACAAGAGAGTAGATGAGACATGATTCCAGACCTAGAGCCATCCCAGTCATTTGACCCTTGCATGTGGGTAAACCAGAGAAGGGCAAGTTCAACCAGGACCTGGAGATTCTGCCCCTCAGAGTCTGCTCCCAATAATCGGGCTTTCCCACTCGCAGACCCCCACGAAGCAGAATGAGAGGCAGACGGCCGCCCACACTGAAGTTGGCTGTCAGAGTGGTGTTCGGGTGGCTTGTTTTTATTAAATGGACTGCGTCAGCTGACTGATCGTCCACTGTCAAAAGGAAAGTTGTGAAAGAACTGGACTCTCCCTCTCTTACAGCCCAGTTTTCTCAACTTAAATTGTGCAAAAGACCACACTTCAGCTTTTAGTGTGGCCAAAGGATCATCCCTGGAGAACTTCCCATAGTCCTTAAGGAATGTTGTCCAAGAGAGCTCTCTAGCTAGTGCCAGCATTCCTATCGTGGCAAGCAGAAGAGTCACAGCTGCCACTAGGGCAATGCCAGCTTTCCTTCCTGTTAGGGAGGATGCTGAGGACACGCCTGGGAACAGAGGGGGATGCTGGGAACAAAGCAGACCAGAAGATGAGGCTGGGCTGGCAATGTGGGTGGGGGGTGACTCTTGTGCTCAGCCGCTTCCTGGGACCTCAAATTGTCTAGGATCCCTGACTTCATCTAGTGTTAATCTAGGAAACTTGACCACCTCCCTCTGTTGTAGTAGCTCCGTCCTCTTCTACTGCCCATGGCTGTTGCTTTTGAGGGTTCATTGTCTCCTCTAGCTCCCCTGCCTCAAAGAATCTAGAACCTTCCTGCTTTGGTGTTCTCTCTGCAGCCTCATGGCTGTGATTCAGAGGTTGTTCCGGGAGAGTCTGAGCACTGAAGGGGCACGCAGGGGGATCCCATCTGCACAGGCCCTTCTCCTAGCTCCTGAGGATGATGTGACCAACCCACTGCCCCGCTCCCTCCCTGTGTTCTTGGTGTTATACAGGAAGTTTCAGGACACAGTTCAGAATATCCTTCCATTATTCAAAGTTTCTCAAACCCCAGGAAGTTGAATCCTCTTCTCTCTTCATCAGCTTCCCTCCCGACACCATAGGGAGAAACATCTGTCCTCGTGCGGCTCCCACAGTAGCCTATGTCCACTGGAGTCCTCCCTTCCCAAGGCTACTGTGCTTGTGTGGGTTCCTCTTTGATTTCTACCTGTGCTCTGACACAATCTACTTCTCACTGAGTGTGCCCCTTGGCACCTCCAAGGTACCACAGGGTCCCACAGGTCTTTCCTGTCTCACCACTCTCAGATGAGTGTCACCTATGTCCCCTGTAGTTGGACAGAGCCTGCCTTTCCTCTCTTGCCACCCAGTACCTGTCTCATGGCCTCACGTCCATCCATTTCATTCATTCGTTTGTTCATTTGTTCGTTCGTTCGTTCACTGCAAAGGCTCACACTCTATTCCATGCACTGGGCTGCCTGCCAGGGCCACAGAGACAAAAAGAAAGACCTGCCTCCAAGGAGGTCACATTTTAAGGTGGGAAATGAACAACAAAACAACAACAGAAAATCCAAAGAATTTAACGACATGAGATACAACTGTGGAAAGGAGCTACGGAGAAAAACTAAAGCCAGGGCTTTGGGAGACGGCGCAGTCAGAAAAGTTCTTACAGCAAGAATGAAGAGCTGGGCTTGATCCCCAGGACCCTGGCAAAAGTCTGATGTGTGTCTGTAACCCAGCCCCAGGAAAGGAGCAGCACGGGACCCCTGCACCTTGCTGTCACCCAGCCTAACCAAACCAGCAAGTTCTGGGTTCAGTAAGAGACCTTGCCTCAAAAAATAAGGTCACGAATGATTAAAGAGGACACTCAACCTGCTTCAGGTATCCACATGGGTACACGTGCGTGGGCACAAGGCTGGGACACACAACACATCCCTGTGCACATGTGGAGAGGAAAGAGAAGGACAGGTGGGCTCTCTCCTATTTAAACAAAGCAGGCAGCACTGAGGCAGGGCTGTAAAGGAGATGAAGCACGAGGCTTGCAACCATCTGAGCAGAGAACCCCTCTGTGTGAGGAAATGGTGAGTGCGAAGTTCCCAGGGCAGGCTGGCCAAAGGCTTGGGCTCCACAGGTAAAGCAAAGCTGGCAGATGCTAGCAGGAGAATTTAGTCTGAGACAAACCCTGGTCATGGAGGAGGTGCGGACTTTCTTCTAAGTGTAAAACGTGCATGTTCTGAGTATGGGGAGAGGCTAATCCTAGGTATGCAAAGACGAGTCTGAGGCTTTTGACTACTGGACCCTGTGGCCACTGCCCTCATGACCCCACCAGCACTGGTCCAAAGAGAGGAAGAGTAGGAGACAGAACCCGTGGGGGCATTTCAGACCTCTAGAGAGACAATAGCTGTGACCCAATAGCTGAGGTGGGTATACTGGGTAGGGGGTGGTACCCCACTGTCCAATCTGTAACGACCTTACCTGAGGCTTTTCTTCTTCAGCAAGATGGCGCCTAAACAGAGAAAGCAGAGTGTTAGTGGGGAAGGCCTGTGACTCCTTTGCCCAGCTGGCTGATCTGAAGGTTCAAAGCCAGCAGGGTGGAGGAGCTCTATAGTGTGTCACCCGTTGGGAAGTGGCTCGATGTGCTTGACTGGCACACACATGTGACTGAGAGTTCCCAATACCACCCATGACCCATAACCCCTCTGCTTGCAGCCTGAATCTCCCAAAAGGGCTGAAGTTCTCAGGAGAATGGATCTTGGGCACTGTGGGATAGGAAGTCAGTTTCTTGACTCTTACTGGTCAGAAAACCAAATCAAAGACAGACATGTGCTTGTGACCAGTGGTGTCCATTTCCAGAAGCTCCCTCAAGGCCCACACTATCTTTCCCATGTATCTTTAACAGGCCGTGTTTTCTAAGAGGAGAGAGCCTCCTTCCCCCTTGTCTTCAGAACTCCCCCACAGAAAACGTCACCATCATCATCTTGATTCTCTCCAAGGCTGCTTTGTGGGTGTCTTCCAGAGAGAGGGGTGCAAGCCCATGTCATGTTTTGCTACATGACGACTCATGGAGAAACCACTCAGGTCCTGCAGAGAAGCCCTCCCCAACACACCACAGGCTATGAACTGCCACGCTGCTGTTCACCAAGGCACATGAGCCGAGCCACATCTGGATCATATGCTACCACTTTGCCCTGATGTGGGTATGGCTTGCCCATCAACCAGCTGAGCTCCGGACCTCAGGGTCCCCTGGGGTCAATGCTATCTGATCGTATTCATGGGACAAGAAAACAGAGGTCTCATTTTGAAACTGACTTCAGATCTTCCCATCTTTCTCCAGAGAGCTTAATTCTCAGGAATACCAAAAGTGCCCAAATACAGAAGTGCACAGTGACAGAAATAGGCAGGAGGCACAGGGGGAAGATGGCTGCAGAGAAGGCCCATTGGTTCTCTGTGGAATTTCCTGAACTGTGGGCTTCTGGGTTTGCTCTGTCCTTTGCCACAGGCGTCCCTTAATATCTCCCATTAGGTGGCCTCACAGGACACCATTTGTTATAGCTTGGGTCTAGAATGTTCTCCAAAGCCCATATGTTAAAGGTTTATCCCACAGCCCATCGTGTTTGGGTCCTATAGGGTGATCTTAGGCCTTGGGGCATGTCCTTGTGGGGATTGTAGAGCCCCAGGTTCTTCTCTCTGAGAAGAACCAGCTTCCTTCTCCATACCCATGGCTTATTATATCAGCCCAAACCAAGAATAGCATGGACCAAAATTTCAGCACTGTGAGTCCTACTCCCTTTCCTCTCTTTAAGTTGATTGCCTCTGGTGTTTCGTCACAGCAACACAAAAGGCCAACAGGCAGAGACAACCCTTTCTTCTGCAGAGCAGGGCAGGCTCTGTTCATGAAGGCTCCCTTACCCTGGGGTGTGTTCTTTAGGTCTGCAGAGTCATTATCAGACAAGTGTCTCCGGATCATGCAGATCTTCAGGGCAAGGAAACCGGCAGATAGGGCTACTCCTAATGCCGTACCGATAACAACGTACTTGAAATCTGAAGCACAGGGAAGAATTGAACTCAGAAGTTAGCTGTCAGCCTCCAGGGACCTTCCAGTTCTACATGAAGTTCAGGGCCATGATCCTGGAGTTAAACATCTCACATGGCAACCTTCTGTGCTTCCCATTCTCCACTCTCAACTCCTCCCCAAACCCTAGAGGCCCACCCTGCAGTCATGTTCCCCAGGACTGGCCACCCGAGCTCTGGTGATAGGCAGCTTACTCATCTGGCTTCCTGACCTCCTATCTTGCTTGTCCCTTAATCTATTCAATGGCTCATCTATCAAGGATTTGAAAGTTGTTGATACACAGCGAAGCTAAAAGCTAATGGGGAAGGACCTGCTCTCTCTTCAAGGAGCTTAGAGTCTGTTGAGAAGGGCAGGTAAAGAGCTCACCATTATCTCTGTCACATGACAAGTGGTCTGGACTGCTGTGGCAGTCCACAGGCCCAGAGCTTCCTTAGAGGATTATTCCTTGCTAGTAAAGCAGGTCTTAGTACGAGGAGGAGCAGGCAGTATGGGAGGGGACAGGTGAATATAGATAAGGGTGGGTCTACATTTAGCCTTGCTGCTGATCTGTCACTGGGAAGCAAAATACAGGGGTGCTAGTCTGTTTCTTCCTCGCTGATGGGGTGCTGGGTTCATGGAACATCAACATGCCACTCAGGGAAGGCAAAATACAGCCTATGATGGGGTGCCAGCCCATGTTTCTCCGGGTGACAAATGATGGGCACTGGGACGGTGGCTGTAGTTCTCAACTTCCTGGATGTTGCCGGGAACATCGAGGAGTTGAGAGTGGGCCTTCAGGCCAACAGTGAGCCCAGGGTTGGGGTGGAGAGGGTTCAGTTTAGCTCAGAGTGAGTGCCAGGAGTGTAAAGGGGCCTTGTGTAGGAGTCGTAGGTCTGACTCTGTAGGATGAAGGCCTGTCTAGCAGTCCTTGATAAAGGAAACAGTCTTTGCTTGTCCAAACTGCTTTATTTGTGGAGGATGAGGATGCATACTACCTACTCAGGGTAGACCAGAGATTAAATACGTTTTGCAGGAAGGGATGCCTACAAAGGGATGCTTATTGGCTGAACACTCGGGGCCCCTGGATATTTCATTAGCATGGAGAACTCTAGGCTCTATGCTATGTGATGGGTTGTCTTGGTCTTCTTAGTTGGGTGACATAGTCACATGCTCCAGGATCAGAATCTGGTCAAGAGCTAGCCCAAACCCCTGTCATTATCAATTATGAGTTTTATTGGGGTTCTGAGTGACCTTACCAGTTCTTCTGTCTGGTGGCATGGTCCACTACCCCAAAGTTGAGGATCAGGGAGGATGGCAGAACTTGCTGTCAAAGGCCCGTAAATATAGGATAAGGCATTGGGAGAGCTAGATTAGAGACAGACAGCACACAGAGGTGCCTCTGTGGCTTTTATCCCCCAGAATAAAGGTATTTTGACCACTCATTGGACCTGTAGACAAGCTGTGTGCTGGCTAACAAGAACACACACTGGCATGTATCAGAATTCTTCGCAAGATATCACTCGAACTCTGTACACAGAACAAGGAGGTTACCTACCGATCTCAGTCCCAGCAGACTTGCCTGTTGCCAGCACTTGAGCTCTCCCAGTGCCTGCTAAGAAAGAATCCCAAGCCTTGTTAGAAACCACAGCCAGGGCAGGGGGCGCTTCTCAGCGGTAAGAGAACTTGCTGCACGAGCATAAAAGCCCGAGTTCAGTCCCCAGCACCTGCATTGTAAAAGGGAGGAGAGGGGCGTGGTCACACACATGCCTGTCACTGCAGGACAGAGACAGAGACAGGACGGAGATATATCATACACAATAAAAATAACAAAAAGAAGCCCAATGCTTGTTGGGCTGAATTCCAGCTAGACATCATTGGCCAAACCTTCTTTCCTTTGACCACCACTCTCAAGAACTCAGTGACTTTCTGACTGTCACAGAGTCTCAGGGCCTTGCTAAAGTGCTCAATTTTTCTTTGAAGCCCAGCCAAGGTACAAGATCCTGTTGGGCTCAGCACCTTACTCCTGATCAGTTTCTAAGACCCTGTGTTGTCCCAGCCTGCATTCGGTTCACTCTTACCAGACATCTACATTGGGCCACTCCCTTGGTCTAGCCTCTTCCACTTCCTTCTCTGCCCTCTTCTGGTCTGGAGTCTACGCCATCTCTCCCCTGACTCTCCACACGTAGGTATGCTGTCCCTTTTGGAACCTCAACAGCCCTGTGGTTCTCCGACTTAACTGACCAACTCAATATTAACATTTACACATTGCTCCTGGGCCTCAGCTGCCATGATGGTAGCTTCTCAACCAGCTTTTAGCCACTGAATGCGTCTTTGTGATCTCTCCAGTGGCTGCACGGGAGTGTCTGGTACTTGACACAGTACCTGACAGATACGAAGTCTCGATGGATGTCAGATGGATGGATGAATGAATGAATGAATGAATGATGGAGGCTGTAAGCAAGGCCACCATGCAGGGATGCCTCATGATTTGGGCCAGGCCTTTAAGCTCTGAGACAGAGACCCCACTCACTAGTACACTGGTGGCTCTACAGACAGGCTGCATAGACTGTGGGCCTTGGAGAAGGTTGTTGATCCTCAGTCACTTAGTCTGAGACAGATGTTGTGTACAGTCCAGATGGTCATATATTTAATATAACATTCACTCTGTGACACGGGTCCTGTGGTCATCACTACTTGATGAATGAGAAAGCAGAGATATTGAGAAATTAATAATGTGCCCAAAAATCAAGCCAAGTAGAAGGTGGCAGGGCTGGGAGCCAAGAAGCCATATACCATACCTGTGGGAAATACAGCCCAAGACTCCCCAAAGTTCCAAACCCTACACACACCTTCTCTCCTACACATGTACACCTAGACATCCAAAATATTTACAGCAGTAGCCAATAATAAAGTAGAATGATTGTGACATATATTATGAAAGGTTATTTAGAATGTATGAAGTGGTTCTTGCTCTATTGCTCTTAACTTCCTGCCCCTATTCTCCTCCCTCCTCTCTCTCTACCTGCTCATGGCCAGGTCCCTACTTCCCCTCCCCATGCTCTGAATAAACTATTCTATACTAAAAGAAAAGAAAAGAAAAAAATGTATGAAGTGTTTATTTCAGGAAATTCCTATTAAGTTTTTCAGATCATAATAGACTGCAGTTGGCTGAAAGTCTAGAGAATAAAAGTAGCAACAGTAGGGACATAGATCCGCACGCCCAATCGTGCCAGGGACCAACTTAATCTCAGCCTCCTCTCATGCACCTCAGTGGATCTTCCATGGGAGAGAACGGGTGGCTAGGCCCTTCCCACTGAGCTCTCAGGAGGCTGCCTCCTGAGCCCTGACCCCCTAGGGTGAAAGGGAGTGAGGCTCTGCTTGCCGAATGAGCAAAGAGTTTTTCCATTCACCCATGACCACTGACCACCTTCAGTGACACTCAGCACACCCTCATTGTTCAGCTAGCACTACACAAAGGACAGAGACAGGCTGACTCCATGACAGGCTTCAGCTTGGCAACTCAAGGACTAGGCCTAAATCTCTGTTTCTAAGAACTGGGCAAGCCCAGGCAAGCTCAGCAAGCTCAGGCCTCAGAAGGGAGAATTCCCAGCCCCCAGGGACCAGCGATGGTTCTGGAATGTCTCTAGAGATAGAGCCAAGATTAAGGTAGAGGTCTGTGGGACTGTGAAAGGCATCCTGGTTTCCAGTCGAGGAGACTTGAACCCCTGAAGGACAGTAGGCATTTCGCCTGACTCCCAGGAAACCAGGCCGGTCATAGCTGCAGCCCTCCATAGATTTGTGGCCATCAGTCACATAAGGATAATGCCCCATACCCTCTACAGATAGAGGATGTGACCACAAGTGATGTAGTCTCAAGACAGATCTCCATTATAATGAGTTACCTAAAGACCTGGAGGCTTAGCCAAGGACTTTCCCTTCCCAGCCTCTCCTCCCTGCAAAAGGTATTTAATCTCAGGCCCACTCTGAGAAGGGAGATATAGTTTTACTCATCCACTTTCCGCCATGACAATAAATGTCTTGAAACCATGAACTGTCTCTTTTCATCGGGATCCACCATGGGGAGCCACAGAGAAGGCCTTCGTCTACAGAGCCATCTAATCTCCTAAAGAAAGCCTCCCTGCACATCTAGCATCGACAGCCAAGCTCAAGCCTACTGTAGTCAAGCCAAAGACAGGACCAGGCAGGACCAGCCGAAGCTCCCCTTCTTCCCCACCTCAGCCCTGGGATCCAGCCCCGTGGGCCTGCCCAAGAGCCTGAGAATCAGGCTGCCTCCCTTCCTTGCAAGCCCAGGGACCCCCGAGCCAACTCTGGCTGTGTCCTGTGCCACAGACCGTGCTTCCCCACCCATGGATCGGTGTCCGGAGGCTTCCCACAGCACAACACCTGTCCGGCGGTGGCTTGGGGTAAGCACAGTCAACTTCCAACATCCTGCTTCCCTGAGCCCAATGGTGGAGCAGACATGGGGCCCCACCATTAATCCTACAGAGGTCACCTACCCATTCCAGAATTCCCCTAATATGCTTTAAGTCAGGTCTATGAGTTCACTTTGGGGTCTCTCCACCTTTATAGATGATAGACCCCAGCATGCTGGACCTCAGCAGAATAAAATGTTCTTTGAGTTTGCATACTATTTGAGTCCCGGGTATCATTCTTCAGCAAATCATGGACTCTTACAGGTCAGCTGGTTTCTGTGTTTGGTGGGGAGGGGAGTCATTGTAACAATTCAGGATTTATTTTTACAGACTGGTTTCACTTATAATTGTGTGTATACACAGGTGTCTGCATGCATGTGTAAGTGCACATGACTAAGGAGACTAGTAGAAATATCAGACCTCCTGGAGCTATGAGTATAGGCAGAGCTATAAGCTGCCTGAATTTGGTGCTGAGAACTAAATTTAGGTCCTCTAGCAGAGCAACACGTGATGTTAGCCACTGATCATTTATCTCCTCAGCCCCTAGTTTGGAAGTTTTATCTGAGACACTTGACGAGCAAATGAATCTTGGAGATTCTGAAGCAAATCTCACAGCCTTGTTCGGACTACAGCTCCTTTTGGAGACGTACAGATATCTCTTTCCTACAGAAATCTACCCACACAACGTGCATGTGTGCACATGCATGTGTGTACACACACACACACACACACACACACACACACACACACACACACACACACCACTGCACAAAATGACCTTGATTTTCTCTATTGGATGAAGCCCCCAATAAGCTCCATCGCACTGACATTTCTTTGCATTAAGCCTGCTGCTGCAGCTACACTGAACACTTGTGGACCTGGGGAAGACCCAGAACTGCACTCACGGGCCATGGGTGAGAGCAGGATTTCTGGCTGACACTCCAGCCTCAGAAATGTGCCCCATTCTCCCCTTGGACCATACTCTTTGCTGACAGATACACCTCTTTCTGTCTGTAGTGGACAGAAGGCAGGGACCATGAACGGCATCCTCTAGGGAGGCCAGGTCCCTAGGGGTCAGCCTGCCTTTAACCCCCAATCATCAACTTCCCAGGTCTCCTCTTTGGGTCCTCGGCTTGGTGAGCGTTGCTCTTAATGGGAACATTTGTTATGAACACAGATGACACTAACAAGGAAATGAGGACACAGATGAGAAAGCCAGAGGCCTATATGCAGAGCCGGGAGCAAAATCCGGGGACCCAGAGGCTGTCACTGCAGCTCAGACCACTGGGGAAGAGGGAAGAGAGCATGGAAGGAAGCTCTAACCAATCAGAGCCCCAAGCCCTGCCCAGGCCTCCCCAGGTCCCGCCCTCGTTAACAATACGACCCAGGTTCATGTTTTCCTGAACACTGGGATCCTTCTTCTGGGTCCCAAGGCTGGGACTCCTGCCTTGTGGTCAGCTCAGCCTTTGCAGGTCCCTGAGACACCACCCTCTCTGTACTGTGCTTGGATCCCCGCTAAGCCTTGAGACATTCCAGTAATCTCTGAATCTTCCAGTTTCGGAGATTTCCTTCCTTCCCGCTGAGGGAATTATCTTATGGAGATAAACCTAGTCAGTGGGTGGAGCTGTGCACTAGAGCAATAATTCCTGCTAGCCAGCCCTCTGGCCACTCGGCGGCAGCCTTTCCCCTCCTCAGGGAGAAAAATCCTCCCTATCCGTCCTAGCTCCTCTGCTCTCGCCATCTCACTGGGAGGTCTAGCCCTGCTCTCTAATGAGCCCCTGGGTAAGGATCCATCCAGCAGGCGACCTGCCTCCTGCTAGGGTCACGAGCTGGGGGAGTCCCTCTTGGGTTGTAGAGCCTCAGCAAGCCCCCAGCTCTGCAAAGTAGCTGGAGGATGGATGGCCCTAGCAGGGCTTGTCTGCCAACAGAGTCATGGAACTGCAGGATGCCTTGCCCTGCACTGGGATGTGTGAGACCCCAGGAGGAAGTTCGAGCAAACCCAGCAGGAGCTTCTGCCCACAAGTTTTGCAGGAGTTCTTGTAATGCCGGGACAGAGCAAAGTACTGGAACCAGCTCTTAAGAACCTGTGCAGTCCAGACCTGGATGGATATATCATGGCTGCTGTCCCTGAGGCAAATGTCACCTGCTACCTCTAACCCCATGATCCTGGCTAACTGCAAACATGCAGGCATGTGCACATGCACATGCATGTGCACGCGTGTGTGCAGGCATGCGTGCATGTACACAGATGTGCACTGTCCCTCATCCCTGTCCCTGATGAGCTGGGTGATAAGGTTGAGCATAACTTCAGCTGCTGCCTTCTAGATGGACTTCCTAAGACCTTGGCACTTTCCGGAGAAGGAGCCCACATAGCCTTCAAGTGTGGATAGGTGGCGTCCTACACACAGGAGCTCTCTTTCAGAGGAACGTACATCAAGGCACTCAACTGTCTCTCCACACCCCATTTGGGTTTAAAGCAGCTTCAGATAAATTTGATGAGGACACAAACACAGCAGCCTCTCTCTGTGCCTTTACAGCCTGTGGCCCGCTCTGCAGATGGCTCCTGTAAGAGTTTATGGCTCTTGAACTAGAGGTGTAGGTAACTAGGGGTAGAGGACTTACTCAACATGCATGAAGACCCAGGTTCTTTGCTGGAACCGAAAAGGGGGGAAAGACAAGAGTAAAGGCCCTATCAAGTAGCTGAGCCTCCCTTCCAGCGGAAGAAGGCAGGGCCACCTCAGGAGAGCCAAGAAGACTGAGCCCACGGCACAGTTTGGACTTGCCCATCTCTGTTGGAATCTGACCCGCAAAAAGCCCATCCCTGGCATCCAGGCCTCTTTGTGCTGTCCACCTGTTGGGTCCACTCGAACTGGGGGCTAACATTCCCTGCCACCTTATTTGGGCAGAATCAGGGTGTGTGATTCCCAGTTGTGGGCTTAGTCGGCATGTGTCTTTCTATAAGTATCTGGACTAAAAATAGGGGTGGCCGCCCTAAATGTTTGTCAACCGATGCCTGCCCACACTCATCCTCGTACTTAAACATTGAGGGGTGGGCGGTAGGCCCTAACTTTAGATCTCAGGAATTCTGACGTTCCCAGCTCAAAGAAACAGGCTTCCAATGTCACGAGCAGCATCCACCCTGTCATTAAAGGGTACACACACGAACAGCAGCAGGGTAACCCGAAGTGCCCAGAGATCATGAATTGCCAAAGAGGGACCAAGAGGGCCGGAGTAAGTGTTTGCCACTTGATCCATTGTAGCATCTTGAGGTTCCTCTGGGGAACCACGTCAGGTGATTCTTGTTGGAGAAGGTGGCTCCAGGATGGCCTTGAGAACCAACCAGACTGATCACTGACTGAGGGGAAGGGTCCTGACACAGGATCATAGAAAACTCAGGCTGACGAGTGAGGTGGAGAACACAGGATGAGATGAAGAACTTTAGGGTAGCTGCAGGCAAACCCAGTGAGGGCAAGGAAATAGAGCAAGCCATGATACCCTGTCTCCATGTTCCTCGTCACCTCGAAGAATTAGCGCAAAAGCCACCTCCAGAGTCCTCTGGAAAATTCCCGTTGGCTCCATTGGTCCAAGATCACTTCTGACCCCTCCCCAAACCTCCTTCTCCCCTTGTGTCTTGCTCTGTGGTACAGAGGTACCCATAATACTAGGAGAACTCATTTCCCCCTGGGGCCAGGTTGATGTCTGAGAGCCCTTGCAACTTGGACTCCTATCCTGGTTGGTGGAGAGTCACAGTAGAAGGCAGGGTCATGGGATGTCTGACCAATCAGTCCAAAGCAACTCAGCGTGGACCCAGAAGTAGCTCAAAGCCTTGAGGTGATAAGATCAAGTTGATAAAAAGTCAAGCAGGGTTCAACTACAGAGACAAATGCGTGATAACATTGCACATGTGACCCTGAGCCTGCGAAGGGCTACTGAGAGCACCTCCATCTTCTACAGCGAACTGTGAGCCCCCAGGAGCCTGGGCTGTGCTGGGACACAGATGGAACTCTGCAGCAGTAGAAAGAACCACTGAGAGGACCCTGGACGTGCAAAATCAAAGAGGCAGGGAAGCCAGGCTTTCCGCTACTGTTCGATTCTAAGCCTGGCTCTTTTCCTGGGAGATGGGGGGACTGAAACTCTGGGATGTAAAAAGCGCTCACTAGAGACACAGCTTCCTCCCTCGTTGACCTTGAGGTAAAGGCTGCTCTGTTCTTTAGATCTGCCCTGTTTGAGTGGTATGAGTGTGGCAACTCCTTCCCTTCTTGGATGTTCATGAGTAGGTGGGCATCGGGCTGCTTGAACTGACCCTGATAATGGCCTGTGTCTGCCATTATGTCATATGCCTCAGCCTTTGTCTCAGTGGAACACTGGGGACAGACTCTCTGGCCTTGGTTTCATGGTCTTCTTACTCCCACTGTCTGCATGGCTTCCAGTGAGGTCTAGAAACTTCTGTGACTTGCAGAAACCTCAGGTGCACTATCATAAGCCCCCAAACCACCGGAAACAGCTTTCCCCAGGTTATCTTCCTTCTCTCTCATCACGGCCTGATCTTAGCAGCCAAATTATCAGTAAACAGGATGTTCCCTACATCCTCCCATAGCTCTTCGTGCCCCAGTCTTTGTCTGAAAGAACCTAGTCAGAGATAGAACTGTATGGGCCAGAACAAGAAAAAAAAAACACAGTCGAGAAGAGAAAGAGCAGGCAGAGAAGACTCCAGACAGCCAGGGCACGATGGCTGCCCACTAGTGCCCAGGGAGCATTACCCATCAAGGATGCATAGCCATCTCTTAATCCATACACCTAGCCAAGCCCTTAGCCTTGACACCCTGGAAGATGGGCAGTGAGTGGGTATTGCTGTCTACTGGAACTTTCTGCCCATACATTCACTCCACAGTGATTGGCCAGCAAAGATGACCAAGGGGATACTCAACCCTCCCTGGAGGGTCGGGAAACTTCTCCAAGTTTACATTTTACTGAGAGATAGGATGTCTAATGGGAGCCAGTGTAGAGGGATTGGGGGGTGGTGAGGACAGAGCAGGAGGCAAGTATGGGGTCTAGGAGGGCCTGAAAAGGGGCTGAGAATACAAGAACCAAAGAGGAAGTTCAACAGGGTAGAGCTGGCAGAGCCCTGTCACAGAGGCTGTTGTGAGTGTCCTCAAACAAGTATGGGGACAGTCACATAGGTCGCCTTGATGGTCCTTATTGCCAAAGTGCCCAAAGCAGTCCTTGGGGCTGAAGGGCACGGTCTTATCCATGTTTTGTCCAGCTGGAACACAGCAGCCCTGGACAGGAGTGAAAAGTAGGAAGCCATAGAAGCCTCATCAGACTGAGGAGGAGGCCGGGGAGGCCAAGAAACATGAGCAAGTGCCTCCACTTTCCAGAAATAGCGCTGTAATTAAGAGGGAATGATAAGAGTGGGTGACCTGACAGCATCAAAACCCGGGCCCATGATGTTTTCCCAAGCACTCTTCACTAATTAATTCTTAAAGATTCACACACTAGGATCCAAACACTTAGCTTCCAGAAGCCAAAGCAATCAATACCTTCTCAGACTAATGGACGGGTTGGAGGTGGGACTGCCTTGGGTCTGAAGGGGCACCCCAAGCTTGAGAATGTTTGCGAGGAGCTCTGGCTGGGGGTGGGGATCTGGGTTCCTTCTTACCAGGAAGTGGAGACAAACATCAAGCCACGTCTGGCAAGGAAGTGGCTACAAGCCTTGGGGAGATAGATACTGGAAGATGAGGAGCCTTGTGGATGTTAGCAAGGTAAGCAATGTCCTCCAAGAAATTCTAGCCCCCACCAGGCCCACTCTCACTAGGGGAAGTTTGTTACCTCTCCATGCCCATTAGCGAGTACCTGAAAGTGTCCCATCCCTGTGACCTAAGTACCGTAACATAGGTCGTGGAGAGTAATCCACAGAAATAGAAAGGTACACTACACGGAGGACCCTGGGAACCAGGAGTTCCCATTCTGTCACCTCTCACTCTCTCAGTGACTTTGAGCTGAGTGTGGTGGTGTGCTTAGTTCAGTGTCGCTGGCCGAGGGTGGCTGTGTGCATCCCCTGGATATGTGTGCCCAGAGTGAGAGGCGGGCAACAGCTGTCTTTGCACGTGTGAACATCTGCTCTCCTGATGGGAGACGTGGGGGCTCTCGAGGGAGCGCTCAGACCAGGAAGGGCAGTCCTCCCAGCAAGGGCAACAGTGACCAATCTCTAAAAAGAAAGATGTCTGCAGCCCCTTCTAGGAGCTTCAGCTCAGAGCAGGCCTGCCGTCGTCGAGAGTGAAGCTCAACCCAGAGCTGCCTTTGCGGGGCTGCCTTGGAAGTGAGCAGGGAGGCAGGCTCAGTGCAGAATAACTAATTAATGATGGTAAAGTATCAGGGAAGGGGGAAGCGCTGTATAACCGCTAAGTGGTAGGGTTATTATTATTCATGCAATATTCATAGTGTGCTCTTCAGCCTTGGGAAGCTTTGCTTAGCGTCCCGAGGGACCCGCTGAGGGAAGCAACATGCCCAGACAACAGAGCCGTGGGATGACAGCTGGCTTGGCCCACGCGAAGGGGCCATGACACTGCAGAGAAAGCAGCAGCAAGCAGCTCACATCGGAGTCCCAGGGTGAGGACACCAGCTAGCCGCCTGCCTCTGCTGACCAAGAGAGGCCGTTGAGAGGAGCCTTCTATGCACTTGAGCATCTTCCTCCAGCTGGCTTTTAATAGGCTGCTCCTGACGTCTGCAGAGCCCGGGGTGTGTCACATATTTAAACATTTAAGCTCTAAGTCAAGCTGTTCCTGCCGCAGCCTACCCCTCACCTCAGAAGCCCACTGTCTCCTTCTGCTCTAACAAGTACTTCCATCATGGACAAAGACAGAAGAAGCCAGGCTTGGTTCTAGATGCTTGAAGCCCCCAGGCTCAGGACTGGGGCCTACTGCTGGCAGATCTCTCATAGAATCTCTTACCCAAGCTTTGACTTTCCCCTAGACTTCTGGCTGGTGCCAATCATGGTCCATGCCCATCATGTGGGGAGAAGGGGGTCTCTCCTCTGGATATCTGGTTTTCTGGTACCTGAAAATTAAAGCAATCTCCCCTCCCTCTTCTTTCTCTCCCTCTCTCCAGGGTAACCACTATGCTGAGGTATCATGTCATAACACAAGCCTTTGCTCTCATCTGGGGCTTCCCAAGCTCACACATGCTCCTCCCCACAACTGAGTGCCGACCTAATTATTGAACTTGGCAATTTTTTTTTTTTTTTTGGTTCTTTTTTTCGGAGCTGGGGACCGAACCCAGGGCCTTGCGCTTCCTAGGTAAGCGCTCTACCACTGAGCTAAATCCCCAGCCCCAGGCAATTTTTTTCTGGGCAAAATTAAGAAGAGAAAGCACATGTGCAGTGTGTGTGTGTGTGTGTGTGTGTGTATGTGTATGTGTGTGTGTCTGTGTGTGTCTGTGTCTGTGTGTGTTTGTGTCTGTATCTGTGTGTGTCTGTGTGTATATGTCTATGTGTGTATATGTCTGTGTGTGTGTGTGTGTATTTGTGTGTGTATTTGTGTGTGTTCATGCATGCATGTATGTATGTTTGTTCACAGGAGCTGATGGCATGGAACAGAGTCCTCCCTGGGTGACTATGATCCCAAGAAGTGACACGAACTGTTCATATGCCTATATATGAGTAATTTTTGAGCCCGGCTTAGCCTAGCTCTGTAAACATCTCATACCAGCATAGGGAGTGGATCATCACTAAGACTTGACCTGTCTTCAGAAGTCATGGCTCAGACTTCTGAGTCTTGTCAGTCCAATCTCTGTTGTCCAATGCCCCAAGGCAGCTTGGAACTCTTCGATGAGTCTCTCCAGAGCCCTTCCTAGCCCTTCCACACAACGCTGTGCCTGTACTGCCCAACATTCTCTTCCAACGGGGCTAGAACTAGACTGACCATCAGCAGCAACAGAAGTTACTGCCCAGTCACACTCACTCTTGGCCTACACACTACTTTCCATGGGAAAGCTTAAATGAGGAGCTCAATTGGGCCTTCAGAGGCCATCCTTGGCCCTGCTGGCTCTGACCAATTCTACCCAGTCTTGGGAGGATACAGCTGGACTCGAGGCATGAGCAAACCCAGTTTTCCTTGCTGAGAACCACTGGCCAGTATTTTAAATCAAATTTAAAATAAAATGATCAGTTGAAGCACTTCTGACAGATAAATGAGGGTCTGGATGTGAGATTAGAAGAAGCACAGACAGTTTAATTTGAGAGCTGGTGAGAAAGCCGATTGTTCTGTTCAGCTTGCTTATGTCCCTCAGACATTTTTCACCCTGTGGGGACAATTCTTCCCCTTCAGGATTCTCTGGGATCGAGGGTGACTATCTGACAGATATTTAGTAGCACCAACCCCTGCAGGAGAGCATTACTTCAAATCAGCCATCCTCTAAGGATGCTCTTCTGAGGCTGGGGGAATGGAATGTGCTTACTTATTCCTGATCCTCTCACTAAAAATAGCTAAAATCTCTATAACCATATTTTAAACCCAATGTTAGTAGAACCTCAAAGGTAGAGAGAGAAGGCAGGCTACTCAGGGACTCCAAGATGCTGGGAATAATTAGAAAGTGGATTCCAGAGAAGGCTAACAGAAGGTGGAAGATCTATCCTGAAGTGGGAGACGCTCCTGTGGACTGGGGGCCCAGACTGACGAAAAAGAAGAGGAGAAGGAGGAGGAGAAAGAGGAAATGGAAATGGAGGCGCAAGTGGAGGAGGAGGAAGAGGAGGGGAGGGAGGGAGAGGGAAGGAGGAAAAGGGAGAGGAGGGGGAAAGGGGAGAAGGGGGAAAGAGGAGAGGGGAGGAAGAGGAGGCGGGGAAGGGGAGGAGGGGGGAAGATGGGGAAGAAGAGGAAGAAGAAGGAGAAGAGGGAGGAGAAGAAAGGGTCATGTCAGATGGGAGGAGGTATTATCTCAGCTGCTTCATCAACCTGGTCCCACCATCATGAACTATGCCGTGCCTTACCTTCCATGAAAGACACGATCTTAGCAAATCATAAGCCATAATAAGTCCTCTCTCTCCTAAGTTGCTTTGTGTGGGCATCAGGTCACAGCATCAAGGAAAGTAAACAATGCACACGGTGGTCCAGAAACACCAAGAAGCACATGCATGGGAGTCCCAAGCAAAGCCAGTTCTCAGCCAGGCATGGTGGCATATTCCTGTAAGTCCAGCTTCCACGCTGAGAGGGGAGGACGTCAAGTTTCAGGCTAGCTTGTATCATAAGATTGAGGACAACCTGGGCTGCATACTAAGACACTGTATGGAAGGAAGGAAGGAGAGAGGGAGGAAGAGAGGGGGAGAACTGGGCAGAAACTAAGAAGAAGAGGACAGTGGGACATTTCCCAATGAAAAGGCTAATAAAACATGGATAGAAAGGAATTCTCAAAGAAATAAGAAAATTATTAACTGAACGAAAATTGCCTGCACTAAAATATGTGTACAATAGCTAACACTGGGAGAAAGAATCACATCACTAAACTCATGGAAAAGAAAAGCTTTGGTCCGTAATCTAAGGTATCATTTCAAGAAACTTAAAGACTAATAGCTAAATATACTTAAAACA
This sequence comes from Rattus rattus, assembly GCF_011064425.1. Lineage (NCBI taxonomy): Eukaryota > Metazoa > Chordata > Mammalia > Rodentia > Muridae > Rattus > Rattus rattus. The sequence continues at coordinate 8,511,460 of NC_046166.1, read as the reverse complement.
AGCAGGAGAAGTGGAGTCGGAAACCAGTTGAATTGTAAACAGAAAACAACATTGAAAAATCAATGAAAGGAAGAATTGTTTCTTTGAAAATTCGACCCAATTGAAAAAAATCCTGACAAGCTTGTCAAAGGAAACTTAAAATCTGCAGTTACCAATGTGAGGGATAAATCACAACTGTAACTCCGGAGCCGGAGGCACCGTAAACGATGTGGAGAGTCATAATTGACAAAGACAATAATTAATAACACCAAGAAGAAAATGTTATAAAAATGCTCTCAATATAAACATTTGCGAGTCTAGGAAAACTCACAAAGCACCCACATTCACTCACCATGAACTATATATCCCAAATAAGCTTGAGATTAATTAAGGAAATCGAAGTTATTTTGTAAAGCTCCCTTAAAGGAACATGTAGCTGCATACTGTGTCAGGGGATAAATACAGCAAGAATTTAAAGGATTGTCAGCAATGCTATACCATTTCCTCCAAAGTGGAACAAACAGGAATGCCTCCACGAATATCTTGACGTCAGTATCACCCTAAATCCAGAGAAGGCAACACACCACCACCACAGAAAAACTCATGAGTATGGCTACCAAAAGCCCTGCCAATTAACAAGGATTCAGTCACATGTACAAATTAAACAGCATGGGTAAGTGGAGTTTTCCAGGACATAGGCAGCCAGTGCCCCCTGCCATACCAACAGCTCCAGAAGTAAGTCACATGACCGTATAAGCAATGCAGTAAACACATCTGACCACATTCTGTGATACTATTCTCATCTGTGACAAAACTTCTCTTAAAACCAGAGATGGAGGGAAACTCCTTTGCTGTCACAGACACCATCTGTAAACTTATTTTCAGCTGACATTACTCTTAATCAGTAGTTCTTAACCAGTGAGTAACAATCCCTTTGGGGTCATACCTCAGGTATCCTGCATATCAGATATTAACATTATGATTCATAACAGTAACAAAACCACAGTTATGAAGTAGCAATGGTTGGGGTCAATACAATTTTATGGTTGGGGTCAATACAGTACGAAGTGCATGGGTCACAGCATTGGGAAGGTTGAGATCACTGGTCTTAATGATAAGAAACAAGGTATCATCTCTCTTGGATCAGGAACAATATGGGGTGGAGGAGGAGGATCGGCTATCTTTACTTCTTTTCTGTTCAGCATTAGCTGTCCTTGCTAGGCCAACAAGACAAGAATGGGGAATAAATGCAACATTGCTCAAAATGGGGACAGGAATCCTGGCCTCATTTGCATATACTAGGGTGGTCTGAGAAGAAAATCGTGAGTCATCAAACAGCGTCTCTAGAGTAAGTGTGTTCAACAAGGTGGCGGGACTCAGATCCACAGATAGAAACCAGAAGGGTTTCTTGGGATTCAGCTATGCAGAGAAGGAAAGACTTAAGGATAATACAATTCGTAATCATTCAGAAACATGGAAATGTAAGTCCAATACATACACAGTCATGTCCCCAAATGCTACTGTTCTGAGGAGAGAAGTCAAGAAGAGTATTAGTCAGCAGAAACACACTGAGTTCCTAGAAGATACATTCAGACATTGAATGATACATTGTCCTACCTGCCACCTGTGCTACCCCTTTATGTGAACTGTACCAAAAGGCCCAGTAAGTTTGTCATGAACATCCAAAGGCTTTTTCCAGATTTACATGGCTAGAATTGATTTACAAAATGTTTTGAAGAGGGAGGATAAGGTAGGAGGGAGTGCTGCACAAACTGGGGACATTCCGTAGCCCGGGACTCAAGACTGCACCTGTGGCAGACAGACAGACATATGTTTCAACAGAAAGGAGAACCAAGATTGTTTCCACAGCACAGCCATCTTTTGACAAGGCAACAGATTCAGGTCAATGGAAATCAATAGTTTTTCAACCAATTATGCTGAAGCGATCAAAGACCTGTAGGTCAAAGAACAGTAACAACAAAATACATTAACACACACAAGATGAAACACCTAGACGTAAATTCTTAACACACACACACACACACACACACACACACACACATACACACACACAGAGCTTGAAATGTATCAGAATTAGCTGGGGTGGTGGCACGGTGTATAAAGTGCTTGCCTGCATTCAGACCCTCAGCATGCACATCAAAAGCTGGGTACAATTATACATACAATCCTAGAGCTGGGGTTGTAGAGGCAGGGGGATGCCTGGAGCTCCCTGTAAAGCTAATCTAGCTGAATTGGTGAGTTTCAGTCTCCATGAGAGATCCCATGCCAAAAACTAGGGTGGAAGGTAATACAGGAAGCCACCTGATGTCGGCAGTGGCCTCTACACATTCGCGCACATAACTTGCACACCTGCACATGCATATACATACATATGGACACATGCACACAAAACACCCACATACACAAAACAGATCACAGATTTAAATACAGAAAGAGCATGAAACTGCACAAGATTTTGGAGAAAAATCTTGAGGACTTGGGCTTGGGGAAAACTTCTCATGCGTCTCAGAAGTCTTTCAAAAAGAAAGTAAACCCAGTACATTAAACTTCACTGACATTAAATATGTTCGGGCTGGAAAGATGGTTCAAGTGGTTAAGACCCCTTGTGGCACTTCCAGAGGACTCCAGTTTGCTTGCAGGAACCTATGCCTTACGGTTTATAACCTTCTGTAACTCTAGCACCAAGGGATCTGAAACTGCCTTCTGGTCTCTGCAGACACAAACACACACGTGGCATACACACAGGTAGATACCCACAGATACCCAGTGTTTGGAAGGCAGAGGCAAGTGTACCTCTGTATGGATTGGGGGCTATCCTAGTCTATGTGGTGAGTCCCAGGCTAGCCAGGGCTACACAGTGGTTCCCTGTCTCAAAGTTTTTATTTAATTTAATTTAAAACTAACTCTTTAAAATATTAAAATATTCTTAATAAAATATATTTTGTTTAAAAATAAATAAATAAAAGCACTGCTCAGCCACAGATCTGACAGACAGCACTCACGCTTTCGGATGATACAAGGTACTCCTGAACGGCATCAGTAAAACCCAGCAACCAACCACAAAGCAAAAACCTGAGGTCACAGAGTAACCCCGAAGTTAGTCCTCCTGTCCTGCTCTGTGGAGAAGCTGGCCCTGCCAACCAGCTCCTCCCTTCCCACCCACCACTCGCTTGGAGGCCCTGGTGGATGGTGTCCTTGTGTCTCCTGATGATCCCGTAGGCAGCAAAGGAGAACCAACAAACCAATTCTTTCTCACACACGGCTCCTCACCGCGTAACTAAAGCGTTGTCTTGGCAAGAAAGTGGAACAGGGGAAAAGCTGTCAGGAAAGATTCATACAAAGATCTCAGGGACTGAGCGCCAAGGAAGAAAGTGATGACTTTGACTTTGGAAGATAAAAACGAATTTAATTCTCTTTACCCCGGCCTCTGCCGTCTTTTCATTATAAATTAAGGCAGGGAAAAAAATAAAAGCCTCTCTCTTTCGATAACTCTGGCTCCTTCAGTGAAGGATGCTTTAGGCCCTGGAACATAATTAAAGTGATATTGTATTCCTTTTATTCTCGTGATTGTAATAATACACAGAACTCAGCAGATGCTTTCCAATGCTGTTAGAACAAAGAGGGAAGGCGGACACGTCTGCTGGGATCCAGGTCCTTGGGAGTGTCTCTGAGGAAGAGCTTTCAGAAGGGACGGGCCGTTAGTAAGATGCTGGGGGAGGGGGGGTGTTCTAGGTATCACCAGAGGTTATTCTTAGATCAATATTGTAACACAAATTAAAAGCATTGTCCATCTGGCATTTATGCAGAAGTTTCGATGACCACAGTCCAGGAGCTAGTTCAGAGTTTTATCACAATGTCAATGGTGCGTCAGTCTCACGCACAGGCTCTGCACCTCCATGCATGAAGACCACAGTGCCAGCCACGTTGCGTTTTGGAAGAAGAATGGGTCACTTGAGCATAACCATTGGGGAGTATCAGGCAACCCCATAATGAGGATTTCTGTGACAGGGCGGGGCTTGTCAGGAAGCTATGAGTTTAAAAATGTCCCTGCAGAAGGCTGAAATGGGATGGTAACCTCAGGCAGCCCCTGCTCCAAGGTGCTACCAACTGTCCTACAGTCATGCAAGGGAATCTATTCAGTCTTCATTTTGATTTACATGCTATGTTTGCATGTGCAACATAATGATTCGGCAGACATGTACAATGAGCAATGGTCAGATAGGGCAAATGGGCAGTTTCCGTCCCTTGAGCACTTCTCATGTTCCCGTACTGGAAACTCAGTACTCTCCCAGCTGTTCTAAGATACTCCACACATTGCTGCAAAGTACAGTCCACCACCACCATCACCACCACCACCACCACCACCACCACCCCCCACGTGTGCAGAGCCTACTCCCCAGGTCCCCGCTAACCTCGCTGCCCACTCTCCTGCCCTTTCTGATGTCTCTGAAAGAGCCTTTCAGGTGTGATCTCATGGGTATGAGGTCTCTGTGCCCTGCAGTTTTCGTGTCATGTGATGTCCCTTCTGCTCCATCCACACTGCTGAGCCTGTCTCTCATCCCGGGAAACACACACTGATGCATTTAGCGGCTAGAGGAACCTTGATGTTATACAGCCTGGCCACGAGCGGCTCACACGGTAAGGCACACAGAAAGAGATACTGATAAAGAAAAGGGGGTGAACTGTACTCAAAGTCGACCCTTCTGAGTATGTGCATGCTTCTTATTGTTTGCCTCTTACGTTTGAAGTAGAAATTTAACGGAGCAGTCTGAAAACCACTGAGGGTGTTTTCATGGAGACACCCTTTTCCATTCTCATTCTCTTGCTGTTGGCTTTGAATGTACGGCTTTAAAACATCGAAACGCCCCATTTTTGAATCTGAGCAACGCCACGTACCTGACCTCTGACCCCCAAGCCCTTTCCATGTTGTAAGCTTCCTGCTCCTTGTCTGTCCAAATACGTGATTGTAAGAACGTCCCCTTTGGGAGCTGGTTTTGGGAGGTGAAGGAGACCCAGGGGACGGTTCTGAGGGGTCAGCTCTCAAGAGGCAGGCTTCAGCACGCTTTTGGGGAGAAGCCTCAGCGAGAGAGGAAGTGGCACTCAGAGTCGGGAAGATTCTAACAGCAACTAGCAGGGTGTACAACTTTACTGAGAAGTGACAGCCATCCATTAGCTATTGTATCACGTCAGCATGATGAGAACCAAATAGAGTCAGACCCAGAATCAGAACCTGGGTTCAGTCCCCAGCTCCGAAAAAAAGGAAAAAAAATGTCTCTTAGGCAATGCTCTAGTTTACTTTTCTGTTGTCGAAATGATCGTCTCATGGCCCAAATCAACTTTTTATCAAGTTGCTTATCAGCCAGCTTCTTCCTCATGCTCGGTCAGCTTTCGGACACAATCCAGACCACCTGCTCAAGGGTATCACCACCCACAGTTAGCTGAGACCCCCCTCCACCTCAATCAACCAAGATAATTCTCCATAGGTATGACCACTGGATAATCGGATCTGAGCAGCCCCTTAACTGAAATTCCTCCTGTGCTGAGTAACATCCTGTTAGATGTTTTTGGGAAGCTTTTACTCCCATTATTTTTGTTAGAGTAAATTTTTTGACATGGAATTTCTGGGTCAAAAGTTGTGAACGGCTTCCTCTCCCCACCCCGAAAATAGCCTCTGTGAAGTAGAATCAGTAAGCGCTCCTAATGGCTGGCCCCGGGTGTCCACCACGAGTCAGACACTGCTAAGAGAACAGAACGTGGTAACAGGTTTAATTCTCTCAGCCGCCATGGTGGGGAGGTAGGACAGGTCATTAGCCTCTACTGACAGACGAGAAAACTGGCACAGAGAAGGTAAGTGTCTGTGCTTGCGAAGAGCAGAGCATAGAGTAACTTTCTGGAAGTCTAGAACTAGCCTCACGGTCCTCACCACGCTCTACCTTCATGTGAAAGCATTTAAAAGCCTGGGCCCCAGAGCTTAAAAATGCACTCAGAGGTCGCAGTACCAGGATGTCTTTCCATGAAGCTGCGGGGACTGACAGAGCCAAGGCAAACTTTAGCCAGTACTGTGCACCTCGGGAGGGCCAAAATATGCCACATGCTATTGCTTCTCTTCGATTCGTCGATAAATTGCCTGTTCATGTGATTTTACTTTATTCTTCGTTTTTAAATTTGACCCCTCCCTCAGATTCCCCAGCCAGAGAGGTCTGTATTTCTGTCAGCCCAAAGCAGAACTTGAGGTTAAAGGCTCTGCTGGCCTCTGGCCGTTTGCCTGGTGGGAACACTGAGCTTGGCTGTCCTGAGCACCTTTAGTCACTGCTGGCTGGTTCCTGTGACCTCCTCACTGCCTTCCAGTTTTGTTCAGTTTCCTGGAAAAGGCATCTTAAGGCATATGGCTGTCGCCTTCTTCCAAAGAAGCAACAGCTGACACCCAAGGGGACTTTTCGAAGTAGGCTTTCTCCTCATCACTGCTGTCCGTTTCTCTGCATGCTTCTAACAATCTCACCGTGCTTGTCTCTAATTCGCCACTCTCCCTGCCTCTAAGCTTCTCTGGCTTTTTATTTCATCCCGGTCTGTGCAACTTACTCACGCTTCTCTCCTTCTTTCCACTTTTCAATGCTTAGTCCTAGCCAAGCAATTAGAAATACAGATGCTTCTGGTCTGCCCTACTGACCACTCCGTGGCCCACGCCGCACACGGTCAGCACCAGGAGTTGGGGCGGGCAGCACCACCAGCCTATCTCTAGGTAAATTATCTTGATTCGGATCGATTAAGTTTAACTCAATTCTCTCATAAGCCTCTAAGTGAACATTATCTTCCAATTTGTTAGGTCGGAAACTGAAACTCGGGGTGTCAGAAGCATGTTTCAATTTGTGAGGAATGAAGCCACAGTTGAAGCAGACTTTTCTTTAGCCAAGCCTGAAGCTCTTCCTCTGCACCACCCTCCTCTCCTCTGCCCTCAGCCCAGCATGTGTTTGTAAGCAGCACCTGAACTGATACAGGGATACTGCTCAGTATCCCACCCAAGTCAGCAAGGCCAGCTATCCTGAGGGATGTGTCACAATTCAGAAGGAAGCCTATGGGGGTCCCCTCTGCATTAAGCTCACTGGGCTCCCAGGCTGGCAAAGGATAACACCCACCCCATTTCCACCACCTGCCTTCACTTACCTAACAGGAGGAGGAGGGCTCTCAGTAATGGGACCCCAGAGCTCATAGCGGTGTTCTGTCCTGACTCCTTGAGATGAAGCGAGTGAGCTGTATGACCCCAGGCTCCAGGGATGGGAACCAGGACCTCACGTGACTGACAAGGAAGGAAGCTACAGCCACAGCCAAAGTCTGTGGGTTCTTCTTGGCCCTTTGAGGCAGGGGTGAGGGAAGTCTCTGTTATTTGGTCTCTGCCTGGTGGTGAGTAGGAGAAAGTTAGTGTATGCCCAGGAGGGTCTACCACTGAAGGTCACCATAAGTTCCCCTCCCCATAACACTGACATATCACTTCAGTTTCTTGCCCAAAGACCCCTGCTGGTAGATCTTAAAGGAGGATACTGCTTGGCCTGGTATGTCCAGAAAGCTAGATCTTAGAGTAGCCTCTCAGGCCTGGGGCTAGAACCACCTCCTCTCCCTCCAATTCAGCTCTGTGCTACATCATTGGTTCTACTTAATCTGGGGAGGCCTGATACTCTCTTCTCAGAACAACAGGCTGATCGCTGCTTTCTTATGCTTCTAGGATCAAATCCAGTCCCTAGGGCGTGTGAGACAAAGGCTGCATCCTTGACTCCTGCTTTTATTCCAGGGATAGCTTATCGAGAAGCCCAGGTTGGACTTAAATTCTCGATCTCCTTCTGAGGCCTTTTTCACGCAGTGATTGTAGATCTGTGCAAGCAGGCCCAGCTGTGTGAGACACCCACACTCGCGTGGACAAGGATCATAAAACAAGTCGTAAGCATTGAAACATGGACGGATATCAAAATGGTTCTTAAAAGGAACCTATGCTAAAGAAGGATGTGTGTGTCTTACCACATAGCAAACAGCAGGATCTGTTCACGGATAAAACAGCAGGCACCACCTCCACACTTATCCGGCTGTCTGCAATGGTGGGCGTATGAAGGGAAATCCCTGGCCCCATCTTGTGCTGCTATGTATTCAAATACTGGCCCCCAAGATCTTGTTGCCCCCCAACATGGAGATCCTCACATACACCAAATGATGCTATGTATCTTTACCCCCTAGATTAATTGGTCAATAAAAGGCTAAAGCCTGTGATTGGCCAATAGATAGAGGTAGGCGGGTTTTCAGTTACCTGGCTGGGCGTTGCAGGTATAGACAGATAGAAGAAATGACTTGGAAAGAGGAGAAATGACAGATGGAACTGGGATGTGCGTTAAATACCTCTGCCCAATCTAGGTCTACAGCTTGTCAATAAAACACCTGAATTGTGTATGTTTTATACAGGCTAGGACGAACTTACAATTCCTTTTACATGACCCCTGCTCATAGCAGTCACCCACATGATAACATCTCTGTGGTTTATGTGCCTCTCATGTCTGCACTGGTGGGAGGGAGGGAGTGCTAGGCTTTCCTTCAGGGTTGGAGAGCACAGATGTAATTTTTTCCATTCAAGTTCCCAGAGCTCAAGTCCGGTTGCCTCTCCTAGCTCAGCGAGCTGGCGTGAAACTCCAAGTACAATAGATAAGCAATGTTAGAGCCAGGAGCCACCCACTGGGCTCACAGGTCAAACCTCTATGTGGCAGCCAACTATGTCAGCCCTTCCTCTCGTGCCTGGTACTCTCTGAGAACGTGACCCTTACTTGACCCTCACAGTTCCCTGTCTTGGCTATTAATACTAACCAGACGACAGAGGAAGAAACCAAACCACAGTCTACACAGAGGTGGGTGTGAAGGCTGGGCTTGGACCACTCAGCCAACAGTGTGTGCCATCCTCCTGTCAGCCTTTGACAACCATCAGAGACCCACCTATCTACATAGAGGTGCCCAGATGACTGGGGTGGACAGATGTCCATTAGGCCCTTTTGCGTGGTCACCTCTGCTCCTTCTGGGCATGAAAAACAAAGAGCTCATGCACCATGAGCAAAGCAGTTTGCAGCATTTCAGTGACTTAATACTAATGTGTTCATGTAGTCTTAATACATATTCTAATGTGGCTCTACATGGAGGTTAGAAAGTTGCAGGTCATCTTGGGCCCTGTGGTGAGAACATGCTTCAAAACACACACACACACACAGAAAAAGAGAGAGAGAGAGAGAGAGAGAGAGAGAGAGAGAGAGAGAGAGAGAGAGAGCGCTTAGCTGGAGCTGAGCATGAAGCTTAGTGATAAAGCATTTGCCTGGCGTACCCAAAGCCCCAGGTTGGATCCCCAGCCCCTCAACAATTAAAATACTCACACGTGTTTCTTTTAACATGTATTAATCTAAAATTAATCCTTATTATTAATGATGTGTAGGAGAAATACTTCACCTCCTCTGAGAGTGCTGTAAGAAGTGGTAGGAGTTTGAGAGATGCTTGGTGATTAAAGGTACTTATTACCCATGCAGACGACCCAGGTTTGGTCCCCAGCACCCACTCGATGGCTTACAGCCAACTGTGTAACTCCAGTCCCAGGAGACCTGACACCCAGGTGGATTATGTAGTTCTATGTTGATATAAATGCACTCATTTTCTAACGCTGGCAACCAGTTTTCAAGTGTTTCCCCACAGCAAGTTACCACAGAAATCAGTCTGCTGCCTGCTCTACAGCTTCTTAAGACCCACTCCCAAGGTATGAGCTGGCCATACTACCCAGGAAGAAAAAGAAGAAGCCTTGACAACTTCTGCTTTTGACCCGCCATCACTTCCTGAGCTAGAAAATTGAAACCTGCTGGCTGCTACACTGGAGAATAATGTGGAGACCAGAGCCCAGAAATCTCTGCTAGGCTAAAGGCTGTGAAGATTCCCTGACACTTCCAGAGACCTTTCTGGTGTGACACATTGCCCCAGCATGGGCAGGTGTCCTACCCTATGTGCCTGTCATGGATAACCTGTGGCTGTGGCTGTTACAGATATCACGATGGCTCCCACTGTACTAGCTGGTGAGCATGTGAGGGCCCAAGTCAGAAACTTCCCTGGTGCCCTATACAGCTTGAACTCAGCGTCATGACTACTTAATGGAGGAATCAGATGCTGGCCTAGTTAGCACAGTGCCTGGTAGACACTGATAGACAGAACAGATGGAAATGGAATAGAGCATACCTGATGCTAGAGAGGTCACCTCACATCCAGTGAGGGCTCTGCTTCAGCAACAATGATGGTCTCCCCTCAACCATGCCACTGCTTCACCTCCAACTCCATCATGCTATGGAGTCTCCAGTCCTCCTCATATGCCCCCAGCCCTACCCCGTACGCCTTCAGTATAAGATGGGAAGAATGGTCAGGCTGCCAGCATTATGGGATATTTGAAAAAAGTAAAGATGGGGAAGATTTGGCACAGAGTGGGCTATTAGATTAACATAGGACACACAGCTATTAGAAGCATCCAAGTCACATTCACCTCTAACTACCCAAAATGGCCATGCATGGGCTACAAGGTAAATCTTAAAGTGTCAAAGGATGTGTAGCATGCAGGTCATTTTTCTTAGCATAGTACAACTGGGTCATGACAGGGACAGTGATAGGCAGCTACAGTTCAGCAGAGTTAGAAATTTAAAGACATTTTCATGCGACACAGAGGTCAGAGATGAAATCACAGTGGAAATTGAAGGCACCTGAAGTTGAATGGTAATGGAAACGTTACATATCGGGTTTCATGGAACATCAGAGTTAACAGTTAGAAGGGAACGTGTAGATGCAAATACTAGAAAGAAAGGTAAGAGATTGCATGGTAGCACGCACTTGTAATTCCATCACTCAGGATGCAGGAGTGGGAGGGTCGAAAGTACCAAAGTAGTCAGGGCTATCTCAGGAGAGGGGGGAGGGGAGGGGAAGGTTGGGAAGGGGAAGGGGGGGAAGGTTGGGAAGGGAAGGGGAAGGTTGGGAAGGGAAGGGGAAGGGGAGGGAAGGTTGGGAAGGGAAGGGAAAGGGGGGGGGAAGGTTGGGAAGGGAAGGGGAGGGAAGGGGAGGAAGGTTGGGAAGGGAAGGGGAGGGGAAGGGGAGGGGAAGGGGAGGGAAGGGGGGAAGGGGGAGGGGAAGGAAGGGAAGGGAAGGAAGAAGAAGGAAGAGGGAAGGAGAGAGGGAGGAGAGAAGGAGAGAGGGAGGGAGAAGAGGAGGGAGAGGAAGAGGAGGAAGAAAGGAAAAAGAAAAGGAGGCCGGAGAAAAGCAAAGGCTGTGTGGCCAGTGTTATACAGTGATAAAAATCCAACATGGTACTCTTTCCCCATCACCCCCTAAAAACAAGGAAGAATAAATAATAAATACAAAAGCATAAATAATGGGCCAGAGATGAAAGGCTCGACAGAAAGGACCAACAAAACTCCGATGTCTCCTTTTCTAATAAAACTAATAATGCTACGGACATCTCAGAGAATGCATTAAAAGAGACAACAGACTTTAAAAGCACAAAATATGAAGAGTAGCTGAGAATATGAACACAGAACAACCCAACCGTGCCATAATGGCAACATTTATCACTTTAGACGGATGGATGTAAGAGCTTGGGGAAGCAATGCATATAACTTCCCGAAAAGGGAAAATAAAATTTCCTGAAACACACAAGAGGAAGAGAAAGCAGGCAGAGTCCAACACCCTCCAACATACGGTACCAAGTAGCTGAAAGCCTCTTTATTTACCTAGGAGGGTGGGAAGCAGGTGACTCTAGAGAGTTTTAAGAAAATTTTAGAAATTCTTAGGAGTAGAAAACCTCCAGGCAACAAAATAGCATGTAGTAAGTGTTGCTGTAAAAATATAAAAATATAAAAAGTGCAGTTGTCTTTTATCCCCCACTAGGTCCAGCACCACAGTGCCCCAAGGTATCTGCTGGATATCTTAATTCTCAGTCAGCGAAGCCTCTCACCCGCTCTGCTCCATCCCATATCACACTGCCAAAGGCCTCTCTCTGAGCCGTCAGCAATCTCTCTACCTACCCAGTTCCCAAGGCAGGTTTCCATGCCAGAAACACACATCCCAGCTCTGTGGCAGCCCAGACCAGCCGCTGCACACTTTCTTACACTTAAATCTGCACATGAGAGAACACACAACACAATAACCTTTGGCCCAGTTGATAACATATATTTGCCCACCTAAACATACAAAGCCCAATCCACATCCATCCCTTAAAAACATTCATAACAACCTGTAAATACACAGAGCGGAATCTTAACGTCACCTGCCATATTGTCCTGCCACGGCTTCTCTCCCTCTCCCTCCTGTCTCTTCCTCCTTTCCATTCCAGCCTCCTCCTCTTCCTTCAAACTTCTCTCCCGCCCATCCTTCCTTCTCGTCCAATGACAGGCCTCCTTCTATCCTGTACCTGCCTCACCTGTGACATCATCCCACAAGTAAGAATGTTGGTTTCTTTAAAAACACAAATACTTTAAGACTATGCTTTCATGTTAATGCCAGGTGTGGGGTATGGGGCTGCTTCAGAATGTCACAGCCGACATTCTGAGTTGTCCTGTGCTCTAGGAGGAGAGTGATTTTGCAGATAGTTTCTGCAGTTGTGTGATGTTTGGAGTTCTGGGAACTTTTCAGAGGGTAAGTAAATGCTAGGGCCCTGAGAGTTGGAGAGCTGCTGGCTGATTGGCCAGTTGGATGCTGTCGGTTACAGGTTGTCAAGCAATTGTGTGTGAATGAAGAGATAAAAAAATTAGATATTCTGATGGCAAAGATCAGACATGCCCCAAGGAACGCCATGCCCCTAATCTGCAAGAAGCAGTCTAATGATAACGTCACCCTCTTGCCCCTCTGCTCTTTTTTCTCTCCCACTTAGGATCAGGGAGTTGAAGGGGTGGAAGGAAAGGGGTGGAAGAAAGAAGAACCCACAAAGTAGCCAAAAGCCCAGCTACAATAGCATAAAATACTTTATAAAGAATATTCTCTGACTTACTTTAAGAGGCCAGCCTAACATCAGCGAAACCAAAGGAAAGGGTAGGAAGGGGAAAATGGCTGAGCCCTCCGTGAGCTCAGGACCAGGAGAGGAGGACAAGATTGGTCACTGAGCCACGCAGTGCAGTCTCAGCAAAATGGCCGATATCATTATTTCTGCCCAAGATAGCTTGGCATCCCTATTATTATAGACTTTTTTCTACTGAAAAATAAGTGTATAAAATCTTGGAAAACAGAAAAACTGAATTTCATTTGGTATCTCTTGTTAAATAGAACAAAGAACACATACTAATAATAATTTGGCTAAGCACAAGGTCGGTGTTGGAAAACCTAGTGAAATTTCTATTCACCACTAAAAAGAATGCATACTTTTTAAAATTTAAAGCACAAAACCACTATTCCACAATGTACATGAATTTCAGAACACCATGTAGTACCTGATAAATACATATAATTTTTGCTAATTAAGTAGAAAACTAAAAATGATATTACTATCACCAACAAATATGTATACACACATATATATACACACACATATATACACACACATATATACACACACATATACATATACACACATATATATACACACACATATATATACATATACACACACATATATATACACATACACACACATATATATGTACACACACATATATACACACACATATACATATACACACATATATATACACACACATATATATACATATACACACATATATATATACACACACACACATATATATGTACACATACATATACACACACATACACACACGCACATACACACATATACACACACACACAGAGAACAGATTTATCATATAGTCTATATATGTATTATGATCCCACAATGGTTACCCTAGATTCATGTCAGAAAAATTTCAGTGTGAAGCATTAAAAAAGATCTAAATTGGAAGGAGAGAGACTTCAAAAAATTACAAAGACACTGACTGTGCAATCCACTGAGTGTCAGTGAAGCCAAACGCTCTCTCATTGGATTAGGAACCGGAGAGAGGAGCACAGCAAGGTGATATTTTACAAATTCTTTGATCATCAAGCATATAAACCTTAGGTAATGCTCTAGTCAAGTGAGAAGGCAAGACGATATGCTACACATCTTTGCAAACAATTTTCTAATTCTCTGGATAAAGCTGAACATCAGCATTTTCGTGGTACAGCCACCTTCCTGGATGTAGTTCAAGGGACTCTTACCTGGGCATTCAGAGCTATGGGGAAGAGCACTGACAAAGCCATGTGTAAGGAAATGAAAACCTCACCTCAAAAGATCGACAAAGGTGTGGCTATGGAAGCACACAGTGGAATAGCACGCAGCTGTAACAGAAAACGGCACTGGGAAACAAACTGAAGAGTCGAGAGGAGGAGGTCTTTTTCATGAAGTACAGGAGCGAGTGGGCTGGACACTGCAGAGTCCAGAACACGTCTTTGATTCATTGAACTGTGTATGTTTGGGGTGGGGGAGGGGTCGTTAACATAGGGACTGGCAGACTCAGAACTGAAGAGAGGATTCTCTCTCAGAGTGAGGTTGAGAGAGGAAACAGAGGAGGTAAACAGGAACCCCATAATGTAGAGATACTCAAGCCCTTTAACAGGCTACTGTGTCCTGACTGGCCCTGGTCCATGATCTTTGGCTCTAGCACCCCACTTAGTCTCCATAAGTTTGACAAAAGTCTGGCTTTGGTTAAGAAGATATTCAATGTAACGCATACGTGGCAAGTTTGTATTAATTAATGACCACACAGTTAAAATTAAATAATTAAAATAAAGTCATAAGAAATATCATCAAAATTGTTTGATGGAAATGGAAATGATTTCACCCATTCCAGCAAGAAGCACTGGCTGCTTTGAAAGTGTCCAAAAGAGGTTGGGGCAGGACCTTAGGGATGAAACACGTGCTTACTTAGCACACAGAAGACCCTGGGTTGCTTCCTCAGAATCACAGAAAAAGAAGCTTCCACAAGATTTGAAAAAGGAATCTCCCTTGAAGAAAAATGGCTTCAAGAAGAAACTGAGCTGCTAGTTATGAAGGTGTGTTGTGTAACAGTTTCCTAGAGATTGAAACAATCCATCCTACAGGAAAAACTTTTTAAACAGGAAGATAAATATTTCAAAACAGCTTTAGGAAGTCCCTGAAACTGAGCAGACTCACTAGGTCCCTCCCTGCCAGAGTAAGCAATAAAAGCTGAGAGTCCCTCTCAGCTGAGCTGTAAGGAAGACTCTGAGGCCAGACCAGCTAGCTGCCTGGAAGAGGTTTAGACCAGAGTCACTTGGAAAGGATATTGTCCAACCTATTGAGCTGCCTGCAGGCTGTGCAGTGTACTCCAGGTTTTCCAACTTTTGTAGCTGTCATCCATGCTGGGGTAGGCCATGGTGATGCACCTGTGTGAGTCACTTTTGCCCCTATAGGCAACCCCTCACTCATACTCCTGTAAGTAACCCCATTAAAACCCATCAGTTCACCAAGTTGGACTTCAGTGGTATCTGTACTTTGGTCTGTTGTGGAGTCCCTGTCTGGGGTAAATAGATGTGTAGGTCACATCTCTCCAGGAAAGGTTTTGTCACACTGCAATCTCTAATAAGACGGTTCCCTTCTGCCCTCCACGCTGGGAGAGACCTGCTTCCCAGGGAAGAAGGAAAGTGAAAATTGCAAGGGGAAGCAGCCAGTGGCTGCAGCCTGCTTGCCCTATACCCTTTGCATCGGAAGAGCCCATAATCTTGGATTGTGCTTAGCAGTGTAATAAGGTGAAATAAAGATGGGGTGCACTTGGAAGCAGCCTCAAGGGAATCTTATGTATAAATGTGCTCCCAGTTTACTGTAAGTACGTATATATGTGTTGTGGTTTTATTATGACTTCCTGATTATAAAAATTATATTTATGCCTTTACATATTCATGGCTTAATTTCTTTCCCTATCCCTCATGGCTGTGCACACTTCTGTTGCTGACCCAAGAATAATATTGTGATTCTAAATTTTCTCAAATACGGCCAGGTCATGATTAAAAAGTATACAGTCCATTGAGGTATTAATGCAAGATTCATTATTAAAGTCATCAATCCTGAAATAATGAAAGCTCCAAAATCCAAAAGCTACTTTCACCCTCAATTTTCTTTTGCCAGTGACCAGCGAGAGCTAATGAGCTGGTCATCCACTGATGCTCCTTAGGGAAACTGTAGACCCAAAGCATTCAGTGGTAGGAAGGGCTCATCCAAGGACATGGAATGGACTCTAGGGCAAGAACTTTTATGAGCTCAACACAAAGAGGGTAACGAGAGAGAGAGAGAGGGGTGTATCTATAATATATATATCCATATAAATATACATTTATGTGTATATAGACATATAATATACATATAAATATGTACACATGTGTCTATAAATGCATATACATATCATAATAGATACAAAAATAAATAGAAAGATTCTAATATAATATGTATATTACATATTAATATATATAAATTGCATATGTAATATATATATAATATATAATAGATAGAGGGGGAAGAGAGGAAGGGAGAGAGAGAGACCGTTTCAACACAACACTGCTTTTTCCCATCTTTAAAAAGAGAAGACAAATTTTACTCATAGAGGTGATATGAGACAATTACCAACCAAACTCTCAAGCAGCGATCAGCACGCACACTGGAAATCGAGGCATACGCCGCCCACGCTGTCTGTCGTCAGTGTTTCTTGCAATGTTGACTTAAAAGAAATGACCTTGACTTTCATGTATAAAATGGATGTTACAAATCCACACCGGGATGCATAATAGGTGACTTCAATAAATGCAGGTTTAGCACAGCTCCTGGTGAGAACACAGGCTCCTTGGTTGAGCAGCACAGGGCTTCTAGCAGAGAAGAGGAAAGCTCTGTGGATCTTACCATCTAAAGGTACCCAACTCTGACGCATTGCTTCCTGTAAATAGGTCTAGTATGGTTACAGGACAGTGGTTTGGGTGTGGTTTGCCCCCACAAACATCGTGTTGAAATTTGGAGGCCAGTGCAGTGGTATTAGGAGGTATAGCCATTCAGAGGGATTAACGTCTTTCTCATAAGAGTGGGTTAGTTCTCAGAGAATGGCTTGGTCCTGTGAGAGTGGACTGTTGAAGAACAGAGCACCACCACTGTCCCCTCACACGGGGCTCCTTGTGAGCCTTCACTACTCTCAGAGGCAGTATAAAGTCCTCATTGATGTGACCGACTGTGGAACTTGACCTCACTGTCTTCAGAACCATGCATTGGAACTTATTTTACTTGTAAATTACAAATATATTTATAAGTAAAATCACGAGTATATACTCATAGATTACCAAAAACGTGTGCCCTCTCTATAAGGCACAAGTCGAGCTAGGCTCACACAGGAAAATAGCAAGATATAGGAAAAGCAGAGTGCCAAGTGCAAAAAATGAGAAACCAGATGATGAAAGTGGAACTGGGGTTTATAGAGCAGGAAAAGCTGTGCTCAGTCATAGTACACACAGGGAACAGGGAAAGCTGTACTCGATCGTGAGCACACACAGGGAACAGGGAAAGCTGTACTCGATCATGAGTACACACAGGGAACAGGGAAAGCTGTACTCGATCATAGCACACACAGGGAACAGGGAAAGCTGTACTCGATCATGAGCACACACAGGGAACAGGGAAAGCTGTACTCAATCATGAGCACACACAGGGAACAGGGAAAGTTGTAGTTGTACTCGATCATGAGCACACACAGGGAACAGGGAAAACTGTACTCGATCATGAGCTCAATCACACACAGGGAACAGGGAAAACTGTACTCGATCATGAGCACACACAGGGAACAGGGAAAGCTGTGCTCAATCATAGTACACACAGGGAACAGGGAAAGCTGTACTCGATCATAGCACACACAGGGAACAGGGAAAGCTGTACTCGATCATAGCACACACAGGGAACAGGGAAAGCTGTACTCGATCATAGCACACACAGGGAACAGGGAAAGTTGTACTCAATCGTGAGCACACACAGGGAACGGGGAAGGTTGTACAGAGCCCCTCCCACTCCACAGCAGGGACTCCACACATGGCATTGCAAACCCACTCACTAACTCATGACTGAGGAGCTCCTAAGACCTGGGGGAGGGACTCAATTCTGCTGTTTAGTTAAATTAACATAGCATCAAACCTCATCATAAAGACATGTGTTTGCTCCCATAGCACTTTCGGCCTTTACTGGAGAAGCCTCTCTTTCCAGTGAGCTGTGGTGGATGCAGAGCCCTGGCTGCACAGGGCTCAGAGACTAAGTCATTCCTGAGGCCCTGCCTGAAGCAAACATTTATGTCATCTCCTTGAAGTTCAGAGAATGTGGCAGAAGAGAGGACCAGAAGAGGCTAACAGCAGAGAAATAGGAAAGGGGACAGCAAAAATACCATCTTCTGGACAATATATAGCCATTACAGCCACAAATGTTCATTGCTTTCACTGTGGGTCCTATTGACCCCAGTGGACATTCCTAATCCAGCAGTCACACAGGTGGCCCTGGTTAAATGAAATGGGTTACACAACAAAGTCAAGAGTCGGAAATCTTGGAATGAGGCAAAGGAGTGAGAGCCGAGGACATGGGAAGGAGGGGAGGGACTGAAGGGCTGGGAGGGGAAGGAGAGGAGGAGGGAAGGGAGGGGAAGAAAGGTAGGGAGGAGAGGGAGGGAGGGGATGGAGGGGAGAGGGAGAAAGCTGTCAGAATGTGTTACACATATGTTTGAAATTGTCAATGAACTAACTTAACAAAAAATAGGAACTAAAAAAATGGAGCCTCTGGGAATGTAAACAAGAAGCGTTTCTGAGGAGAAAAATAAAAGAGTGAACACGGCAGGAAAATTAATTAGCTTCAGAGGAATGAGCGTCTTGTTCTTCCAGGACTTATCAGCTAGAAGGAAGGGCTGTAGAAAGGAGAAATAAGTGCTAAGAAACGCAGGGGGAAGTGTCAATGCCGACACATCTGGGCATTAGCGAAAGTTATGAGGAGGAGGAAGTGTTTGGAGAAATGGTAAAAGGACATTTCTCAACACTGAAGATGCAAGACTGCAAACAAGATGGCTGAAGGACATGATTAGAGGACCAAGTTAACCCCACCACAGAAAAAGGCTGAAAAGACTTAGGCTGCATTGTGAATCTTGACTAAAGTCTCAGGGGCAGCTACGAAACAGCGGCTGGAACGACTACTGAAGCCAGGGCTTCATACCAGGCAGTCACAGGAGCCAGGGCTTCACACCAGGCAGTCACAGGAGCCAGGGCTTCACACCAGGCAGTCACAGGAGCCAGGGCTTCACACCAGGCAGCCACAGGAGCCAGGGCTTCACACCAGGCAGTCACAGGAGCCAGGGCTTCACACCAGGCAGTCACAGGAGCCAGGGCTTCACACCAGGCAGTCACAGGAGCCAGGGCTTCACACCAGGCAGTCACAGGAGCCAGGGCTTCACACCAGGCAGTCACAGGAGCCAGGGCTTCACACCAGGCAGTCACAGGAGCCAGGGCTTCACACCAGGCAGTCACAGGAGCCAGGGCTTCACACCAGGCAGCCACAGGAGCCAGGGCTTCACACCAGGCAGTCACAGGAGCCAGGGCTTCATACCAGGCAGTCACAGGAGCCAGGGCTTCACACCAGGCAGTCACGGGAGCCAAGGCTTCACACCAGGCAGTCAGGACAGGAGCCAGGGCTTCACACCAGGCAGTCACAGGAGCCAGGGCTTCATACCAGGCAGTCACAGGAGCCAGGGCCTCACACCAGGCAGTCACAGGAGCCAGGGCTTCATACCAGGCAGTCACAGGAGCCAGGGCTTCACACCAGGCAGTCACAGGAGCCAGGGCTTCACACCAGGCAGTCACAGGAGCCAGGGCTTCAGTCCAGGGCCAGCTTCAAACCAGGCATTCACAGGAGCCAGGGGCAGGCAGTCACGGGAGCCAGGGCTTCACACCAGGCAGTCACAGGAGCCAGGGCTTCACACCAGGCAGTCACAGGAGCCAGGGCTTCACACAAGGCAGTCACAGGAGCCAGGACTTCACACCCAGGCAGTCACGGGAGCTAGGGCTTCACACAAGGCTATCACAGGAGCCAGGGCTTCACATTGGTCAGCCACAGGAGCCAGGGCTTCATACCAGGCAGTCACAGGAGCCAGGGCTTCACACCAGGCAGCCACAGGAGCCAGGGCTTCATACCAGGCAGTCACGGGAGCCAGAGCTTCACACCCAGGCAGCCACAGGAGCCAGGGCTTCACACCAGGCAGTCACAGGAGCCAGGGCCTCACACCAGGCAGTCACGGGAGCTAGGGCTTCACACAAGCAGTCACAGGAGCCAGGGCTTCACACAGGCAGTCACAGGAGCCAGGGCTTCACACCAGACAGTCACAGGAACCAGGGCTTCACACCAGGCAGTCACAGGAGCCAGGGCTTCACACCAGGCAGTCAGGGAAGCCAGGTCTTCACACCAGACAGTCACAGGAACCAGGACTTCACACCCAGGCAGTCACAGGAGCCAGGGCTTCACACCAGACAGTCACGGGAGCCAGGACTTCACACCACCAGGAACCAGGGCTTCACAGGAACCAGGGCTTCACACCAGGCAGTCACGGGAGCCAGGGCTTCACACCAGACAGTCACAGGAACCAGGGCTTCACACCCAGGCAAATGCCCCTTGAGATAAAAATATTCAGTTTCAGTACTGTAAAGCATCTGAAGACTATCAGAAAAAGAAAAAGAAAAAAGAAAAAAAGCATTCCTACTAAAACAAAGTTCAGAAAACCAAAGAAAGATACTGGAATTCAATGTTATTATTTTTAAACACAACTTTAAATGGCAATCAATTACCAAATGAATGAAGGAATTTAAAAATACTTTGGTGGGGGTGTAAAGAAAATGGTTGTAGTGGGATCAATAACAAGTCATCTATATGCAACCCATACTATAAGATAAAGTATAGCGGATTAGTTTAACAGACTTCAGACATGGAAAGAAACTAATTTTCAGTCCTATGGGGGAAGTTTCCTATGAGCATTTGGTTGGATTTAACAGAACTCTCCGATAAAGTTATGCCTCTGCATCTTCCTTAAAATATGTATTTCCTATTTTTTTAAAAAAAAATCCAATTTTATTTATTTTCTCCATTCTTATTGTAAACATGCATTTTCAGAATTAATATTCTCCATGATATTAATACAGAGTGGAAGAGAAGACTGGGATAGTACCAGACAGGAGTCAGCACATGACAAAGTGATTCCCTGATTCTGAGAAAGAAATGAGTACTGACAGGCTCAGGATTTTGATGAGGGGAATGTCGTAGGGGTAGGCTGGGGATGACCATTGGAATCACAAGACAGAACTGCCTATCGAGTCTATCCAAAGAACCCCCTAGTCTCCCCAACAAAAGAGGGAAAAATAGTAAAAGGGAAGTGAATTGGAAAGAAATAGCTACAACGTAAGTACAATAAATATATTTTAAAATGATATATCGTGATTGCTGCAATGGGCATTTATATTTATTGTAAAGGAAAAATGGATAAACTGTATTTCACTGAAATTATGAATGCCTGTGCATCAACAGACATTTGTAAGAGAACAAATAAAAATAGGGCTGGGGGTTGGAGAGAGGGCTCAGCTATTTAGAGCCTTGCTGCTATTGCTGGGATCCAGTCTCTAACATCTGCACCCGGCAGCTCAGAACTGCCTGTAACTCCAGCTCCAAGACATCGGATGCTCCCATCGAGCTTCCACAGGCCCTGCACACAACCAAGTGCACACAGGAAGCTGTCTGCGTCCAAGTCGACATCCTCCTGCCTCTGCTCCTTTGCACCATTCAGTGGTCCTCCAAGCCCTGGTCTCTTTGAACAGAGTGTGTTCTTTCCGACCCTGACTCTCCTCCTGCCCTGGGTCACACAGGGACTGTGTCTAATCTGCCACTTACCCAAGATCTTGCTGTTGTTTATTTTAAACCCTGGCATACTAGACAACTGGATTTTAACCAAAAATTTTAAAATGGTTTAAAAGTAGAAAAAATAATCCGTAAATATAATTCATTGCATTAGCTGATCATAGGAGAAAAATATACAGTGATCTAAATAAAAGAACTTTTCGTCCTTAAAAGCAAAATAAAAATTTCTTTCTCTTGGGGCTGAAAAGAAGATTCTAACTGTTATTATTTCCATACCAACTGAATTTCTGAAGAGAAAACTCAATAGAAGTAATATGTAAAATAAAAAAATAGGGGATAGGGGATTGCCATTTTATATGAACCATTGTATAGACACTGGTTTCCTTTTGTTGTAGTAAAAATCAGAACTACATTCAAGTTTTAAGATCCCATTCACAATAGCAGCCTTAGTGCTTAGTTCTTCGTGGAAATAGCTCAATGACGCTCCCTGGTGGCTTAGCTGTTAGACTTCGTACTGTCCCTGCTATGCCAGGGGTTCAATTCCTGGTCCTTGAAGTCTTCTAAGCTGAGTATGGAGGTCCACACCTGTAATCCCAGCACTTGGAGGCGGAGACAGGAGGATCCAGGGTTCAAGGCTAGCCTTGCCCACATAGAGCATTCCAGACCAGGTTCCGCTAAAAGGGATCCTATCATGTTTTGCCTGTCAGAAGGAAAAAGATAGAGAGATCATTTATAGAGACACATACATCCCCATGTTGACACTGAAGAGAGCCCAAATAAATGCAGTGGCCATCTCATCTATAAATCGAGGTGTTGGCAAAGACAATGGTTTTATGAAACTGCGGCGAAGGGCTCAAAGCACTGACAAGAGCAACTCATGAGGCCTTCGTGTCCTGATCTCAGACTTTATGTAGAAGTCAGAACTCATGAAGACCGAAGAGAATGTTTTAAAGGAGGACTAAGGGGTGGGTGGGGATGAGCCTTGCTGGTGAGCTTGCCCTACCTGTGAAACCATGGAAAGCCATTCCTCTACCATAGCAACAGTCGTTCAGGAAATGGTCACAGTTATTTCCTCCGGGGTCTGCTTTTTATTTTCTAACAAGTCCTTGACATTGGAGAAATGATAGATTCGAAAGCCTAGGGTCCCAGTGCCTTTCTCTCATTGGGTCCATGTGGCTTCTATAGTCTTCTATGTCTTCCTCGAGAGGCTCCAACATCTGAACAGTTTCACAGACTATGACAAACTAACTGGACTTTGTCCCTTTGATGGACTTCATGGTCATCCTTTCATCTAGGGACTTTCCCTTTGACATCCTGACCTGAAAGTAAGGGTGTGACCAAACAAATTCTGAATGACAGTCCTCACAGCTACTCATCCCTTTCCCTACCTCCCAGCCAGTCCCTCAACACATCTTCTGGTTCTGAGAGAAGCCTATGCAAGAACACCTGTCCAATTTAAGGCTCGTTGCTTGCTTGCTTGTTTCTCTCTCTGTCTGGATGGAATCCCTAGCCTTCCTTGCTTTGGTAGGCCTCTGATGTCATCAAACACACAGATGATTTGTGTTGGTTCCTTTAGTCATTCTTGTCAAAAAGTACAAATGACATAGTGTGCGTTTCTAGAAAACCAAGTCAAATGTGTTGCAGTAGATGTCAAAATCCGCAACCATGGCAACATCTTCCAAGCTCTCTGTGCATGGAGAGGAAGATCGTAATCAGAGACATTTATGAAATTAATAAACAGCTGCTGAAACACTCCAAAAGTTTCATTGCTTATATGAGTCTGGATTGATCCAGTCATCGAAGACTTGCAAACTAGAAATTTTAGCCACCATCCCTCAACGATCTTCTGGTGCTAATCTCTTCTCTAATGACTAGAAAAATAAGCTAAGATTCTTGAAGTCCAACCACACGTGTAATGCACACCCCGCTCCTGGGCTTTGCCTAGACTTCTTGTGACGTGGTGGGCACTGTTTCTGGATCAGGGGATCCCACCCTTGGAGCACACTCAACCCACCCCATACCTTGCATCAGGAGACCTCAGCCCGCATGCTTTCTTCCCCTGAACTCCCTCCCCACCAATCCACTGCAGCCCAGGATATATACATTTAATTAATTCAGCTTTACCTCCAACCTGTAAAGAATGGGAGAAGCTTCAGGTTTATATGGCAGATAAATAACAGTGGTTTCCCTGGAGACTGCATCCCGGTGAAAGAGGGTAACTGTAATTTTCAGCAGTGAGTAATTGTACATAATATAATCCTAAATGATTTTTCTTCTGTAATTTCATTAGAGTTTAGAAATTTAATTAGATTTTGAATCACTCTGAAATAAAGTAGCAAAATACCGAGAGACAGAGAGCAGTGGTTATTCTGTCCTTGGAGGCCACATTCTTGGTCTCAAATTGGCATGTCTTCATTAGGAGGAAGTTTGCAGAACTTCTTGATATATTATTGTCTTTCCGAATGGACTCTGAATAGGTCTTCAGAGAGCATTACAAGAGTACACAATTATTATGCACACTCTTCTTGAGGTTTAAGATCATCTGCCTTGCATATACTTAATAAAAATATGTCTCTGAAGTTGTTTAAGAAACTGTGGAGATAGGAAAGCAGCCCCTTGAATGCCCCAACGCTGTTCCAGGATTATTAGCAACTACCTGTACATTATGGTGCAGTGCGGGGCTGTTTGCTTAACTTTAATGATTATGTAAGGTTTATGGTTATTTTTATTGCTACAACATATGAACTGTCATGGTGGCTGTAATTAGAGGGAAGCTAAAGTGTTACTGTTGCGGTCTTCTGGGAACGAGGAGAGCTGCTTCCTCCTTATCAACTTCGCCTCTGTGTAAGAGTTGGGGGTGGGGGAGGAGGAAATCAAACTGGATGAACAGTCACTGCGTCAAAACAGGTTATGACAGAAAAACTGAAAACCTGTTAAAACTTTAGCCCAATGGCTCGCACTTAACCAGGCTGCAAGGAAGTGTTCTGTCCCCTGTGTGGTGGACTCTCTGAAGGGCACCAGCCTTTCCCCTAAGACCGTGTCAGTTACAGAGCACTGGTGGAGATGATCTACGGGGACTCTACTCTCAGAGTGCTTTGCTGTTGCCTCAAGGCAGACATCCTCTGCATCCTGTGCTGGAGGCAAAAGACTGATGAGCTGGCTGTCCCTGAGCTGCAGGGGAAAACGAAAAGAAAGAAAGGAAAGGACAGAGTTCTGAAAGAGATGGGGCAGACAATGCCACCTCATTGTCAGCATTAAGATGCTTGCATGGCAGGATAGGAACTGGGGGACACAACCCGGGACCCAGAAGAGCTGAACAGCCTGTGACAGGCAAGAGGAGAGGGTCACGGTTTCTGCACCAAGCGACATTGAGGTGTGCCCTC
The DNA here is from genome assembly GCF_011064425.1 of Rattus rattus. Lineage (NCBI taxonomy): Eukaryota > Metazoa > Chordata > Mammalia > Rodentia > Muridae > Rattus > Rattus rattus. The sequence goes on along the minus strand of NC_046166.1, from coordinate 8,486,137 downwards.
ATAAGCACTGTGACTGCGGAATCCGGGCTAGCAGAGTAAGGCTTCCCTGTGTAATGCTTACTCAGAAAAAGTGCAACAGCTTCTTTTCCACACATTTTACCAAGTCATCTGTCTTGTTCAGAGGAGTCCATGGATGTACAGAAGAACAGGGCTGTACTTATACTCCTCCTCTCCTCCCTCCCTCCCTCCCTCCCTCTCCCTCCCTCCCTCTCCCTCCCTCCCTCTCCCCTCTCCCCTCCCCTCCCCCCCCCCCCCCCCCCTTCCCCTCCCCCCTCCCTCCACTCCTCCTCCTCCTCCTCCTCCTCCTCCTCCTCCTCCTCCTCTTCTCCTTCTCCTTCTCCTTCTTCTTCTTCTTCTTCTTCTTCTTCTTTTTCTTTCTCCCCCTTCCCCCCTTTTCTAACCTTACTGTATCTCTCCAACTCACTCTGTAGCCCAGGCTAGCCTCAAACTCATGGTTATCTTCTGGTATCAATCTCCCCAGTGCTAGTATTGCAGGTTTGTACCCCCACAACCAACCCAATATTCGTTTTTGTTTCCACGGCACCCACGGCAATGCCTGGTATAAACAGGAGCTCCAAAGGAGTCTCAATGAATTAGAGACCGAAATGAGACAGAATCAGGGAGACAGGGAGAGAGAGAGAGAGAGAGAGAGAGAGAGAGAGAGAGAGAGAGAGAGAGAGAGAGAGAGAGAGAGGCAAAGAGAAGCCAAAACCAACATTGGAAAGTAGCATCTGTTTTCAGGCTTAATGCTTGTCAACGGACACTGCATGAGTTACCTTCTCATTTCTATTTTTTAAGTACCTGATAACATCAATTTAAGGACACTTACCTTAATTCATGGTTTGAGTGCACAGCCATCAAAATGAGGAAGGCACTGTGGCAGGAGCATGAGGCAGCTGATCACATTGAATCCATTAGGGAGCCCAGAGGTGGGTGCTGACTCCCAGGTCACTGTCTTTTATTAACTCGGCCTGGGACCTCAGCTCGAATCCTTGATAGGACTTTTCTCTCTGAGTTAATTAAACCTTTTAGGAAATAATCTCACAGACCTACCCAGAGGTATGACTCCGTGGTAAAGCTAAATCCCATCAAGTTGAGGACCATAGCCGTCGTAAACTGTACCACTGTAAACAGGCTGTTCTTAAGCCCGCAGGCCGCCATTATTAACAAGGAGGTGTGCTCTTTGGCATGCAAAATTGACTTCCAGAGGGGTCTTTCCCAACAAACTACCCTGATGTACAAATACCTTTATAGTGGTGAAAAATTAAGCTGGGCACAGTGGTGCATGCTTGCAAGACTGTAAGGTTGCTTCAAAGTTCTTGGCTTCTTACTCAGGAATTGAAATGAAGTCCCACATTGATTGGCAAAAATTCAAGTAAATTTTATTGAAAGCAAAACAATAGAAAATATCGGAGGACACCGTGAAGGCGCAATGGGCCACATGAGTGGAAATACTGGAGCCCACTGTTGATTGGAGTTTCCGTTTTAGGGATTTAAGAGAAGGAGGTTATTATTATGACATGGCACTCTGGTTTGATTGACAGGTTAGGTCATATAATAATTTTCCCTTCCCATTATACATCTGACTTTAATTATATGCATGCCCAATTATGCAGAGGCCTAACAAAGTGACAGAGGATTGTCCCGGTACACTGACTTGAGGACACAGATTTTCCTTACTGTGAATGCCCAGAACAGTTTTGGCTGGATCAGCCTTTCTAATCTTTGTAAAACTTTCTAAGTTTTATTTTTCAGGAGCGAAAAAGCTTGCCCTGATACCCAGAGGGAGTTGTAAGCATAACCCAGTGCAAGTGCAGGTCTGAGGTTACAAGGAACATTGGGAGAGGGCTATGTGTGCATGGTGGGTACGGGCAAAGGAGCTAAGAATCCAAGTGTACTGTTGGGGGGTGTGGGGGGGCAAGGGTGTGCATAAACAAATTCAATTCAAGTCCTAGACTGCCAAGGTGTTCCTGATCTTTGCTTGCCTCAATCCAAGAAATAAGAAGACTGAGGCAGGAGGATTGAGAGAATTAAAGAACGCCTAGAGCACATAAGTAACTCAAGGCGAGCCTGAGTATCAAAAACTAAAGAGATGCACGAGTAGAAATAACTCAAGTGTTGAAAGACTCGTATATACACAGCATACACGGCAACTACTCAAATAATCTTTACAAAACTGTAACACGGACAAAGACACTTTATCGGTAAAATAATGTGTAAAACTTGTTAACACGGCATTTCAAATATACATTTAAAAAAATACTCCTATGAAATAAATCTACACTGATCATGGGATTCTGCTGTAAGTCTGTGGAGGTACCCTGACATCTCTTTCCTCCCCGGAACTGTCTATATTTTTCAAACTCTTACTATGCACCATTGGTGTTACTGGTAAAGAGCTCTTGGCACAATCTTTCTCAGTCCTCACCCAGTGGTGCTATCCATAGATCTCATTGTCCTGGGGACCTGCTGGTCTTAGCCCCTGTGTGACGTCAGCCTACACAAACACATCCCTTGAAAATGGTGGCGACTCTCAGGAATGGAGTCAAGCACAGCTCTCTGTAGTTGTCCCTGGCTTCTGAGGCTGTATCCTATTTTGATAAACACAAGTTGCCAAGGCTCCATTTGTATCAAACTTCTGCCTTGGGTCCTCTCTGGTACCATTATCTACCAGGGATCTGCATTCTCCTGGTACTGAATCCTTCCATCGAGTTCTTCTCTGAGTGTTGCCTACTCTCTGAGGTTGGGAGCAGTTTTTCTCTCTCCTGGCCTCATAACTCTGGGTGAGGAGTTATCCCCCAGTGTCCCCAAAGGTCCTCTGGCCAATTACTTGAGCTCAACGCTGCAGGGCCCTCTTTGGTCATCTTTGCAAGAAGCTGAGAGACAAGAGCACCTGAGCCTAGGGAAGCAGTTGGCAGAATGAGCTCATGAACTGATCATAAGCTCTAATTAAAGTTGGGGGTGGGGTTCTGTGGAGAACACAGAGACTGGGACCAAAAATAAATAGGCAGGAGAAAGAGAGCTACACGGGCCTGGAGGGGCAGCCTCCTGAGAGAATGAGAAGCTAAGCCCAGGCATAAACCTTGGGCTGACACCCCGGGGATCCGGGCTGTGCTTGAGTCCTGCAGCAAGATCCTAAATTTTGGAGTCCTAAAACGTGGCCTGAGAGCCCTGACTCCTTTCCTACCCAGCTGTGTCTGGTATCTGCTCAGCTCCCTTCGAAGCAGGGTAGGACAGGGGTGTACGACAGCGCTGTCCTCAGCTGTGCCTGCACATAGTTAGGACATGGAACATGTGCTAGAAGCTCCATCCCAGAGCCAAGCGTCTCTGGCCCCACATTGTTAAATGGCTTAAACCCGGTCATGAAGACTTCCTGGGCCTCACTTTCCATAGGATAATGATAAGATAGATCTGTTTGGCACCAACTAGGCTGACAAACCTGCAAGGTGATTGGACCACTGAGTGCTGCACAGGGAGCGTTACCATGTGACCAATGTATTGTGTAGAGCTGTAAAAGACACCCCACAGTGATGTTCCCTGGTCTCAGACCTTACTGACTTCCCCTGGGGCTCAGAAGAAGCACACCTCCACTCTTCTCTCATGGTTCTTCTGGGTCCCAGTGCAGTAGTCTTTGATTTGACTCACTCCTGAGCCCCCTCCTTCCAAGACAAGGCCTGTGGCTCTGTAAGAGTCACCTGGAGCTGACTAACCTGGTTCTCATCTCCCTTTTCCTTTGCGTCATGGGGTAGAGATGTGTGTTCATGAACCTCTACACCACAATGGCTGCAGCCTCAGCACTCATGGGCTCCTCTCCAGACGCTGACAAAGCCATGCCAGCAACAGGAAGTGCTGGGTCCCAGTTCCTCCACACACGCAGTTGTCCAACCTGACCCCCATAGCTGCAGTTTTATCATCACATAGGGCTTTTACGGTTCACACGGCCATCTCACCGTCAGATGACAGAAGAGCATAGCTCTTTACTAGTTCTTCCTCCACTTTGTCGTCTAGGAAGATGCTCTTTGCATCACCATGAGGCCCACACACGTCATTCCACCATGAATGCAAGTGTTGAGCCAGGTAAGGCATAGAACCCAAGGATACACAGATCCCATGCCAAAGGTGAGCATGAAAACGCCATGAATTTTTCTATTAGAAGATGCTGAAGTGGTCCTTGCAATATCATATTTTTATGGGCTTTGTTACTGCCCCAGCCATCATGTGTAACATAATGAACATGTCAATCAAAAGTCCCAGGGACCGAAGCCCCTTCTTCAGATAAGGAAACTGGCTTCAAAATGTCTTAGTTGGACTGCTATTGCTATGATGACACACCACGAGCAAAAGCAACCTGGGGAGGAAAGGGTTTATTTGGCTTAAGCGTCCACATCCATAGTCCATCGCTGAAGGAAGTCAGGATAGGAACTCAAACAGGGCAGGAGCCTGGAGGTAGGATTTGGATGCAGAGGCTCTCGAGGGGTGTTGCTTACTTGCTTCCTCCTGCTTGCTCAGCCTGCTTACAGATCCCAGGACCAGCAGCGTAGGGATGACCCCAGCCACCGTGGACTGGGCCCTCACATATCAATCATGGATTAAGAAAATGCTCTATGGGCTTGCCTGCAGCCCAGTGTTACAGAGCATTCTCTCAGCTCAGATGGCTCCAGCCTGTGTCAAGCTGACGAAATTAGCCAGCACACAAGGCGATGAGCAGTTCACACAGGATCAACATACCTAAAACTGAGATTCTCACCCTCATGTTCTTCTCATCAGAAAATGTCATCCAATGTGCCTGGGAGGTTCGGAGTTACTCAGAACCAGATCCGGGAAATCAAAAAACCTGCTAGTGCCGTGTGGCCACTTTGGCTAAAGTTTGGTATCTAAATGATGTTTAGTGGATGGGAAATAGCCTTGGGAATTGGCCTCAGCACTTACCCCAACTCCATCACTAAATAACTGTGTGGGTTATTTGCCAACTCTGCAGACATAACCATTCCTTTCTGCACAGAAACATATGAGTTTCTCTAGTGTTGAATTCTTTGCTCTACCCACTGTACAAAACCTACATAACAGGTGTTTTCTCAATGTTCCCCATTCATGTGTCTTTTGTGAAGCTCATTCACCTCAAGAAGTCTGATGGAATGATCAGGTAGTGGGACTATATAATACATATGGAGACTCACAAAGGCATCGTGTCCATCATCAGTCAGAGTTACTGTTCTCATTGCCGTGACCTAATACCTGACAACTTAAGGGAGGATGTTTATTGCGATTAAACTTTAAGAACGAACTCTGAACTTAAGAACCATGATGGAGAAAGCATGGTGACAGGAACATGAGATGTCTTGTCATATCCCATTAGCAGTCAAGTTCAGAAAACAGACAGGAAGTAGAGCCAGGCTATTAAATCTCCCAATTCCTCCCAACTTCCTCCAATGTGAGTCTGTCTCCCTTAGGCTCCACAACCTTCCATGACAGTGTCATTAGTTGAGAACAAAGTGCTCAAACACATAAGCCTATGGAAAAGTTGTTTTACGTTCTGACTGCAACAATGGAGGGGTATCCTAGGATGCATACATAATCTACCAAGCTTTCATGGAAGAAAAGTAGCCTTGAATCTATTCAGTGTTAGTATATGACTAGGTGTTCAGTTGAGGGCCCTGCCCTGAAAAAGAAGTAGGAGAAGACACAACTATTACAGCAATTCTCATGATCACCTATGCACCTCACAGGGTCCAAAGCCATTTCCTTGTAGTCTGGTCTTATGTAAGAAGTGTTCCTCAGTCCTTCTTAGAAGGGGGAACAAATACTCACAGGAGGAAACACAAAGACAGAGTATGAAGCACAGACTGAGGAAAGTCCATCCAGAGACTGCCATACCTGGGGATCCATACCACATACAATCACCAAACCCAGTCACTATTGGGGATGCCAAGATGTGCATGTTAACAGGAACCTGATATAACTGTCTCCTGACAGGGTCTGCAAGAGCCTGACAAATACAGAGGCGGATGCAGCCAACGCCATTGGACTGAGAATGGGGTCTCCAATGGAGGAGTTAGAGAAAGGACTGAGGTAGCTCAGGGGGTTTTCAATCCCATAGGAAGAACAACAATATCAACTAGACACCCCAGAGCTCCCAGGGACTAAACCACCAACCAAAGAATACACATAGAGGGACCACATATATAGCAGAGAATGGCCTTATTGGGCATCAATGGGAGGAGAGGTCCTTGGCCTTGTGAAAGCTCAATGTCTCCATGTAGAGGAAAGCCAGGGCAGGGAAATGGAAGGGAGTGGGTGGGTAGGTCAGTGGGGGAACACTCTCCTAAAGGCAGGAGAGGGGGAGGGCAATGGGATAGGGTGTTTCCAGAGGAGAAACTGGAAAAGGGCATAACATTTGAAATGCAAATAAAGAAAATATCCAATTTAAAAAAAGGTGTTCCATATGAATTTTACCTTGCCTTTGTTCCTGGAACAGTTGCCATACAGGAGCAATGGCTATGAATTCCATCACTAGTATGAAGGTGGTAGTCACTGGCATATCTTAGCCCAATCATCAGCAAGTGTGTTGCTTACTGGCCTTTGAGTCAAGTTTGTGGAAACTGATTTCTATTTCAAAGACAATTTGGTTTTTCTCTGGTTTAGACTGTGGCCAAACAATTAGTTGTCGGGCGAGAAAACTAAAACCCTTAGCTTTCAGTCAGAAGATTGGCAGTTAAACATGAAGTCATCACCTCTCATGAAAATCAATTTCTCCTATTATAAAAAAAAAAACTGATGACAATTTCGGGGTGGAACTAATGGAAGATATTACCTGAGATGATTTCATTTGATCCCAGTCCCTTTCAGAAAATGGAAAAATTATATGAAGGGAAAAAAGAAATTATCAAAAAAGAATTAAGCTTGGGCCAGTTCTCTGTTGCTTTTGGTCAAAAGCTCATACGATTTAGGCTAAAGAGCAAAAAGCCCCAATCTTCCCAGTTGCTTGAGGTTATAGGGATCAAATGGCTTTTGGAGTCCCAGTAGAAAGATATTTAGCAATCCAATAGCTGTTCATAAAAGGACTACACACAGATCCACCATAGTGATTTGTGTGGGCTGCTAGAAACCTCTTTAGCTTCTTGTTTTATTTTTTGAAGAGTCACTACTGTCTGTGGTCCAGAAGCTGCCTATGTCTGCATCAGCACCAGTCTTCTGGGCTCGTTTCTACAAGTGCTGCTTGCAACAAGGATCCAACCCATTCCTCTGAGGATAGGAACAATAGCAGATATGACAAACTGACTCCCAAATACTTAATGTTCATGAGCAGTCTCCCAGGGAAAGACATACACATTGAGCAAACACGAGAAGATGTCAGTTGCTTGAGAGAATACCTAAGTTCGTTCATCTGAAGCAGACAAGCTGTTCAGAGGTGGAAATGACCCATCTATGACATATTGTCTCTCACTGCTCCTGATCAAGTACAACTGTTCTAAATATGAGTCAGAGTTTGTGCCTGCTGAGATTTACAGATTTTTGTGTCCTGGAACAAAGAATTGGATCAGGAACACATTAATATTATGGAATAGACACATTTCATTAAGAAAGAGAAAGGTACACCTGAGAATAGAAATGGGCTAGATGGTCAGGACAGGTCAAAAATCCCTGGTCACATGAATCCAGGTACTTTATAGGTCATTTGAAGAGCTTCTGGCTTCTCCTGAAGCAGGGATCTCGGGCATTTCTCACACATGCTGTTCTGTTATGTGCAGCCACCAGTTGGGGATGTTTCCAGACTTTCTCTGCCAACCAAGCCAGCTTGACTCACAATGTTTTTGTTTCTTCCAGGCCCTGATGACTTTCATCTTAAAGCCTCTTCCTTTCTCCATGTTCTACTCTGCTGTCCCATCACAGCTATTAGCCCATGTCTTTTCAACCCTTTGGCTAAGTGGGTTCCTCTACTGCTGCACAAAGAAAGCCAGATTCTTGTTCAACAAGATTCAAGTGAATCTTTTGTGTGTGTCAGGGTTGGGAGGAGCAAATATTTGCTCAGAGCCAATATATAAATTTAGGTGAGTCATTACAGTATAAGGCAAATCAATTAGCCAAGTGGTGGGTGGCTCACACCTATAGTCCCTGCACTTGGGAGGCAGAGGCAGGCAGATCTCTGAGTTATAAGACAGCCTGATCTATTTTGTGAGTTCCAAGACAGCCAGGGATACACAGAAAAACTCTGTCTCAAACAAACAACAAAAACAAAACAGAAAGACAAATTAATTCAAAAGTCTTTCCTATAATTTCCTTGTGATCGGTTTAGTGCCCTAAACTTCATTTCCACAGAAGGTCATACCCTCAAACCAGTCTTCATTGCACAAGAAGTGGTTTTCCAGTTTGCCTTTTGTCTATCTGGTCTACCTCTCAGGAGTCACTGGTGTTGAGAAGCTGTTCTCTCCTTTCCATCAATAATCCTGACCTCACTTTCTATTTGCTTTTTGAACTTAAATATTACAAGCTCGATTGGACAGATGAGTGGGCTTGATTGTTTTTCAAATAAATAAATACTGTCTTGGTGGAACTTGAATCTCTAATCTTTCACCAGTGTGCAGGTACCTAATGCTCAGACAAAAACACTAACAGTGCAAGAACTGAAACTGAGCTTTCTTCAGCTCTCACGTTAGTCTAATACTAGCTGAAGCTGAGGGGGAAAGGAATTTAAATTTAGAAGTTCTTTGCTGGAATCCTGGCTCCCACCAGCATCTCATAACGCATAGTGAGTCAGAAGGAAGTAGAAAGAAACAGAGTCAAGATGGGGTGAAGGTTTCGGATTTCATTCAAGGTGACAGGCTTTATGTTGCTAAATCATGGCTGATGCTGTAAATACCTCACTCCCTGTCCGCTCAGAAACCTCTAATTTTAACCACTGTACAGAGACAGTTTTATGCATACAACCCAATGCACCACAAGATATAAGTCTTGGGTTGCTTTGTTTCTTTGCTTTTGATCTTTCTCTAAAGATATAGTATCAAGATGAATTCGCATGTAATCTGGGAATAAGGGGGGAGGAGGCTCCTTTCTCTGTGATAATTCCAGCTTGTGTCAAGTTGACACACAGACCCAGCCAGTACAGAGGGCTAGAATATGGTGAACAATCCAGCTCCCAGGGGAAATTCTGTATAGCTCTTCTCAGAGGTTTCTGAGCTCCACATCTCTAGGCAGCTGTTTCCTCTAATAAACATCTGAGGGACTTTTCCACCCTTTGCCCCACTGCTGTGTGGTTTTGGATCCCAGTGAACCTTTTGCACCCAATGATGTCTTCTAGTGAATTCTTGGGACTTCAGAATCCAGATTTTCCTAGAAATCAGGGTGAGGAGTAGCCATCATCCTTGATCTTTGGAGTCAGAGTTCCTCTTCCCCATATGACTCATCTGAAGCTTTGCCCTGGTGTTTCAGGTGAATACAGATTTCAGGGCATGGCTGCACAGTACATGGCTGGGTTAGCACAAGGGGCAAGCAAGACCTGAATGGGTAAATACACATCTTTAAAGCCTGTGCTTTTCATAATGTCTTGATGCTTACTTGGAGATGTTATGAAGGAAGTCTGTGAAAAAGTTAACCTGGAAACACTGTGTGTTTCCGAGTGTTTGGGGAAGGGCAGTTGGGATGGAACAGTATTTCCATGTTGTATTTCCAAACTTGCTGCTAACAATTTGGCCACTTTAGCTCTTCATAGTTCCTGAAATAGCTCTTGATGCCTCTTCTATTAATTGCTGGTCGAGAAAATGAGAACTGTAGTGTCTGGCAAATGCATAAATGAAGCCAAATGGCTGTTGAGACATGATTAGTGCCGAGACAGTGAGGAGCTCATATCTCTGGTCCTGTGAACTTGCTTGAGCTAAATAGAATCCGCTTCCCTTTAAAGTGGGTCACCAACATATCTTGAGTTTGAGGGTCAGGCTCAGGTAGGGCCTGGCAGGTAGACTCAGGGGTCTGGCTCTTTATGCATGCTATGATTATATGCATGGCACTCTCTGTAGCACTAAGTCACAGAATCTAAGGGGCTCCAATCTGAGCCTTCAACACCAGGTTACTGCTCTTGTGTCACCTGTCATTATCAAGTCATTGACACATCCCCAATGACCTAAGAAACACCCAATAGGTCCTACCTCTTACAGTTCACAAAGCATCTCCCAATATCATTATTCTGGAGACCAAGCTTGTAACAAATGGGTCTTTGAGAGACACATATTCAAACCATAGCTCTTCTTTCAGTCAAACAGCTAAAGAAGGAAAGGATGGTGGCTCTGGGCTATGAACCTAGGTAATCTGACCTAAATGCTTCATCTTTTCTCAGCTAGCTTTAAGTAGGGTACCAATAAGTGGTGGATATTGCCAGGTCTGATGCCATGCTTACCAGCCTGAGAATGGTGAAGTTTCTAGAAGAGCATTTTTCCACCAAAATGTCTTATTCACTTGGGCAGCTGGAACAGACCACCATAGACCATGTGGTATAAACAACAGGCACTGTAGTTTTTAAAGCTCTAGAGATGGATGTATGGCTATGGGAGATCGAAGGACACCAGGACCCTAAAGGAACATGTGATGCTGTCACTGAGGACTGGAGAGTTCTTATCCAAAGTCTATACGCCTGGGTCACCACCAGCCATTTTTGATCTGTGCTATGTGTTGACTTCAAAGTCTATAGATTGGAGCAAGAACAGACCAAAAGGGATAATTTGAATAAGATGCCTACCAAGAAAGTGGCAGTCACATGCATCTAGGTATGCCTGTGGGAGAATCAAAGGTAAGTTAGAAAACATTTTAAAGAAGCTAGAGAAGAAAAACATATTACCTCTAAGAGCAAATCTGGGTAACCAAATGTGAATGTATTGTTAGAAATGATGGGAGTCAAAGGGTGACAGAATTTCATCTTCAGGATTCCAAGGGACAGCCAACTGCAGACCTAGGATTCCATGTCTAAAGAAAAAAAAATCCCACTACTTTGAAAGCCATAGAAAAATGAAATCATTGTCAAGCCAACGAAATCAAAGAGTATCACTGTTAAGAAGGATTAGCAAAGGAAATGCCAGGTTTTCTGTTGATAAAGGAACACAATCCCCAAAAAAAGCAGAGATACAAAAGTATGATAAGCACCAGAAAGAGAATGTGTGCCCCAGTATAAATAATGTCTCACTGTGAACAGCAGGATAATGATGTTATTTGGATTTAAATAGGCATAGAATCAAAATACATGATAATAAGAGTATATAAGACAAGAGGGGTTGACGCAAAACCAAGGAAAGCATCTTTTATGTTGTACAGGAAGTGGTTAGGAAATTAATCCACATTAGGCAACTAATGAGTCAGTGATGAATGTTCTAATCTCTAGAGAAGCCATCACAATTAGTACAATAATATATGAGAATTTACTAAGAAAGGAAAAGATGGAGTCATTTTTGAAAGACAAAATCCAAGAAAATAAGAAAGGAATAGAAAACGGATAATTATAAACCTAAATAGATTTGTAAATTCTGTAAGTATAGCCATAGTGAATATTTCTGTAAAGATACAGATAATTAGACTAAATGGTGAAAAATCTGCCCCTAGAAGATACCTTCTGCGTGGGGTGGCACAGGACTGTTAAAAGTGACAGGATGGGTGGAAGGGCATGGGAGAATTCTAAATGAATTGTACCAAGTGAAAGAAACCAGTGTTTCTGCACACAGCCTGAGTCCAGTGACAAGACATTCTGAAAAGGTCAAAACTACGAAGACAATAAAAAAGACCTATGGCTACCAGGGTCTGGTGAGGTGTGAGAATAAAGAAAGGGAGCCCAAAGTATTCTTGGGGCAGGGACACTGTTGTATGATCCTCTCCTGTTAGATATGCATCATTGTCAACTTGTCAAAACTCACAGAGTCAGCTAAGACTGACTCCTATTGAAAACCATAGGCTAACATGGTGATAATGTACAGTCTCTACCTAACCAATGAATGTGTGAATATGGCCCCTACTCAGCCCATGGGTGTGATTACATATCCCGAAACACGGATACGCCCTTACCAAACACATGCTAGGATCCCTATCTAGTGCACGATATAACCACTCTCCTGATATTCTACACCCTTATTTTCTATATGTTATCAGAGGATGTCTCAAGTGCAGCAAAGGTGGTACTAAGCCTCCCCACGCCTCATCCCAAATTTTCTTGGGAGAATGCAAGGGAAGGCACATCTTCCACCTGGCTCTTTCCACCTCAAACTTTTCCTCGCCTCAAACTGGAGTCTTTGCAGAGTTTTAGGGAAGGATCAGAAATGTAAGAGACCAGATTGTATCTGTTTCTTTCGTTTGAGAAGTGGCTCTCAGATCCAGAGACTGGTGTCATGGTTCCCTGGTTCTACTTATCAAGCCTCACTATGGTATAAGGCAGCCTTGTATTTCCCAAATATTAAATAGAAGAAAAAAAGACACTTAAAATTGATTCCCTATGCACCCCAACACACATATCATGGTTCACATGGGGAGTTAGTCCTGGTACCCTCAGCTGCATTCCTTATCACCTTATAAAGGTTTTTGTTGACCCACCATCTTTTTCTTGCCTGCTTACAATGATTAGTCTCTCCTTTTCTATTGGATTATTGAAATGGTGTCATGAATGATCTTACAACAAACAAAACAACGTTGTTGAATTTCCTTCTCTCTGGCTACTGTTGCACTGTCCCACTGTTCTACCTCTTATCAGCCAAGCTTCTCAAAGAGACCTCTCCTTGGGTTCCTCTCTCCTGCTCCCTCTCTGCCTTCTCCCCTTCTCTCCTGCCCTTCATTCTTTTTGCTTCCTTAAAATTCCTCATGTGAATATCACCACAGATCCACCTAAATTGAAATCCCCAGTTGGCGCCCCTGTTCACCTTTTATAGACTTGTCAGCAACACAATGGGTCATATTGTTTGTTCAGCAACATGTGCTGCACACCCCTTGGGTACCACATTCTCCTAATGTCCTTCCCTCCTCACCATCTCTCTGTAGCCTCGGCTGCAAACATCCCACACTGTAGACACCAGCACCAAGGACATCTCTGGTGTATCTATCTTCTCTGAGTTCCACCTTTGTTGTGCTCTAACTGCTAATGGCTTTCATACTTAGACACAAGTATGCCATCCTCTTATCCAATCTTGACCTCTTTGCTTGAACTCCCAGCTGCTGTCTCAAAGATCTGAACAGAGATAGAAGCCTTGACTCACCTTTTCTCTGCTGTCTACATCTAGATCGTACCCATGCATGCACCCCCCCCCCGCTTAACCTGAGTGATATACATGGCAATCCTTCCCCTTAGCATATCATGTTACAACATCACAAAACACCCAGAGTCATCATGCTTCCCCAAGGCAACCTGTTCCTGGGACTACTCAATTCTCCACAACAGTTCTAGCTACTCTCACGTTGCTGAATAAGTTCTTCTCTAACCAACAACCACAGTGATTCATAACAGCTCATCATTAAATTCAAAGTGTGAACAGCCAGTCTGTGGATGATACTTCTTTAGTGGTGATAAAACTTTAAAATCTTATTTTATTCCGTATACCAGGAAACAAAATTAAACAAACAAGTAAGTCTGAATATTTTCATACCGAATCTCAATTTTAAAATCTTCACTGGTAATGTTCCTTCATTTCTATTTTGTGGAACAGTTTGAAAATGTTGTTATTAAATCTTCCTTAAAAATTAGATACTGGACTGGGAAGACAGTTCCATTACTAAAGTGCTTGCTATACAGACCTGTCAGCTTCCTTAGATGTCCAGAATACTTCCTTCCCCATAATACATGGGGTAGAAGAAAACGGATCCCATGGTTTAACCTCCACATGTGCATTATGGCATTCATGCATACATGTGCACATACACACACACACACACACACACACACACACACATACACACACACACCATATGTATACAATAATAATGTTTAATTTGGAAGAATTCAGTAGTCAATCTGTCTAGTCCTAGGTTTTCTTTGTGGAGATATTTTTAATTACTACTTCAATCTCATTGCCCGTTCTTTGGTCTGGATTTAGTTGTGTTGGTGGGTAGTACAAATTTAGAAGCTTATCCATTTCTTCCAGGTTTTCTGGTTTAGAGAATATGTTTTCAAAGTATTACTCTCTAATAACCTTCTTGCTAGTTTTATTCATTTGGTCTTATTCTCATTGTTTTTGCAATTGTTCATAAGGGTTTGTCAGTCTTGCTAATATTTTCAAAGCCTACAAAATTCTCTAACATGGCCATGCAGACAAGTCCTTACAAGAGTTTTTCTGAGCATACTACCAGAGCGGTAAATATTAATAAATGAACCTCTACCATCCCACGCTGCTGCCAGAACCCCTGGGTCACATGGCATCGGCAGGGATATTTTCATTTCAGTCAGCAAAGCGTCTCACCCGCTGGGCTCCCAATCTCCATCCCATGCTAGTCTCTGAGCCCGGCAGCAACCTCTCCATCCATCTAGTTCCCAAGGCAGGTCACTGCCACGCCAGTTTCATACAGAGACCACTTGTGACCCTCTGCGGTGAACTCTGTTACTATACTCTGGTATAGTCACAACTCCTAGCAACCTATCAAAATCAAAACTCAATAAGCTTATAATTTAGCAATCAGATTTATATCTTAAATTCTCACTCCACAAAATGTCCACATAATAAACTCACAACTAATTGATAACGATATAAGCTGTCCGCCTAGATAAGACGAATTGTCCTATAAAATATATCCCTTATGAAATATTCATAACTACCTGTGGCCCTTTAAGACCACACAGATCTGGGTCATCCTTCTCCTCCTCCATCTTGGTTCCCTCTTTTATCCTCTCTCTCCTGCCTTACAAAAACTCTGTCCCCGCCTTACTTTTTCACTGCCCAATCCCAGGCCTTGCCTTATCTTGTGGCTGCCCTCTTGGGATACAGAAGAGCATTGGTGTAGATTGGGCTTGACAGCTAGTAGCTCCATCATGATGAGTTCTCACAGATTAGAAAAATTCACAGCCAAGGTCTTTGGTGCTCTATGGATCAGGGTCAGAGGTAAAGTCTTCCCTGGATAGGTCAGTAAACAGGAGCTGCGCCACTGGTCAGGTTAACAGTGGTCTGGCTTGAATACAGCAAATACAGAGGCAAATGCCATCATTAAACCACTGAACTGAGAACGGGACCCCCTGAAGGAATCAGAGAAAGAACTGGAAGAGCTTGAAGGGGGCCGAGACCCCCATATGAACAACAATGCCAAGCAACAGAGCTTCCAGGGACTAAGCCACTACCTAAAGACATACATGGACTGACCCTGGACTCTGACCTCATAGGTAGCAATGAATATCCTAGTAAGAGCACCAGTGGAAGGGAAGCCCTGGGTCCTGCTAAGACTGAACCCCAGTGAACGTGATTGTTGGGGAGAGAGCGGCAATGGGGGAGGGTGGGAGGGGGAAACACCCAGAAAGAAGGGAGGGGGATTAGGGGGATGTTTGCCCGAAACCAGGAAAGGAAACAACATTGAAAATGTAAATAAGAAATACTCAAGTTTAAAAAAAATTTAAAAAAACAAACAAACAGTGGTCTGCCTTTGTCAAAGCCTTTCCCTGTGTGAGACTGAGCAGGGGTTACACCAATCTTGCCTATTGTGATCTGATTTTAGTATAAAAGCTGACAAAACAGGCCTTAGACACTCAGTATCTAGAAGAAAATTCGCTGAGTGTTTAAGGTAAGGCATACCATAGTAAAACACTCGTTTTCAAATAACGACAGTCAAAACACATTCATCTACGTATCGTTAGCCTTTCTTTCTTCAGAGACCCCACACCTGTGGCTTCATTCAACCAAGCACTAAACAGAGCTGTCCCACCTCCCATTTATTTTGTAGTTATATATGTCAGCCCTCTACTGCTTCTACTCCAGTGAATTTCATTAAATTTGAGTGGAAACTGTTTGAGGAAAAAGCATTTGAACTGAGCACACTCAAACTGTCTCTCTTGTTATTAATCCCTTAATAATGCACCATAGCAACGATCAACAACTGTACCCGGTATGATAAGAAAATCCTCTACAGATGGTTTGAAGTGTATGGAAGGAAGAAGGTAGTTTCTCTGTAGTATTGTGCTGTTTTATTGAAGGGACTTGAGCATTCTCATATTTTAGTGTTCTTGGGAGATTCTGGAACCAGTCTTCTGTGGACGGTGAGAACAGCTCAAAGAGAGAGAAAACTGCACCTGAGGGAGAGAGAGAAGGGAGGGCCGTTGCCACAGTGATGAAAAGACACAGTGTGAGAGTGAGGCTTGATCGGTGGAGAGACGCTGAGGAAACAGAGGGCGGGTTGCAAGCGGGGCACAAGGAACTAGGCATAGACCCAGAAAAGTAAACAGTGGTGAGGCCATTTATTCTAAGGATACACAGGAAAAGAGTAAAGGGACATTCTATGTTAAATGTTGGCCTGTCCTCTGTGTACCAGTGAATCACAAAGGCTGAGCTCAAAGGAAGCTCTAGGTCCCTAAAAAAACATGGGGAGGCATTACTTCATCAGAAAAAAAAATGCCCAGTGGGTTTGTGCAATGCAATGGACCATACCCACAATGCAATGGACCATACCCACAATGCAATGGACCATACCCACAATGCAATGGACCATACCCACAATGCAATGGACCATAAGAAAAAGAACCCAGTGTCTTCTTATCCTTACAGTCTGGATCATCCCTTACCTCCTGGGCAGAGATGAGGATGTGAAGTTGTGTCCTACATGTCCTGCACAGAGCCGCCCTTAAACTCAGATGCTCAGTGCTGCCCAGTGTGTCCCAGCATGGAAGGTGGGACTGTCTCCACTCCAGAGATCAGCCTACATGCTGGACCACCAGGTCAGTGTTGAGAACTGGACCCATCCAAGGCTTCTCAAAGGCTCTGATAAAAAATAAGAGGAACCTCATTCTGTGGCCTTGCCTAGGAATGGACTCGACAAGGCCAGTCTGGAACTGTGGCCCGGGCCTCAAAGTAGTTTTAAGGGTTTGGTTCCTGGGAACTTGTTCTTTTTCCCCCAAAAGAGACTGGAGCTGTCAGTCTCAAGGTCACTGTGTGCTTGGTCGGTGATGCCCTTGAGATAATCTGTGTTGCCTTGTGCAACATTGCTTCATTAGCTTCCTACTGACTTCATCCCATGTTCCCCCTGGAAACGGTATATAAGATGTTATACTTCTTAGTAGTCTGGCTTGGCAGAGGATATAGCGTGTGCAAGGTCTCCCAAGCCTATCTGTCTTCTTCCTCTCTTGTCCCTTGATTGAAGAAGGACCTACTAGTCCAGATCAGATTAGTTGTGCGATACGAACACTAGAGACCTGAGTCCCAGAGGGTACATGTGCAACCCCTTTGCCATTCCTGATGGGAATGTCGCCAAGAACCCGAGAAAGTCCTTGACCAACAAACATAGGCCTTGGACCTTGTGTTTCAGGAGAATGTTCTGGAACCCATGTGCTAAGTGTAGGATAAACCAATACTGTGCAGCCATCGGCTCCCGGAGGGGACCGCCATTTGTATGGGAAAGGGGCTTCCCTTAAGGTTACTGCACATCAACATCCAGAGAGACCACCTGTATCTGTATCCAGATGACTGCTGGATCCTTTCTTCCAAGCTGACGCCCCACCCTCATCCTCCGCTGGGTCTTCCCATCTTTCTCACAAGAGGCATCTTTCCGTGTGGGAAAGCAGTCGTTTTCCAGTAGATTTGGAGCACCAGGTAGCATGAATCAACCTTCTGGGGTGCTGGGGAGGCAGAACGGCTTCCGCTCCAAGAGCAAAGCCATTTGGTTTAAAATTCTCATAAAAGTAGCAATGTTCATTTCCTATATTAGGTTGTATTTCCTAATTACTGTCCCCAAGGAGAACCTAGGGAGGCGGAGAGGGGAAGAAGCTCGCCCTGCAGCCTTTGCTTGTACATTTAAATAAAGTGTAATTTAAAAGCACACCCTTCGCGTTTCCCGAAGTACTTACCTTCCGTCCACGGCCGCTGCCCGTGAACGCAAAATGGAATGGCTTGAGAAAAAAAAAATTATTAGTTCAGCTTGAAAGTAATTGCCACTTATTTTGTTTATAAGACAGACTCTGCTGGTGACATCAGATTAGACTTAACTGCATCCTGTTTTGATGGTAACTAATATTTGCCCTAATACTAAGCATAAATAAGTAGGAATTTCTCCTGAGACGCCACACATAATACATCTTTAATGGGACCTAATAGTCAGAGGCAAGCCAACTGCCCTGCTGTGGGATTATAATTATGAGTGCTCTCCCTCCCCCCCCCGCCCCTTTTAAATTTCATGAAGAGAAAGGAGTACTCGAAGCCATTAAGCTTTCTCCAGAAATACGGGGTAAAAATAAAACCGTCCGTGTGCAAACTCCACTGTCATCCGTCCCGGAAGGGAGAGGCAGACATTTGAATGTGCCCTCAAATGCATTGCCCGTTCCCAAGGCTTCCCGGTACTAAACTAGTGCTACTGTCCCTGGAAGGAGGTGGCAGTTGGAGGCATGCCCTCCCGCTGAGGCTAGCAGTCCAAGCATTCTGTAATCGCTTTGATGCCTCCGATCTTGCCCCACTGGTGTGCAAGAAAGGTTTTCCCACTCTTGTCAGAAATTGCACATGTTTTAAATTTTATTTTGTTTTATTTATTTATTTATTTACTTATTTATTTATTTATTTGGAATATGAGGGTGTGGGGTGCTGGTATTGAGAACCCAGAAGTCCTACCTCAAAAGTCCTACCTCAAACGTGCTTTATTCAAAACCACTTGAATAAACAATGAGCCCTAACTGGGCGCATGCTTAGGTTCCTCACCCAGAAGCTGTCCTTCAGCCCTGCCTGACCAGGAGACTAGGACCCTGGTTCCCAAAGACCATGAACATTATGAATCCTTGGGAAATAGAGAAGCACATAAAGCAAGTTGGTTCTAAACCTTCCTAATGTTGCAACCCTTTAATACAGCTCCTCGTGTTATGGTGACCCCCAACCAGAAGACTATTTTTGCTGCTACTTCATAGCTGTCATTTTTGCTACTGCTATGAATCAAAACGTAAACGTCAGATATGCAGGAGAGTCTGATAGGTAACCCTGTGGGGGTCGCGACCCACAGGTTGAGAACCACCGTTGTGAAGGCAATTAAGAGCTGACAAATATCATTTTAAGAAAGTGGGAAGCCAATGACATGATGAAGAAACGTGCTGGACTCTTGGCCCCAGAGGACTTCACTCACCTCAAACTGGAGAATCGGTGTACCTAGGGGCCAGCATCTATCAGCCTGACAGATTGGAGCTGGGCCTGGAGGGCCATAGAAAGGCAACTAAACCCTGAAATACCTTGCTTTCAGGCCTGTTCCACAGAGACGGTGTCTGGAGACAGTGAGTAGCCCTGAGATCAGCCACAGAGCTGCCCAAGCAGGAGCTTGGGGCCAACAGGGAGAGCAGAGGATGGTGCTAGTGCCTACTCCTTTCCCTCCATGGCTCGTGTCCCTGGGTCAGCTTCAAAATAGCTCTGGGGGGCACTGTTTTTACAGCCAAGAGCAAGCTTCCATTTTGCCTTACTAAAGATTCCTGAAACTGACTCCTGTCATCCCTACACTCTGCTCTGTCTGAGGAGTGCTGGTAACCCGACTTCCCTCACGATTTGGGTCCAGAGGAACTTACAAACTAAGTGAGCACATTTCCAACCAGGGTTTTATAGATAGGACTTGGCTAACCTTTTCCTGGTTCTCTTTTCTCAGGCCCCCATCAAACTAGGCCCTGGTTACTGCAGTGACTCAGTCTGTACCTGGCATCAAGGAGTTTGGTAAACATAACTATTGCTCAATTATCAGTATCAATATCAATAATCAATTATCAACTTGGAGAACCATATGTGACCCTGGCATTCAATCAGAAGGGAGGGGCTGGAGAGATGGCTCAGCCGTTAAGAGCGCGGGCTGCTCTTCCAGAGGTCCTGAGTTCAAATCCCAGCAACCACATGGTGGCTCGCAACCATCTGATGCCCTCCTCTGGTGTGTCGGAAGACAGCTAAAATGTACTCATATAAATAAAGATTAATAAAAAGATTTTTAAAAAATCAGAAGGGAGGGGGTTGGGGATTTGGCTCAGTGGTAGAGCGCTTGCCTAGGAAGCGCAAGGTCCTGGGTTCGGTCCCCAGCCCCGAAAAAAAAAAAAAATCAGAAGGGAGACAGATTCCTAAGGTGGAGCTAGGCTCTGAGTACAGAACAGGGTGAAGGAGAAAACATTCCAGAAGAGTTTGTCGGGGACAAAGACCTGGGCTTGTAGTGGGGCTTGGTGGTAGGCAGAAGCCCAGTGTGTACGAGGCTCTGGGTTCTGTCTCTAACACTGCAGAGCAAGCAAATAAGACCAGCAAAGGTGACGGAGAAGGAAGGAGGGTCAGGGAAGGCACAAATGCTCGGCTCTTTGAAGTCTGGCCTAGACCTAGGAGGTGACCACAGAGCGACCACCTTTGCCCTGGGAACAGATGTGGCTGGGTGTTTAGAAAGGCTGACTGGAATCAGTGTTGGTTAAAGGTGGAGACAGAGTGGCCGCTGAGCACGGAGAGGCTGCAGCAGGGCTGGGGGGGAGGGTGGGGGGGTGCTGCAAAATGCAGTTAAAACTGGATGAGTCGGAAGACCCGCTTACAGGAGCACAGCCTTGGGCCACCGAAGCTGGTGAGGAGCCTGGTGAGCCACCTTCCGAAGCTGTCCCCATCCAGTGAAACCAGTGAGAACTGCCGGCCCCTAATGGGCTGCTACATGCGTCCCCTCTCACAGATGTCTTGATAGTTTGCCCTAAGCCAAGCGTTACTCCTATTCAGCGTTTAGAATTTCAAAATACTGAAAATCACAAGGAGCTGTGCTCACAGCCCAGACCCCAGAACCAATCTCTGTGGACAGATTTTCCCCGTCTGCTTTTGTGCTTATCTATACTTTTAAAATTTTGCACAAGTAACATTTTAAGCCAAATATAGAAAGTTTCAGCTAAAATTAAGTTCCTTTACCCTTACCCCAACTCAATGGTCACCTCTCTTATGAGTTCTGTCCTGCCGTTAACTTGAGTTTATGTAAGAACCAAGGGCTTCACATCCACTCAACCAAGCACAGACGGAAACTAATTGAACACATACAGATTTATTTTCTCGTTGCTATTCCCTGAGCAGTACAGTAGAGCAATTATTTCCATAGCTGACAATGTCCTGGGTATTACAGTCCTGCAGACCACGCACTATTTCAGACAAGGAACTTAAACCATAAGGGAGGGATCTGGGAGCCTGTCCCCCACCGATACTGAAGGATAACTATATCTAGGTACCTATGTATTCACGAAAAGCCAAAGCATCAATCAGAACATTTTTTTTTAGTTTTTTCTTTTATTGGATTTTTTAAATTTACATTTTAAATGTTATTCCCTTTCCCTGTTTCCCCTCCAGAAACCCTGCTATCCCATCCCCCGACCCCCTACTTCTAGGAGGATGCTCCCCCACCCACCCACTCCCTCCCACCTCCCCACCCTGACATTCCCCAACACTGGGACATCGAGCCTTCATAGGACCAAGGGCCTCTTCTCCTACTGATGCCCGACAAGGCCATCCTATGCTACATATGCGGATGGAGCCGTGGGTCTGTCCATGTGTACTCTTCGGTTGATGGTTTAGTCCCTGGAAGCTCTGGAGGGTCTGGCTGGTTGATGTTGTTGTTCTTCTTATGGGGTTGCAAACCCCTTCAGCTCCTTCAGTCCTTATGTATTCACAACTGGGCTGCAAATGAGTTTTCTGGACCCGCTTTTTTATTTTTTCACTCAATGTTAGGCTGTTCGTATTTCTGCATTGACCCTGGCAGCCTCACAGTCTTGTCTTTTGAGGCCCTACAATGTGTTCCCAAGGATCGTGCTGCTTTCACCCTTCCCCCACCCAGGCTGCCTGCGGGGCATTGCAGTTTACTGTGGCAGAGGTTGTTGCTACGTGTGTCCTGGGTGTCTCTTGTCTAATCTGCCCAATTGTTCCGCTTTCAGGGCTATGAAAGCCACTACCCTGAGAAAGACAGCTATTCCACGGAAGATGATACCCAAAGAGAAATCATTGAGTGACGGGCTCCATGCACTTTAAATCCCCTCTCTCCTGTGAAGAGATTAAACTGGCCACACACATTCCCAAAATAACCCCCCTTAGAGTTTAGAAAGTTTAACTGTGCTCTCCAGAGGAGGTGGCCAAGGGGCTATCTGGGAAACTAGATTAAAAATCTGCTACAAGGATAAAGCCATTAGGCCACTGCTTACTGCTGGTGTGGGCATGAGAGCTCACTCTTATGCATTTATGCTTTTAATTGCAAGCACGATGTAATATGTTATCAAGTGTGGGAAGGGATAAAACACCATCCGCATAGAATTGGGAAATCATAGTTTTGTTGTATCAAGGCGACGAGTCTTCTTTCTGTTAACTTGTCTTAAATTGACACACAGAAATTCTCCACATGTATGGGGTGCGGTGCATTTTAATACAAGTACGTAATGTGCAATAATCAGGTTGGAATGTCTGTCACTTCAGATAAACATCATTTCTTTAAGTTGCCACATTGAAAATTATCAGGAAGGGCAATATTCAAACAGTTCATTGTGGTCAGCCAATGGTCAGTCTACAAAAGATAGAGGTGAAGAGTTAATAGGGGAAAAATTTTTTGAAACCTGATTAAAACAAGTCAAGTGGATAGGAAACCAGGGGAGACCGAATGTAGAGTGTTCGAAATGCTGCTTAGAAATTCTTATGCTAGCCAACATGATCAGGACTAAATCCAAAGTTCAACACAACTTCAAGATCAGGAAAGGGAAGAAAACCCGATTAGCTGATTGGTTCATTGACATATGATTCAACAGGTTATTATCTATTAATGCCACTGTTTACTGGGATGCTTAATCATTTCAGATGATGTCAGTGAGACAAAAAGTTACACAAGGTCCGACACCACGGTGCCCCAAGATATCTGGTAGACATCTTCATCTTGGTCTCACCCACTTTGCTCTATCCCATATCACACTGCCGATGGCTTCTCTCTGAGCCTGGCAACAGTCTCTCTACCCATCTAGTTCCCGAGGCAGGTTGCCACCATGCCAGACATACACATCCCAATGCCGTGGCAGCCTAGTGTCTCCAGCCACCACATACTCTCTTAGACTTAAATCGCCACATTAGAAACACACAACACAATAACCTCTGATCCAATTGATAAGATATAATTGCTCACCTAGATAACATACAGTTTGCCCATCTAGACACACAAAGTCCTGTATACATCCATCCCTGAAGAATATTCATAACAACCTGTAAATGTGCAGAGAGGTATCAACATTTGCCTCCATGTTCTCTCAGCTGCTACTCTCCTCCCCTCGCTCCAGTCTCCTCCTCCCTTTAAAAATTTTCTCCTGCCTATCCTGCCTTCTCATCCAATGACAGGCCTCGTTCTATCTTGTACCTGCCTTCACCTGCATAATAACACCATCCTACATAGGAAGACCTTAAAAGGGAGATCTTAAAATTGTGATAAAGATGTAGACCTTCACAGTTGATGGCTCCTGGCATGGGGATGGGGTGGGCCTCAGTTTTCTTTAAAGAGTTGGCCACTGGGAGTTTGATCATGGTCCAATGAGTATATGGGCAACACAAGTTGGACTTGGTGTATTACTCTTTGGGGATATAAGGGTAGAAGGGTGGACCTGGAAGGAATGGGAATTAAGTGTGATGGGGTACATTATATGAAATTCACAAATAATTAATAAAAATTATGTTGGGGGGGGAAACAAATAGGGAAGGGGGAAAGGAAACTGAGCCTTGCAATGTGAACTAGAATGAATTAGAGACAGCAGTGTAAGTTTCTGGTTACAGATTTCTCAGATAAATGAAACAGCTAAGTAAATATATAGACACACTCACCTACTAGTGGGTGTGTACATTAGCATCCCAGTCTATGATACAGAAGCACGACATTCTCGTAGCAATGAGTGTACCTGGACCCACACCCTAATATCTGCATACCATGCGACTTACAGAACTAAACGAGCATTGCTTAGTTAATGAGTTGATTCCAAGGCCAGTATGATGAGACTGGAACACTGTAGGCTAGAAAGTACCAGGCAAGTATGGGGTGAAATGTGTAAAGACACTGGGTTGAGTGCGATGGGCTCATACTGATGTAATAATTGGAAATGATTAAACATCCCAGTCAATAGCATTAGTAGATAATAACCTGTTGAGTCACATGTCAGTGGGAAAGAGAAACCCTTTAAAGAAGAAAGCCAATGAATGTAATGATTGCAATGGCCATGAAGAAATGAAAGATAGTTGACAAAAGTAGGAGACATTTTGACATTGGAAAAGATATTACTTGTCAATCATCATAATTCATCAGGCAGAATTTATCAGCTGATGCTAGAAACTAGTGGGCGAGTTGGAAATGACAAAATATTTAGATACTCATTGTATTTCGGGGGGAAATAATATTTGACAGATTCCTGGGTGATCAAAGAACATCGCTATTCATGATACAAGTTCAGATTGTGTATATCCTGGTACAAAACACTAATAAAAGCACACACTACTTCCATAAAAATCCTATAAAATATGCTTCACCTAAATCTGGTAATGAGGAATATGAGAAGTCTCAAATTGAGGAACGTTCTCTGTGTTCTTCAAAATTGTCAATGGTTTCACAGAAGACACGGGAAGATTGAGAAATTATTACTAACTAGCTGAATTGGTCTAATAATTGAATGAAACAGGTGGTTTTGAATTACTTTTAAAATAAATGCAGACAGGGTCACAAGGTTCCAGTCACTTTAGTCACTGGTAGGGAACGATCTGAAAAATTAAAAAGGAAGCCTGAGGAGACAGTTCAGTTGGTAAAGTATTTGCTGCCTAAGCACAAGGACCTACGTTCTCATCCCAGTCACCCATATAAAAAGCAGCGCACAGTGATATGCCTGCCCTCCCCCGATGGGAGGCAAGTGCAAGGCATTCTCTGGAGCTTGTTGACTTGTTTGCCTAGCCAATCGGTGAGCTCCATGTTCACTGAGATGCCTTCTCTCCAAGATTAGGCTGGTAAGCAATTGAGGAACACAACTGATGTCAACCTCTGGCCTCCACCTTCATGCACGTATATGAACACCCATTCACACCCTTACACACCCACACAACATACACACACAAATAAGAATGGAACTTCTATGTTACCCAGGTTTACCACTTCTGGGTGATTCCTGAAGGATCTGAGTACAATACGGCAATGCCTGCACACTTGTGTTTTTGTTCAACTACTTAGACTAGTCAAGATAAAGAGTCAAATCATCCTAGAACCCCATCAACAGATGAATGGGTTTTAAAATGTGCGTGTGTGTGTGTGTGTGTGTGTGTGTGTGTGTGTGTGTGTGTGTGTGTGTGTTCCTTAGGAAACAAGCCTCTAGGTGAGAGCTTTTCCACAGAGGATGAGCTGAAGAGGAAGCTGCATCATAATTATGGGGTGCCACGATCCAGAAACTGGGGTCCCGCACTAGATAGAGAGGAGAAAGCGAGCTAGCATCTGCATCCATCGCTCTCTGCTTCTTGGCAATGTGACCAAATAACTCCCACTCCCACTTCCACAGCCATAGCCGCCCTTCCTCATGCTCCTC
This sequence comes from Rattus rattus, assembly GCF_011064425.1. Lineage (NCBI taxonomy): Eukaryota > Metazoa > Chordata > Mammalia > Rodentia > Muridae > Rattus > Rattus rattus. The sequence continues at coordinate 8,460,465 of NC_046166.1, read as the reverse complement.
TGCCTGACAGACTTTTCTCTCACACTGAGCCAAAATAGACCTTTCCTTCTGTATACTGCCTTGGTCAGTCATTGTGCCACAAATAACATATTAATATATGTGTGTGTGTATATGAACATATATCCATGTGCATGATGTATGTATATACATATACAATGAATTTTCGCTATGAAAAAGAATACATTTTGAGGATTTTTTTTTCAAGAAAGTAGAAAGAACTAGAGATCATCATGTCAAATGAAATGAGCCAAGCTTACAAAGACAGATGTCAATTTTTTTTTCATATATGGGATCTAGGAGCAGGGAAGTTTGTGTGTAAGCTATTGGGATTAAACAATAATAAAGGAAAATAGAGGGGTGGGTGAAACTAAAGTACATTGTACCAATGTGTACACATGTACAAAAATGTTACAATGAGGCCCACCAAGATGCCAAGCCTGACAAACTGAGTTGGATACCTGGGCTATTACCCACACAAAGGAAGGAAATAAATGACTCCTGAAGATTGTCTTTTGACCTCCACATGCATACCACAGTGCATGTATGCCTACACACACACACACACACAAATGTAAAGAGAAAGAAATGTCATTAATGTGACCATGTTATACAACTTCTTTGTTTGTTTGAATTCTTTAGATTTATTCATTGTATGTATCTAAGTGTCTGCCTGCAGGTACATATGTGCACCACATATGTGCCTGGTACCCAGGGAGATCAGAAGAGGATTAGATCCCTTAGGATTGGAGTTAAAGGTGATTGTAAGCAGCCATGTGGATTCTGGGAACCAAACCTGAGTCTTCTGAAAGAAAAGCAAATATCTTACTACCGACCCACCTTTCAAGACCCCCATTTGTTTACTCTTTGAGACGGTCTCAATGGAATCCCTTGCTGGCATAGAACTCAATCTGTAGCTCAGGCCAGCCTCCAAACTTGAAGCAATTCTCCTACCTCAGCTTCTCAAGTGCACCACTATGCCAAGTTTTATGTGTTATCAAACCCAGGGTTTTGTGTGAGCTCGGCAAGAACTCTGCAGCCATACTACACTCTCAGTGACCATTTTTTGTGTAAAAAAAAGTCATCAAGTCTGATTAAAGGCTATATATTAAATAACCATGTCCAGACCAGCTTTGTAATTTGTAGGGCCCAGGGTGAAAATCTGAGCACCTTCTTCCAAACATATTAAGAATTTCAAAATTTTAACAAGAAAGCATTAAGTCAGACATGGAGTCCTTCTGAGTGCCAAGACATGTATGACTGCAGGTCACATGACCACGGTGGTTATGGTGTTGACTTCCTGGTTGTAACCCATGGACAGAAGGTATACAAGAGAAAGGCTTCATTCCATGGAAATACTTGATGTAGAATTTGGGGGTTTAGAGATAGCATATCAGAAACTTATTTCCAAATGCTGTAGATGAACGTGATCCATGTGAGGTGAAGGAGGTTGAAGAGAGCAATGGGGGAATCACATCAACTTCTGGGATCGTAGAGCAGGAAGAAAAAGAAGTTCTTCTTCCTATTCTCTGGCTTGTCTGTTTGCCTGAAATCACAGAAAATGTTTCTTTGTTTGGTTTGGTGTGTGTGTGTGTGTGTGTGTGTGTGTGTGTGTGTGTGTGTGTGTGTGTGTATACACTGTTGCTGCCTTCAGACACCAGAAGAGGGCATCAGATCCCATTATAGATTACAGATGGTTGTGAGCCACCATGTGGTTGCTGGGATTTGAACTTAGGACCTCTGGAAAAACAGTCAGAGCTCTTAACCACTGAGCCATCTCTCCAGCCCCTGGAAACGTTTTTTAAAGATACAAACGAGAAAAATTATTCATTTTGCTGACTGTGACTATGGCATGTTGAATTGAGTTTTAAGTGTCGGGAACCAGTAGGCCTTTTACATACATGTGAATTTTACATACATGTGAATTTTACATACGTGTGAAGCAATTGCTGTGAAGGCTGCTGATTCTGCTCACTTATCAGTAGTTTGTGGGTAGGAGGTCACTTACCTTGTCTGCTTCTGTGAGGTCTGTAGTGTTCCACAATACAGATGTTTTAAGCTATTCTTAATTCCACCTGGCTGTCATTTTGTGGATCCTTCTTCAGCCCTTGGAGTTATGTGCATATTTTGTGCTGGGTACACCATTTAAATCTACGGTTCTGATTTTGATGTTGCCAGTCTTCAAAGCCTGTATATTAGTTCATTAGCCAGTGTCCCAAATCATCCTTTCGCTGTTGTAACTGTAGCTCTCTCGTGTGGCACACTCATACACACAATGTTTTCCCCTCTGTATCATCTCCACTTAAGAAAGATTAGCAGGTATAAAAACTTCCAGTCATAGACATGATCTTTTTTTATGAATCTTGAAGCATTCTGCCAAATTGCTTTCCTGAAAGTGGTACCAATTCACACCGTATGGGACCAGGAGTTTGCACTGATGTTTCAACTGGAGCTGGGGTTCGCTCCGTGCACCCTCCTCATTCCTCTTTTGTGCATTGTTCTGTCTCTCCACCTCTTCTGGGGGTGGTGGCTGATGTACTCCCAAATCCGCACCAGGTCCTTGAGTAATAAAGGTATTACACCAGGGCACTATGCTTGCCTCCCCACATTCATCCGGGGAACTCACCTCCAGTGGAAGGACAATGCAGGGAAAATCCAGGACGTCCTTACGTATGCTACCTCTCACAGGCCAAGAACGACTTCATAAGCTGGTGAGGCAATCAATTGTTTAGAAACCATTGAGTTTATCTAGAACATAAAATATTATAAAACAATCTCTTCAGGTAATTTTCCAGAGATTAAAAAGAAAAAAGACTAGAAGCCTGGACTATGTCTTTATCACCGAAATCATTAGCTTTTAAAACAGCCGATCCAGTTTTCCCACTGCTTTGTTTCAGTCGAGTCAGAAAGCCTCGTGTCTAGAAAATAAAGTCATTATGATAGCCTAGTGAAGTTAATTCATAGAGGAAAATGACCTGGCTTCTATTTCCACAGGGAAACGATTTGGCTGTGCTTCTGTGGGGTGGATGGATGTTTAAATCACCCAAGCTGGAACAGGCAGAGAGATTGCAGACATGGTCTCTGGCATCCACATGAGTCTCAATAAGTAGTGGGCATTGACTAAGTATGCTGTGTACGCCTAAGCCATAGACCCCGATGGCCATCCCTCCACTCCAGGGTCCCTCCTCATCCTCACTTCCTATCTCCACAGTGCTTACTACTTTAGCATGTACCAGTGTGCGGCAGAGTGAGTGCTGGCGGGAGAAGCAGAGTTCTCTGAAGTGTTTGATAGGCAAATAGTGGTCTTCTTAAGACCAGCAATTCCTATACCCTCTGCTGCATCCCAAAAGGCAATAGAGACTACTGGAGACCACCCACCTTCTGCCACTTGGAATGCAATCCTTCTTTTGTTAGTCAGATGGCTGCCATGTTAGGCATATGATGTGCAATACTACATATGGCATATCCATATGCCATATGAGTTGCTTGAGTGCCAGTCAGGAGGCTGGGCACTATTCAGAGCTAGGAACTCTCTCACTGGCTGCTCAAGGCACAGGGTCTCTCTGCCGTGAGGAGCACAAGTCCATTCATACTGGAAGTGTTTTATAAAGCTCATGGAAGCAGCCCATATGTGATACAACCCAGCATGTGAAAACCTTGTCCTCTGGGACAATCCTCTTTTCTCCCAGTCCACTCCACATTCAACCATCCAGAGTCAGGAGATGTAGTCATCTGTTTTCCTGGGTACAGCCACACTTGTATGTGTACATATTATCTCGGGCTGCTGTTGAGTTACAACTTAGAGACAAGTGAAAAGAATACATAACCTACACCTTAAAAGATGGATTCCCTGACCCCTTGAGATAATGTGTCAACCTTGGCTCCCGATGTCCTCTGATAGAAGTTCTACTTCTGAACTTTCCTCCGAGCAACTCTACTTTCACAGCTCAGGTTCCAAAGAAAGCCATTTGCTGTTTTCCAGCTTCTGGCTTTAAACTTACACACTCAAAGACACTCCTGTATTCTAACTTGTAGAGTAATTTCCATTGAGTAGAAAGACTGCACTCATCAAGCAAAGACCTATACCAGCAAGCCTATCCTCCTTTGAAGGCAGCACAGAGGGGTCAAATAGAATAAAGAGGCACTTTAGTTGGCTTTCACATGTAGTATTGCACATCATCTGTTAAGAGAAGGGTTTTGACATACTCAGAGGATCTTTAAGGCATGGTGGAAGGAGATTTAACCTCTGGATCCCTCCCTTTAGCCTTCTTGATACCAGTAGAGTGGTTCAAGGTGTCCTCACTTGGAAATAGATGTGAAGAGACCAAGTTGGAGTGCAGGAGAAGCAAAACTCCCAGAACTAGAAGAATTAACCTGAGAGGTGAGTAACTGTGGAACTCTGAGGCATCCAGCTACATGAGGAAAGGTTCTATATACATGATCTCTATAGGGAAACACTGAAAGGAAAGCTAACTCTTATGTGCTTGGCCTTTCTAGCGAAGAAAAGTAGAGTTTACCTCAGCCAAATATTCCCTCCCAGATGGAATTCAAAAATGCCCAAAAGGATGTTTGACATCTCTAACCATTGTGGACATGCAAGACCCCAGTGAGACCCTGGGTCAAGCCCACTGGGATGGCTGCTAGTCAGGACAAATGCCGGTGTGAGTATGGAGAATGGGGGAACTCTGGTACAGTGCTCATGGGAATGTTCAGTAGTACAGCCACCTCAGAGGACAAACTGGAATTTTCTCAAATGATTACTCATGTGTTGGTGATGTGAATCAACAATTCCACCCTGAATTATCTACCAATGATAGACTTTGTTCCTGCATAAAAAAGCCTTGTACACAAACATTCATAGAAACATTGTTCACAATAACCCAAAGTGGAAAGAACTCAAATGTCCTACAACTAGTGAATAAACAGACACGATCTAGTATGTCCATACAATGGACTGTTATTCAGCTATGAAATATTCAAGCCTGTTGCAACAAGGCACTCTGGAGCTGATCTTACAAACAAGCTCCTGGATGATATTTCTTCACACGTCTCCCGTTCTGGAGAGTCCCGTGGGCTGGAAACTGTATCTCTGAGGCTTCTGTGTAGATGAAGTTCCCTGTGTGACTTAATATTCAGTGACTCAATTCCTCAAGATTTAGGAAAAGAAGAGAACACGGAGTCCCTGGCTACACACCAGCATATACTGTCCAGAAAGCCTATGGTCTCTTCTAGGCAGCTGTTGTGGCTTCTGGGTGCCTTGGGGACCTGGGTGTGGAGCAGTGGGTGGTCACAGCAGTGGTATTTGGCTAGAAAAAGCTATGCATTGCTTGAGCAATTTTCCTGGCTGTGTAGCAGCCGAGGTTCATTCCCTGGCATCCCCGGAGATCTTGGAAGCAAACAAATATGATTTTAAAATCTGCTTTCTGATTAGACTAACTAGTATGGATCCTGTCGCCTGCTCGTAAAAAGTCTATCCAAACAGGTGGGGAGCCCAGGGCATGAAGAGTTCCTGGAGATGAAAATACCTCAAAAATATTATCCTCTTAAAGTGCACTCTCCGAATCCAAGCCAAGTAAACTCATAGGCATCTTGCTGAGGCTGTAAGAAAGAAATAACAAAAGTTTTCAGAGGAGACAAGATGGCAAATGAAATTAATTATATGCCTCCTGCTATCACAAATTTATAATGTATAAGAGGCCAATGATTTTTGTCTCGGTTTTACCATATTGAAGATTTTTTTTTAATCTACAAATAACAAGTGCATTATAGGTTCATGTATAGCCTCAATCTTCACCCCAATTTTTCTTAAAAGCTTCTCAATAAGGGGGTTTCCAGGGAATAAGCATAGAACCGGGCACGGATTCCAAGCCATGCGTTACTAAGGTGGCATTGCCCAGCAGGTTTAACTGCATATGGCACAATGGTTGCACAGTTGTCTTGAGCCACAGTGAGAGGGAATCTGGAGGTGGAAGAGTTCTTCCAGCCATGGTGTTTTGCAACTCTAGAGATATACGTTATAAGCTCTTCCTTGAAATGTTATTACTCCACCAGATTGCCACTCTTTCCCACCCAGGATGCCTCTCTTACAGAGCTCCTAGATTCCTGTGCACGGCCAGCATCCGAACTCTTCTAAGAGCTGAGGACAGGGATCTAGGGACTCAGGGTGCCTTACTTAGCTCTAGGTTGATCTCACACAATATGAAGGCTTTCTTCAGAAATTAGGCAGATGAGAAAGTAGCCTAGTCATCCACCACCACTCTGTGAGTAAATTCCACAGGGAGAAAAAAAAAAGAATGACCCTCTCCATGGGGAGAAGCCCATGGTCCTGCCTACCTCATAGTCTCTGTTAGCAAAGCAGGTTCCCAGCACTGATTCGTGGCCATGGAACCCCTCCCAGGCACTCCCTTTCATTGTGCTTGGATTGTATGAGAATAGCCAAGAAGGAAAGACGGATGTGACACTTTGACCAGGTCACCCAGGAGCAGATGGCTAGTGCATAGTTGCAAAGGGCTGGAGTGAGAAGCTGTCTACCTGAGGACTTCCCTGAGAGCATCCTTGCTGGTACTATATACTGTATACAACACGCATACCCCTGATGAAAGGCACATTTGGTTTTCTGGACTCAAGACTATGCCGGCCTTGCTAAGGCTCAGACTCAGCTACCGTGGTACCTGGTGACATACGGGGCAGCAGGAGAGACCACAGAACAGCACCAACATAGGAAATGGAATTCTCCGGCCTCACCTTGGCATTGAGGGACTGCTGTGAGCTGTGCTAGGCATCACGATCCAGGTCACCGTTTGACATTTCTTCCCTCGCACTCCAGCCACAACGATACTCCTTCTAGCATTCGAAAGCCGTCCCTCCCTCGGCCGTTTATACTTGACACTCCTTCCCAGCTCTCCTCTGTCTATTGTCTGATCAGCGCCTTCACTCTTTGGGTTTCTGCCCATAACAGCCCAAATTTGTACGTCTTTTGTTCACTACCAAATCCATTGCTCCTAAAGCTGTGACCGTTACGCAGTAGCTACCAGGGAACACCTGTTAACCAAGAAAACCATGAAAGGGAAAATGTGAAAATAATGACAGAGCAGAGTGGATTCTCACCATCTGGTTTATGAACACACTCTTGGTTACTTTGTGTCATTGTGACCAAAATAACCGGACAAAACACTAATGGGAGCAAACATTTACTTACTCTGGCTTACAGTTCCATCATTTGATGGCTGGGCAAGACATGGCAGAGTCCACGAGACGGAGAGTGTGGGAGGTGCCTCACATCACCTACATCACAGCCAATCAGACACCAGCCAACCAGGCACCAGCCAATCAGACACCAGCCAACCAGGCACCAGCCAATCAGACCCAGCCTATCAGACCCAGCCAATCAGACACTAGTAATCAGGCACCAAATCAGACCTAACCTATTAGATCCAGCCAATCAGATACCAGCCAACCACAAAACAGTCAACCATACCCAGCCAATCAGACAACAGCCAACCAGGCTCCAGTCTGTACTATGCAATGGTCCTGCCTTCCGGACCCATTGTACTAGGTAGGTCCAATCTGTTGAACTCCGTATCTTCCCAAAATAGTGTCACCAGTACATAAAGCTTGAGATTGTGGAGTATATTTCAAATTCAAGCTGTGACACTATTGAGGGAAATTTGCGGCGGGTTTATCCCTTTTATTCTGCATTTCATCCTGCTGACCACAGGCGTGCTCAGGCCGTCTTTGAAACCAAAGTGACTCAAGCTATTGCAGTAATCAGAGCTCAGGGTATTGAGCCAAAGCGGCTCCTTTTGATTTCTTTCAAAGCCTTCATGGCGGCCTTGCTCACCCCATCTTCTCAATTGATCGCAGAGGACCATTGCTCCGGGACATTAAGAAATCTGCTTAGTGTCTCAGTTCCTGAAAACTGCACAGCTCGTTCGGACTCTGAAAACCGAGCTCGACCTTTCATGTACCAGCAGCAAATAACTCTGGAGTGCTCCTGGAATGTGCTCCTAGTGGCAGCAGCCCATCATTGGGTGCCTTCCCGGAAGACTGCATAGGTTGACAACAGGCCTCTAAGAAATGAACTGTGCTGCTAGCTTACAGATCCAGACAGAGCCAGTAACTCAGGCCTATAGGTCTGGCCCTAGCCCTGAACACCAACACTGGGTCACCTTGGGCTAGACCACTGGCCTCCCCTGGTCCCAGCAACCTCATTTCCAGGCGGGAGAAGATGGCAGTTGAAGTCTGCTGACAGCTCCGGAGTGCTGGGAGAATTAACTAATAAATGATTGGGAAGCACTCAGCAATGTAAAGTGCTATATAAATGCTTCATTGTAACAACCACCCTGTCAGGAGTCCAGGGCTGCTTCTGAGCTCCGTGGTCCCTGTGTAATGATACTGAACCCTATAAAGTGCTTTACAAACAGTGAATAATTCATTCTCAGGGCACCCCAGGGAAGGGAGAAAGTACTCCTCTTACTTCAGAGGAGTTCAGATCCAATATTTCCCGGGGATGTTCAGTGAGGAGGCCTTGCTGAGCCAAGTTTGGATTTCTGTGGCCTCTGGGTTAGGCCAGGCTGGGCCCAGCTGCTTCAAGCTAGGAGGGCCAAGCTCAACCCTGCAGGCAGGCTGATGCTCCCTGGGGCTCTGGTCAGGCCCTTGAAGCTAATGGTTGTGGCTTGGAAGAATGAAAAGCGTGAGAGATGAATGAGGATAGCCTGGAAACAGCAGGCACAATGGCCGCCTGATGGGAACATCCAGGGCCTTGCAGTAGCTAGCAGTCAAGGTGAAGGCTCAGAAGAATGAGATTGCCAAGGGGAGAAGGGGAGAATACAAAGACTTTAGCTACCTCATCTGAGGCCGGGGAGGGTTGGGGGGTCCTCTCTATTAGTCAGAGGCTGACCATGTCCCTGGCCTAATGACTATCCTTGGTTAGAGTGACAGACCTAGGAGCAACAGGAAAGGTCATCTTCCCGGCGCCAGGGGAAAAATCTCAGGCTACAAAAAGACTGCCGAACAGCAGCAGTCTGAGATCAATGGTGGCTTGGACAGAAAGCTGAATAAAGGCATCCTAGAGCTTGATCTGAAGGCCTGAGGAACTTGAGGCTCCAGGTCTCTTTGGTCAGAAAGGCCAAGAACACAGCTTGGATTCTTTTTTCCCTAAATCTTGGAGTCCAGACACCCATCCACCACCATCCCCAGAAGCAGAAAACCACTTGTAGCTGCAGGGTCAGATGTGACCCTGCATCCCCACCATCCATGATGCTGAAGACACAGACAAGGGACCTTAGGCCAGAAGACATCGAGAGTCTCTGAGGCAGATCCCTGAGCTAACTGAAGATATTAATAACTGTTTCCCTGCCAACTTCCTGCAGCAGCTCGTGGGCTTGGAGAACTTCTCAGCCTCCCTCCCAACAATAACACAAGGGCCACCACTGCTGTCGTGTGGCCACCCCTGCAGAAGGCAGATGCCCTGACATGCTGTGATCACCTTCAGTTGTTTTATTGCTCCAAGACTACTACTCTGTTAAATAGATAAAGGGAGAGTAGACAACTTTGTCTTGTTTCTGATTTTAGTGGCATTGTTTTGAATTTGTCTCTATTAAAGTTAATGTTGGCCATGAGCCTGTAGACAGCCTTTGTTACGTTAAGGTACGTTTCTTGTACCCCTAATCTCTTTGAGACTTTACTTGTGAGGGGCGTTGGATTTTGTTAAAGGCATTTCCTGCCGCTAATGGGATGCTTATGTGTTTTTTGTCTTTAAGTTTGTTTATAAGGCGAATTACATTTATCAATTTATGTGCGTTGGACCATCCCTGCATCACGAAGATACAAAATGAAAAGGAAGAAGTCAAAGTATCTTTATTTGCAGTTGTTATGATAGTTTACAATAAGTGACCCAAAATTTCCCACTGGGAAACTCCTACAACTGATAAACACTTTCAGCAAAGTAACGATTAAAAAATAATTCACCAAAGAAATCAGTAGCCCTTCTACATACAATTGACCAATGGACTGAGAAAGAAAAGGTGAAAAAATGTCTTTCACAACAACCTCAATAATATAAAATATCTTGGTAAAACTCTAGCCAAGCAAGTGAAAGACTTATATGATAAAAAGCTTAAGACATTGAAAAAATTGAAGAAGATATCAGAAGATAGAAAGATTCCCCCATCTCCCATGCTCATCAATTGGTAGGATTAATATAGTAAAAAATGACCTTCCTACCAAAAGCTATTTATGGATTCAAGGCAATCTCCATCAAAAGTCCCACAAAACTCTTCACAGACCATAAGAAGACAATCTTCAGTTTTATGAGGAAACACAAAAACTCCTGGGTAGCTAAAACAATCCCGGGGGGCGGGGGGAACCGATTGGTGATATCACAGTCCCTGACTTCAAGTTGTATTACAGAGTCATAGTGAAATGAAAAAGAAAAAAATCATGATCTTGGCAAACAGACACATCAATCAATGGAATTGAACTGAAGGTTTACACATAAATCTGCACACATACGATTTTTTATTTTAAAGTTCCAGAAATACACACGGGAAAAAAGACAGCATCTTCAACAAATCTTGCTTGTCAGACTAGATGGCATCATGTAGAAAAATCCAAATAGATCCACATGCATCATATCACCTCACACAAAACTTAACTCCAAGTGGATCAATGACCTCAACATAAAACTAAATACACTGAACCTGTTAGAAGAGAATGTGGGGAATAGCCTTGAACTATTGGCATGGGAAAAGACTTTCTGAACAGAACACCATTAGCGTAGGAAGTAATCAACAATTAATAAATGGAACCTCATGAAACTAAAAAGCTTCTGTAAGGGAAAGGATACCATCATTCAACAAACCAGCCACCAACAGAATGTGGAAAGAGTTTTACCAACTACACATCCAAGAGAGGACTAATATCCAAAATATATAAAGAACTCAAAAGCTAGGTATCAAGAAAACAACCCAATTAAAAGTTTAGTACAGAACTAAACAGAGACTTCTCAGAAGAGGAAACTCAAGTGGCTTATAAATACTTAAAGAAATGTTCAAATTCCTTAGCCATCAGGGAAATGCAAATCATAACTACTTTGAGAGTCTGTCTTACACTTGTCAGAATAATGGAGATCAATTAAACAAGTGACTAAGTGACTGCTCAGGCCGGTGAGAATGGGGAACATGAGGAACACTCATTCGCTGCTGTTGGGAGTGCAAACTTCTACAGCCACTGTGAAAATCATTATGGTGGTTCCTTAGGAAGATGGAAATTGATCTACCTCAAGACTCAACTGTACCACTGTTGGGCAATACCCAAAGGATGCTTCATTCTACCATAGAGACACTTGATCAAGTGTGTCCATTGTTGTTCTATTCATTTTATCCAGAAATTGAGATCAACTTAGATGTTCCTCATTGGAAGAATAGATAAAGAAACTATAATACATGTACACAATGGACCATTATTTAACCAGTTAAAAAATGAAATAACAAAATTCACCGATAAATTGACAGAACTAGAAAAAATCATCCTGAGTGAGGTTACTCAAGCTCAGAAACACAAAAATGGTATGTATTCACCTAATGTGGATATTAACTGTTAAGCCAATGAGAACCAAACCACAATCCATGGAACCACAGAACTTGAGTGTGGGGTAGAGTAGGTGACCAGGGGCACAGATAGATCTCCCTAGGAGAGAGAAATAGAATAGAAAGTTATGGATGGATGCAGTGGTGGAGACGGAAATGGAAGAAATCAAGTGGAGAGGGAGAGGGAAGAAGAAGACTGAGGAGGATTATAGGGAGAGACAGATAAAATTAAAAGTCATTTGAAGGGTAGTGTGGAAACCTAACATAGTAGAAACTTCCTAAAACATATACACAAAAAAGGCAATCTAAATAAAATTGCTAAATAATGAAGGAGATTGAGCCCCACCTGGCCATCTTTTGTCACCGAATAAAGCTTTCAGTACTAGGATTGAGTTACATATAATTGTGTTGTTAGCTAAAGGTGTCACATGGAAACCCTCAAACAACCCAGGCTGTCGTCAGGACTACAAATGGCTCTCCACAAGCTGACGGCAAGGTCCCATTGCTGAAGACAACACCTTCACAACTCACTGAGCATGGAGAGGTTGCGCTGGTGTCTACATAGAGTCTTCGCCGCTATGTGCTGGTGTTTTGGTGCAGGAAGTTACCCTACATACTACTAAAGGAAAACCAGAAACACCAAAACAACCGAAACCCCTTTGATCGGCAATGACGGCATGCCTTCAAATGGGCTAGTGCAGCGGTACACAAGCCAGTGTCTGAATCCCCTGAAGACCCACTCTAGGAGATAGGACCCATACCTGACACCACTGAGGTGACCAAGCACCTGAAACTAGACAGCCCAGGGACCTAAGGTAAAACCAAATACCACTGTTCTTAAAAAAAATCACATTGAAATAAATGACTCCTAATGACATGCTGCCGTACTCATAGATCACGGCCTTGCTCAGCCATCATCAGAGAAGCTCCCTCCTGCAGCAGATGGGAAAAAATACAGGGGAAATTATCCCAAAAGTGAGAGTCCTTGAACACCCAGACTAAAGGGATGTCTCCATTAATTCCTCCCTTTGGGCCTCGAGGAAACCTGTAGAAGAGGAGCAGAAAGAGTGTGAAAGCCAGAGGGGATAGAGGGCACCAAGGAATCAGACCCTCTAAATCAACATTATCAATGAAGACATGGCATCACAGAGACTGAGGGCCTGCATGTGTTTGCACTCGTTAGGGTGGAGACATGCACCTATCCCTAAGCCAGAAGCAATCTCCAACTGATAACCATGTGCAAATGATAAACTAAACAAAATTAAGGGGACTAAACACTGTGAAACACTGACTAAACACTTCCCTCTCCCCTTCCCCCTCTCCCCTCTTCCCTCTCCCCTCTCCCCTGTCTCCCCTCCCCTCTCCCCTCTCCCCTCTCCTCTCCCCTCCCCTCTCCTCTTTCCCCTCTCCTCTCTCCCCTCATGAGTCAGGTGGCCCGATGCCAAACAGAAAATACTCTGACTTACCAAACAACGTGCAACATTTATACAAGAGACACAAAACCCTAAAAGGCAGAGCCTGTTCATTCAAGATTCTAAAATATAGTAAGAGGAGAAACCGTGTGTGAAATTATGTCTAAAAGTTAGTTAGGAGATCTTACTGATTAGTGAGTCATAGATTTATAACTGCAGATTCTCAGGGAGAAACAAACCATGGAATTTCAGAGATCACACCTAGAAGCGGAAAAAAAAATCATATCTTTCTTTATAGCCTTACGTTCATTTATTTTATGTTCTGTGACAAAATACCTTGACGAAAGCGACTAAGGAAGAAAGGTTTGTTTTGGCTTCAGTTCCAAAGAAGAACACTCCATCACAGTGGGGAGGACAGACAGGGAAGAAATGATGACAGGAGCAGGAGCAGGAGCAGGAGGTCACATTGGTATCCATACTTAAGAAGCAGAGAATGAACAGGAAGTAAGGCCAGCTATACACCCTCAAGGCCCACCCATCCCCAGCCCACCCCCACTGATGGATGAACTTCTTCTGGCAAAGCTGCACCTACTAAAGGTTTACAGCCTTCCCGAGCAGCACTGCCAGCTGGGGTCGAGTGTTGAACCACTTAGTCCATGGGGGACATGTTATATCTAAGTCACAATACCACAATAATCCTTTAATCTTTTTTCTAATTTTGCTTTGTGGGGGGGGGGGGAGGGAGAAAGAGGAGAGGGAGGAGAGGGAGAGAGAGAGAGAGAGAGAGAGAGAGAGAGAGAGAGAGAGAGAGAGTGCAGAACATCATGCATGGGCCATGGTACATGTATGGAGGTCAGAGAACAACTTTTGTGAGTAGGTCTTCCTAAGGCAGAGTCTCCCTTGTTGTTTCGGCCACTCTGCATACTTTAGGCTAGCTCACCTGTAAGCTTCCAGACAGTTCTCTTGGCTCCGCCTCCCATCTGCCTCAAGTTCCAGGGATTGAAATCAGGTCATCTGGCTTTTCCAGCATGCACTTTTATCCCTGAGCCATCCACACAGGCTTTCAGCCGTCCTTTTCTATAAATGCTTTAATTATGTACTTTAAAATGAAAGCTAAGGAGGCAGAGAGAAGGCCGAGAGGCTAAAAGCTCTAAGCGACTACCTCAGTTCAACTCTCAGGGCGCACCTAGATGGCTCACAAACACCTGTAATTGCAGCTCCAGGGGATTGGCTCTCCCAGCCTCCAGGAGCAACCTGCACTCACGCACGCACTCTCACACACGCGTGCGTGCACACGATGTTTTAAAAATCGAAGACCAATGTAAATCCAAAGTATGACTAACAAACCAAAAGCATACAAAGAGAAAAGTAGAAGCTGTCAGAATAAAAGCAGACATCAGTGCAACAAGCAAAACGGAGGAGCATAGGGGAACCTGCTAGCATAGAGGGCGGCCAGCCTCCAGAAGTCTCAGGGAAGGCTGGGGAAGAAAAGAGATGCACACTAAATCAGCTGCTCGCAATGAGATCTTTTGAGAGACAGCCGCTGCAGTTATAAAACTTCACATGAAATCTAACTCAAGCAAGCAATACCATGCATATAAAACCAGCAAATAATTAATCTAATTATTAAAACCATTTTAGAAAACTAGGAACCCCAGGTGGCAATGATATTCATTGTCAGTTTTTTTATTTTTTTTATTTAATGTATATGCATACATTGTAGCTGTCTTCAGACACACCAGAAGAGGGCATCAGATCCCATTACAGATGGTTGTCAGCCACCACGTAGGTGCTGGGAATTGAACTCAGGACCTCTGGAAGAGCAGTTGGTGCTCTTGACTGCTGAGCCATCTCTCCAGCCCCTCATGTCTAACGTTTTAAGATTTTTTTCAGAGTAATTTTTCAAGAACGCCATCCTCAGATGGCCATGACTACATGTTCCTTGCATGTTTCCCAGGAATGATTAGTCCCTGAGTCAAGTAAACTCTGGGCACTGTGTTCATTTTTTTTTTTTTAGTTAATATAAACTTAAAATTAATACTTGACCAATAACACACATATGATCACTTCAATGTTATATAGAAATTTAAAAAAGAAATGGCACAAACCCTAACCCTTCTCCTAACCCTTTACAGAAACACAGAAGGACTCTGTCCTTGGCTTAATCTCTGATGTGACCACCTTGAACTCCTTAATAATGTTTAAGCTTGGCTCTCATCTTTTGATTTTGTACAGGGCCCTGAAACATATGTAGCCAATTCTGTTATGTACTAGAAAATCAATATCATAGTAAAATATAATAATCTCTCACTTAAAAAATGACTGCATGTAAGAAAATAGATTAAATACAACAGTACATCAATGACTTGGAGTAAACGTGAGTATTTGCAGATTCTAAAAAGGCATGGTTGGAACTAAACACAAAGTCGGTGTTTTTGCATGAGGACTGGGATTTAGTGCCTGCACTCACATGAAAAACTGGCTGTGGTGGCACATGCTTGGAATCCTAGCTCCATGGAGACAGAGTTAAGCAGATCCTTAGAGCTTGCTGGATCTAGTGAACTCCAGATCCCAGCTAAAGACCCTGCCTCATAAAACAAGGTGTGGCCAAGCAAGGAAGCTTAATCCCAACATCCCATTGAGGCAGAGGCAGAATTTGAGGCCATCCTGATCTACACAGCGAGTTCAGGTCAGCTACCATTGTGTAGAGAAACTGTCTCAAAGAACAAAAACAACAAAAAATGCATAACTCTTGTGTTAACTAGAACCTGCCACCCTCGCTGGAGCAAGCACATTCTGGATTGGTCAAAAAAGAAACTTACTGCAAAATAATTCATTAGTAGGTGGCTTTGTTACCTTTTAAATAAAGTGCAACAAGAAGGTACAAAATAATCTTTAGTAGAGAGCTTTGTTACATTTTAAATGAAACATAGAAAAAAGTGGGAGAAGGGAACACAGTGGTACAGGAAGCTTGCATCTATGCTCCTAGCTATAGGGAGGCTGAGCAGGGCGAGCATGTGAGTCTAAACGCTGAAAAAAAGCAATTTAGCAAGATAGTAAAATCCAGCCTCAAAAATAATGAAATGTGGGTAAGGAAAAAATAGTTCACTTGGTAAAGATCCTGCCAAACAAGCCCGAGGTCCTAAGTTCGGGCACCCTGCACCTACATACAAAACTGGGCATCTGTAGCCCCAAGGCTGGAGGGGGAGATAGAGACAGACAGCTCGTTGGCCAGCCAATCTAGGCAGAGTGGTGAATGTGAGATTAAGTGATAGACTGTCTCCAAAAGTAAAAGAGGAACGCAAATTAGGGCAGACACTGGCTGCTGGCTTTCAGCCTTCACCAGCAGGCATGCGCATATCTACACAGCCGCACTAAAATATCTCAGCCAGAAAAGGAAGGGAAGAAGGAAGGAAGGAAGGAAGGAAAGAAGGAAGGAAGGAAGGAAGGAGGGAGGGAGGGAAGGAGGGAAGGAAGGAGAAGAAGAAAGGAAGGGAAGGAAGGAAAGAAGGAAGGAAGGAAGGAAGAAAGGAAGGGCGGGCACAGGGAAGGAAGGAAGGAAGGCAGGAAGGAAAGAAGGAATGAAGGAAGGAAGAGAAAAAGAAAAAAGGAAAGTGAAAGGAAGTCTTTCCCACCAGGGTGAGAGAGCACAAGCATGTGGTCCAGGCTGGCACAGTATGGCACAGGGGACAGAAACAGGATGCTTCCGGAGGACAAGCTAGGCATTAGGTCATTATAATCAACAGAATTGTAAACTACCAAGACTCAACAAGACTGGCCAATGAACTGTGAATCCATAATATTGGTGGGCACAAGAAGAGTAAACACAAATGAAGAATATCATAAATACGAACGACAATTATTTAAAAGGCTTGTCCACTAGTTTTCATAGCTGTGACAAAATTCATCAGGAAAACAATTTAAAGGGAGGAAGGGTCTGTTTGGGGTCGGTGTCAGAAGCTTCGTGACTCCATTCATTGTGCACCGTTGGTGACAAGCACCATGGGAGTGAATGACAGAGACTTGCTGGATCAGAGCCCATAAAACCAGCATAGCATCAAAGCGACTTCCTCTTGCTAGACAAATAGATCCCTGCTTTCCGTTGGTTTGATTTTATTGTTTCTTTGTTTCGTTTTTGGTTTGGTTGAGGATGTTTTACTTCCAAGCCTTGCCCAGGCTGACCCTGAACTCTCTCTCCCAATCCTCCTGCCTCAGGCTCCCACCAGATGAGATAGTGACTTGTGCATGATAACTAGGTTCGGACTAAACATTTAAAGCAGGAAAAAAACAGCGCAGTGCCTGTGCGTCAACAGCACAAATAACTGACAAAAGTCAGCAGAATCTATAAAGTACTATTTTAATATATGAAGAAACGATATTGCAAGTATATTGCTAAGCTGCCACAGAGTCCCATTAATAGGCACTAATCGATGAAAAAGGAGTGAGCCGGTGCTCACTGCTCTCCTATTACACAGTGAATAGAATCCCTACCAAATACCAGTGGAATTGTTTAATGAAACAAGTATTTATAAAATAATTCTAAACTTAAAAAAAAAAATAAACAAGTGAGAGAGGTTGGAAGCAGTTTTCAAAGGCAGGGGGAGCCGCCTTGGCAAATTCTAAAGTGTGCCGTGACGCTCCAACCATTAAGTGTTCCACTGGCAGGAGAATGTGCAAACAGATCAATAGAACAGGCCGAGCGTGCACAGAAGGGATGTGAAAAATGTGTGAGACTCAGAGGGCGATAGAAGGAACATCACACCCAAGGGAGAAGGAGCGGGTGAATCAACAAATGGTATTTTTATTTATGGAGGAAAGTTCGGGGTGGGGGAAATAAACACATGTCAACGGTCACTGCAACTGGGGTGCAGCCCGGCTTGCAGAATCAACAACAGAAACAGTGCACGGGAAAACGCGGACATACTGAGCCATGGAGCCTATGTAGATTTGTGTCCGTGTGGTATCAGAAATACCTCGCTTCAAGTAGAGGTGAGAACGTGGGTTCTAGGGGATGGATCGGTGATGGTTTTGTATTTAAACAGCCTTGGGTTCTATTTCTAACACCCACACAAAAGGGGGGAAACCGTAAAAATGAAAATGAAAGTCCAGCTAGGACGTGTTGGAGAGAGATGATTTTCAACAAACACACACAAAAGTCAGATTAAAAACTAACCGAAAATCTAGACCCGAGTAGAAGACCTGAAGGCGGGTGTCCAGTACACGGTGAGCAGATTGCAAGATTGGGCTGGTCCATCTGTGCCCCAGTGGCCATGGGATGGAGCTTCCATTCTTCTTGGTTTTAAGGTTGGGTGTGACAATTCAATAATGCAGGTTCTTGTGGGGTGTGGTGGCACTTGCGCTCAGCACGCAGGTGGATTGTTTTGTGTTTAGGGCCATACAGCTTTCCAAACCAGCCAGGGATACGGAGTGAGACTCTTTGCAAAAGCAAGTCAAACAAAACAAAAAATGAAACAAAACCAAAGCTTCCAATGAATGCACACATTTGGGAGCCTCAAAACATGTCTCTCTACTTAATTCCATTTCTTCATATCTAAGCTTTAAAAATGTGAGCACACCCTCCAGAGATGGGAATCTGGCTGTAGACGGCCCAGTGCAGTTATGCTGCACATAAATACCTCTACCGTTGGCCGGCTTAATAAAGTCTACATTGACTCAGTCCTTTGGACCAAGGCTTGTTTTTCGTTAGTTTGTTTTCAATGTTTAGAAAATTGAGAGTCAATGCAATGACAAGATATACTGCAGAGAAATCCTTCACTTCACTTCCCCCGGAGTATCGTGTTGTATGACTGTAGTAATTGGGCAGTGGACATGGGACAGATAAAGAGGAAAGGTTTTGGGAGACAACCGCTATGACACAGACTCTAACCCTGTGGTTCTCCTGAAGATCAAAGGACGATGCTTTGAAGCTTTCTTACCTGAATCCCTCCCCTCCGGAGAGTGGACTGAGCCTCTCCTTCAGCCAGAGTCTGTAAGCCAAGCGGAGGAGCGTCTGCCCCAAAGCGGATGTGCTTTATCACCTACGCAACTCCCTACGCAGAGAGATGGGGTCGATGAGACATCCAATGTGTGGCAAGCTACTGTACAGGCGAGGTCCCCCTCAGTCACTAGATGAGCAGTCTGTTCCCTTCCTTGCCTTGCTAACAGGACTGTAGGTCTGCACATTAAGGGCGTAACAGAGCCAGGGTGGACAGGATCCGAAGCCATCTGAAATGTGTGAAGAATCAGCAGGAAAGTTGCAAGGACGCAGACTCTGAAACAAAACTTCCACAAACAAACAATAATAACAGAACATGGAGTTCATTTTGTTTTGGCCAATGACTCCTGGGCACAGGATGCAGTTGGATATACCCAATGACATTAAATATAAAAAGACAGGAAGGTGGGCATCAGTGGGGGGATCTTGAAGGAATAAGGGGAAGAGAAAAACATCATCGAAATATATTGTGCTTAAAAATTAATTTAAAAGGGCAGATTCCTGGACATGGCTTTCTGGAGATATGATTCCTATGTCTTTGTCCCAGGCAAGTCTGCTGGGAGCTATTCCCTGACCACACCCGGGAGCACTGCTTGGGGCCTGGGACGACACCCTAACCCAACTCCTACCCCTAGTCACACACCCCTGGTTAGGCAAACTGTTTCAAGCCTGGAGAAGTTTAGGCATTTCACAAAACTGATGGACTCGCTCACCGACAAAGTTAACTTCTAACATTTCTAGTACTGTTCCGCAAGAGGTTTACTGGAATACCAGATTTGGGTAGATATTGCCGTTTGGGCCATTTCACCTGGCCATGCACCTCCACCAGGAAGCAGCTATTCAGACTACCCCGTCATAGGAGAGAGGCTCACCCCACACCCGCAATCTCACATTCTCAGGATCCAGGCCCTTTAACCAAACTGCAAAATGAAGTGCTGGTCGACCTGTAGGACCTGGGAGATCCACATAGACAAGAAGACTCCTTTCGCCCACTGACTTTCTCTAGGATTGAGTCTTTGTGTCTAAAGACATGATTACCACCGTTTAAAGGTCTGAGAATTTTATGTATGATTCTTTACTAAAGTACAATAGATATCTGGCTCGTTAGAGTAGGAAGAATGGTGAAGGCAAAAAATAAAAGTAATTTTAAACTTTAAAAGTAGATTGGCTCTTTCCCAGTTCCCAAGAGCATCTTGCTGAGAAGGCTAAGACAGATGCCGCTTATCTTCTCAGACAGAACAAGATCTTTCTGAATTAACGCCATGGGCCTTGTGTTTTCAGGGAAAACTGGTGTGTGGAGGGATCGACAGTTTCCTTAAAGCTCAGTTATATGGTACTTGGCATGGGGGACGCCATGTTGATCTGACCCACTGGGGCCCGCACAGGAGCTCAGTTCACAGCAATGCTCACATAGCTTGTTCAGCACTAGTATAAAATATTGCTGAACCACACCCGTTTTAATCACATGCATCTCCCTGTTCTTGGTAAGGCTCTGGGCAGATAGGTTCTGCAGAAAGGGAAATGATACAGACAGTATTTTCTGACTCCTCACTTTCCCAGTCTGTGGCAAGGTTGATCCAAGGAGCCTACCATGCTCACAGAGTGGACAGTCCTACTGCGGTTGCTTGAGATCACAATACCAGCAGAACCTCAGCATGCCACGCTGGTCACTACACTCAGCAGAAGAGGAACTGAGCTTAGGTCTTTCAGGGCTTGAAACCAAGACTCAACCAACCTACCCCATATGTACTATATCTTCTTGCTTCATCTAGAAGTCCCATCCCCAACCCCAACTTCCTCATGATGACCAACACCAGCAGATCAGCCACCCCAGGACCCAGCTGACCACATCAGGAACTTCGCACTTTGAAAGCACAAAGTCCCTAGGTACCCACACCCTCCTGGAGCTCCAGCCATCACTGTAAGCCCTCTGTAAGTAAAGGCTCCTTGAACAAGAACTAAACCACTGCCAGGACTACTGTGGGCAAGGCTGGGCATGGCTTGTCCTACAATGGAAACAGTGGTTGATTCCACCCATTATCATTCTCCCTTTCTCCCTAGTCACAGAGCCTTGGTTTGTTCAACCAAGAGAAAAGGCGGTGTTAAATCTCACGGGTCCTCTCCCTTGTACTTACCTGGTAACCATGTAACCGAGTCTGGCAGACTGAATGGAAGTGAACTGTTTGTGGGACCGCTAGAAAGCCTATACCCACCCAGAAGAGCATTCGTGGCCCTTCGTCTACTTCCCTTCTGCCAAACCTGGAACTCAATGGCTGGAGCTTTGTCACCCAACTTGAACTATAGTGTGACCTTGAAGAAAGCTCCTTGAGTGTGCAAAGAATGAATGGGGGGAGGGGCTTCTCTATGATGCCACCATCAGTTTCCTGTTGCTGAGCTGCTTGACCCAGATGTGTTTAATTTAGTGAAATGTTTGATTCCTTTCTTTTGTTGTAGAGGAGGCTGACCCCAAACGATCTGATCTTCCTGATAGTCACCCAGGAAATACTGGTAAGTTGTGTGACTTCCTACTCCCCTGTGACTTTGGGGAGTTTTGACAAGTAGGGAGAATCTTCTTCAGGCACTGTAAACCATCTGCCAAATATCCTGAGTATATGGTCTTCCCTCGGGTGGTGAGAATGATGGCTGGTATTGGAGAACACTTAGTGATGCCCCGTGAACCCGTTCTTCACCGCCCTCCATCTGCTTTCCACGGGAATAAAAAGGAAAGAGTTACTAGGCGAGTGTGTGAATCTGTGTGTCTGTCTGTTATGTCTGTGTGTCTGCATTTGTGTATGTGTGCCTGAGTGTGTCTGTGTTGTATGTGTCTGTCTGTGCGTGTGTGTGTGTGTGTGTCTGTGTGAGTCTGTGTTGTGTGTGTCTGTGCATGTGTGTCTGTATAAGTCTGTCTGTGTCTCTGTGTCTGTGTGTGTGTCTGTGTCTGTGTCTCTATGTGTGCCTGACATGTACAATGCCAGTGCTCTCCAACTGAACTCCATTCCCAGCCTCTGAACTTAATCTTGAAGCAAAATAGAACAGATCTTTATGCAGTCCTTATGCTACTGCTTTCCATTACAAAAGAATTAGCCACCATTAATTATGATAGTGATAATTATACAATACATAAAATATACTGTGTAGATCAAATATGCAATTAAATAATTACCATTTTATAAGCTTTTATGGGATACTGAGCAAGGTTAACTGCAGAGGGAGATGGGAGCTTCTGTTTCATTCTTTCTCCTTTTCATTCAGGTCAGGACCCCAGCCACGCTGGTGCTACCCACAGTCATGATGGGTCTCCCACCTCAGCTAAACCTCTCTGAAAACACTCTTCCAGATGCCCACAGGCTTGTCTCCTGGGTGATTCCACAGCTTTTCAAGTTGCAAATGTGTATTAACCATATGTGTTATACAGTTTTTTGTCACCTTGATACAAGGCAGGATTATCTGGGGCAAGGGAGCCTCTCTTGAGAAAATGTCTCTATCAGTTTGGACTGAAGGCAAGCAGGTGGAACATTGTCTTGATTGATGGTTGATGTGGGAGGGCATAATCTACTGTGGGTGGGCGGTTCTGGGTTGAATGCCAAAGCGGACTGAGCAAGCCATGAGAAGCAAACCAGTAAGCAGTGCTCTTCCATGGCCTCTGCTTCAGTTCCTGCCTCCAGGTTCCTGCCTTGAGTTCCTTCCCTGATTTCCCTTCATTGTGAGCTGTGACCAGGACACAAAGCCAACCTTTTTCTCTCAAAGTTTTTGATCATAGTCTTTAGAAAGTAAACAAAGACACTGTCACAGCAGCTTTCCACTACAATTCATTGTTTTCAGGCCTCCGATAAGAATGTGAGATTCATACTGGGATCATATTCTGTTGTAAAATGGGTAGGAGGGAGGACGGGGAAAAGGGGGGAGAGAGAGAGAGAGAGAGAGAGAGAGAGAGAGAGAGAGAGAGAGAGAGAGACAGAGAGAGAGAGAGAGAGAGAGAGAGAGAGAGAGAGAGAGAGAGATAATGAGAATTAAGTCTGAGGTAAGACATACTTGAAGGACTAGAAATTCCCCCGCTGGGTTCCACATCTTTTGAGTTCCCACTCAGACACCCGCCACAGTGACAAGCTAGAGACCAAGCGTTTAACACCCAGGGAAGTATTCCATCCTCAAACTGAGCATGGGCTCAACTGAGGGAGGCTCCACAGCCTCAGCTTCTGAATCCTAGAGTGCTCTTCTGGTAGAAATGAAGCCATTTCTTCTAGGACATAGGGTTTGATTTGAATGGCTGAGATGATTGTCTCAGGACAAGAGGATTCCTGTCTCCTTTGTGAGCTGCCTGGAACTCTTTTCTTCCACCATTCAAACAGACTTCTATCTTAGTTGGGTTTTACTGCCATGAACAGACACCATGACCAAGGCAACTCTTATAAAGGAGAATATTTAATTGGGGCTGGCTTACAGGTTCAGAGGTTCAGTTCATCATCATCAAGGCGGGAGCATGGCAGCCTCCAGGCAGGCATGGTGCAGGCAGAGCTGAGGGTTCTATGTCTTCATCTGAAGGCTGCTAATGGAAGACTGACTTCCAGGCAGCTAGGGTAAGGGTCTTAAGCCCACGCCTGCAGTAACACATCTACTTCAACAAGGCCATACCTCCTAAGAGTACCAATCCCAGGGCCAAGCATATATAAAACATCACAGCTTCTTAGGGCACAGAAACTTAAGCAATGCATCCAACCTTCCATAGGTCATGGCACATATATGACATACCACTAAAACAGAGGAGTTACCTATAGTTGCCCTCTGCTATCTCTCAGGAGAGATATATACATAGCAAACCACTGGAGCACATGTCTTTAATCCAAGCATGGGGAGACAGTGTGGATCTCTGTGAATTCAAGGCCAGCTTGATCTACACAGTGAGTTCTAGGCCAGCCAACGCTACATAATGAGAACCTGAGAAAGAAAGAGGAGGAGGAGAGGGAGGAACAGGAGAGGGAGGAGGAGGAGGAGGAGGAGGAGGAGGAGGAGGAGGAGGAGGAGGAGGAGGAGGAGGAGGAGAAGAAGGAGAAGAAGGAGAAGAAGAAGAAGAAGAAGAAGAAGAAGAAGAAGAAGAAGAAGAAGAAGAAGAAGAAGAAGAAGAAGAAGAAGAAGAAGAAGAAAACAAGAACAAGAAGTATTTGTCTAGTTTTATCTTTCCTTTGATGTCAAAGGCCTCAGGGCAACTGTTCTGAGACCCTAGATTGAGGTGTCTGAAGACTCACAAGTCTGAAGTGAACAGCAGGCCATCCTTCACCTGGGATGTCCCCACACTCAGGGCCAAGCATGATCAATCTGATGGAAGGTCTAGTATTTCTTCTTGACACTAGTGACGAGCTTCGCGTCTACCATAGCAACTGCATGGAAAGGATTTGAAAGAAACCAGCCTGCTGATTTCTGTGGGTATGAATGGACTGGATGTGGTTTGGGGCAGAGACTGCATAGATGTCATCCAGATGTGCTTCCTCATACCACAAAGAAAGAGAGGAGGGTGAGGGTGAAGGTGGGGATACCCTTCCACCTATAACTGAGCTATTTGTTTCACATTCCAAGCCTCAGTGAATGTCCCTGTGTCACATGAGAATATGACATCACCATTAGCAAGCATCTATCACCATTAACAAATATACTTTAAACCAATACTAAAGAGTCAACCGCCAGCACCATGACAGTGCTTCCCTCCAGCCTGGCCCCGATACTACACAGCACTACTCACCCAAGGACCTCTAGGTTGGGTTTGCCCCAGACAGTAGAACATAGACAACAGCTATAGCTGGTAATGCCTCTGCTAGGTCAACACATAGGAATTTAAAGAGCTCTGAGGTGTCAGTCACAGACTTGTACAGCTCATCCCCCAAGGCCAGTCAATATCTAGTGGTCCTCACAGTCTTGACTCCATTTCCTAGGCGTTTGTACTAAGATAGTTCTCTTTGTCATGGCCCTGAGTTGTTTGCCCTCCAAGCCTATGAGATCTATAAAAAGAAAGACTATAGGTAGCTGCCTTACCCAGAGCATGGACACAGGCTCGGAGATGTGAGGGTCTCTCTCAGGAAGCCTTGGAAGGTCTCAGGGGGTCAGCCCTCTCCACAGCCTTCCACGTCATATCTGAGGCCAGAACAAGTACTTCCAAATCCTTAGGCCGTAGTTTAGGGGCCACTCCAGATGTCAGATCAACCCTACAACCACAAAAGCATTGCCAATTTCCCATATTCATCTATCACGCATGCCAGAGCAGCTAGTATTCTGCTAGCCAGGGGTGCAGCAGAGTGGGCAGTAGGGCCCTGACCTGCTTGGCTCTTTCAATCCCGACCAGAATTAAAGCAATGACTTCTCTCAAAGACAAATGAATAAAAAGTCCAAGCACTGTTAGGGTCAAAGAAGACTACAATGACCAAAATATCAAGAGATAGTATGCTGTGCTACCGAGAGTCCCCTTTGAGGGAGAACCTGATAACCAGGTATTCAGGATGCTGTTGGTGAGTGGCCCTTTTGAAGGCATCTCCCATTCACTGATTGATGAAAGCCCAGGGATAAAGAACTGGCCACTCCCACCCAACCCAAGACATTCTGCAGTCCCCTCTACCACAACTCTCGGGAGTGTTGACTGAGTCTCCCCCAGTTAAGATCATAGTGGATTTCTCCCTCTGCCCACGCCTGCCCCTTGCCACATCCTGCCACAGGGTGGAAGTGTGGTTCCAAGGACCTTCCTTAATAAGTATTTTGTCTTCTAAATCCACGTCAGCATTGGGAGTCAGGGAGAGATAATAAAACATTTTTAAGTTTTTCCATAGAGCTAGAGAATCCTTGAAGTATATTTTTAATTGATCAGAGATTGTATATGTGCATATAAATATGTTTTGATCAAATCTACTCCCCATTCCCTTTCCAATCCCTCCCCTAGACCAACTACCACCATTCCATCCCAACTTTGTGTGTTTTTAAGCCCACTGGGAAGTCAAATGAGACTAAATACACGGCAGCATGTTGGTGAAGAGAGCCCAGTCAAAGTGATGGGTAACCGCCATTGTAAGTGGTGTGGAAAGAGTTGCATTACTTGGAAAAGAGCCTGCTGGCCCCCATCCTTCCCCAGCCACGAAGTCTAGTCTCCGCAAGGGGTGCCCACCCCAGACAGAGGTCTAGGGCCCTTTGGGGAGAAATAGTAAGAGAATTTCAATCCTCCAAGGACCTCCAGGCTCCTGTGTACCAGTGTCTGTCGCTGGCGCAAATGTGGGGCGCTTCATGATCCCCAGGCCCAGCTGACAACGTTCCAAGTTGCACTGAGCTCTCACAGACTTTGCAGAAGAACCCTTCACTCCAAACCACTAATGAACTTCTTTCAGCCCCAGCTTTAATTAGTTTTCATTGCAATATTAATGATCCCAACAAACCATTTCAACTTTGCTGGTGCACAGCTGGAATTCCTTCATCTGGCATTTGGTCTCTTTATAAGAGACTCCCAGGCGCCTCCTCCTCTCCGCTTGCCCCAGCGAGGGGGAATAAGCTCACACTCTTACTTTGCGTATCCCTCGGCCAGCCCAGGGACAGTAGCTTTAATAATTCTGAAGCTGGGAGCATTAAACACATCACAAACTGCCATACAAGTAACATATAATATAACTCCAGGATTTTAATTACAGTGACTAATATATGTACCAACTCTGAAGTCTCAACGGTACCATTAGGCCACATGCACGGACATTATTGGGAGGCTTAAAATGTGCACGAGGTGTGCCATTAGTTGATCCAAGACCTTCCAGGTCTAGAGTTCTCATCTGGGACCCGAGATTCATTTCTTGGGCAGTTTGAACCACCAAGCCAAAGGCAGTGTTTCTTTCATTAGTGGTGATGAAAAATGATTAAACTTGGTCTCCGGCTCAGGTCAGCTGTGTTGAACATGTCTGGGCTGTGTGGCAGAGCAGTGAGGCGTTCTAGGTGGGTTCCTCTGGCCCCTTATTCTTCTCTGGGGGAGAAAAACAGCAACGAACTGAATTGGAACTGTGGACCCCTGAACCTTGCCAGCCTGGCCTTGCAGGAAAGTGACCTGGACTTCTATGGGAATTCACAGTGTCCATTGTGGCATCCTCCCAGACATAGGGCAGAGCTGGATTAATCCCTGAATCAGTCCATTTGTTCTTGCTGAAACACAGTGCCCGAGGCTGGGTTTTTTCGTTTGTTTGTTTGTTTGTTTGTTTGTTTGTTTTTGGTAAAGCAAAAGAGTTTATTCAGCTCACATTTTAGAAACTGAAAGTCCAAGATAGAGTGTCTCCATGTCTGGACTATGGTGAAAGCCCTGGTGTTGTAGCATGGCAGGAAAGAGAAAGAGAAGCTTCAGTATCCAGAAGGGGCAAAAAAAAAATGCAGGAACAACAAAGTCTAATGAGAGCTGACCTTTGAAACTAGAACCTATCTTTCCAAGGCTGGAGCCCTATGGCCTAGTGACCTCCCACCAGATCCACCTCCTAAGGTCCTCCACCACTTCTCAACACTCAACCTGGAGACCAAGGGTCCAGCACAGGTGCCATATTAAAACCACAATGACACCCACTGGGCTTTCCCGTGAAAGGCCAGCAGTCTCAGCTCAAAGTCTAAAGAACT
This sequence comes from Rattus rattus, assembly GCF_011064425.1. Taxonomy (NCBI): domain Eukaryota; kingdom Metazoa; phylum Chordata; class Mammalia; order Rodentia; family Muridae; genus Rattus; species Rattus rattus. The sequence continues at coordinate 8,432,860 of NC_046166.1, read as the reverse complement.
TAGAGAACTCAGGTTTGGCATGGCCGACATCAGCATACAGCAGCCATGCTGTGGGGTCATCAGTAAGAAGCTCACAGTGATGGTATGAGTCCAGAGGTGTAATCAATGTAAGTAGGTCACAGACAATGCCCGAAAGGGGATCAGAGCAAGGAAGGCAAATTGGCCACACATAGGAGGGCATGGAGAGAGGAGCGGTCACAGAAGCTCACACTGGGGAGTAGAGTAGACATCTCCAGAGTCCATGCCAAAAACAAAAGAGCTTCTCCCACTCTCCTAACAGTAGAAAAGGTTATTGCCCACAGCTTTGGATGTCTCCCATCAAGATCATTGACATGGCGACCATCGACATGGCCTCCATTGTAAGAAGCTTCCATGACTCATCGGGTAGGGGCTACAACCGAGACAAGTCTCCAACCCAGTGTCTCTACATCCTCATCCTCAGAGGAGCAGGAACCTACTGTAGCCAGGTTATTCCTCACACACGACCCTTTCCTGTGACCTTTCAAGACCCACTAGTAGGGGCATCCTGGTTCCAGAAACCATCATAAGAACTGTTTATCCAACTTCCCAGGTCTTGGAAATAACCCTATAGCTCCTGGCAAGCTCCCAGTAACAGACCATAAAAAAGGAACCTATGTACAAAATGTTATAAAATATTTGTTAATAAAATGCCATGTAATGTACAAGGCCTACTTTATTAAATTGTTATTTGATGATAAAATTATTAAACTATTGTTTGTCCATTTTATGTGTGTGGGTGTTTGCTAATGTGTATATGTGGTGCATACCTGGTACCTGCAGAGGCCAGAAGACTCTGAGACTAGAGATACAAATAACTGTGAGTCTCCACATGGATGCTAGTGAATTGAACGTAGGTCATCTGGAAGAGCGGTCATCGCTCTTAACCACTGACAGCCAAGGAAAGAGAAACCCATCTGACATCTTGGAAAAACAAGCCAAAGTTGATTAGAGACTTACATAATGAACCTAAGCCATAAACATCCTTAGAAAGGGACTAAATCAATCCAGTCTTAGCCCAGGCAGACAATATTTGACTTGATTCCCAAAGAACAATCCATAAATGGGGGGAAAAAAGATACCATAAGCAATTATCAGAAGTAAAAGCTGCCCATGCAGAGCCTTAAAAGAACAAATGGGCCTAGGGAAAGCATCTGTATGTGTAAGAAAGAACTTAAAACTAATTAAAGAGATTTCTACACATAGCGGGGAAGGAAATAACTCAGTCAAAGATGGGCAGACGTGAACACGGTTGCTTTGCCAAGAAGAGTGCACCCATACCCATACAACTTCAAAGAAGGTCATGAGAAGATTATATGATTTCAGAACCACAGGGGATATGTGAAGGAAGAGACTGCCCACCGTCTATAAGACCAAGGCAATGCGGTCTGTAGAAAGTAATGGAGAGAATCAGGTCCCTCACATGCTGCCATGGGTCATGGGAAGTGGGGTGGTTGCTTTGAAAACTTCAAAGGCTGACCTCCGTGGATACTTGTATAGAAGCTCCTTTATACAGAACCCTGTACAAGGAAGCCTGGTACAAAGCTTAGGGAGGGTGTGGTAATGTGGAAACTGAACAGTCCCGAAGGGGAGTGACAGCTGAGGGGAGCTGCAGAGCTCTGTCAAGGAGGGTTCAAGCTTGACACCTGCCATGTCCATTTCTTGGACTCCTCTAGCCCCGTACCCCAAAACACCTTTTTAAGAGGCGCTGACAATGTGTGTGTGTGTTTCTATTGCTTACGTCCCTACTGCCTCAGTCTGAAGCAGTTAAGTTCCGCTTGCTTCAGGGGCTGTGAGTCCTCCTGTTGGCCCCCTCCTAGGTGCATCTCACTTCCTATCTGAGACATTTTTCTGGTTCAAGGGCAGCTGGACACACCTGTGGGACCCCAGTGACACCCATACCTCAAAGTCTCAAATACATGGGTGTTTATATCTAGGGTCACCCTTGACCTATGGAAGGATGGGCTTCGAGTGATGAAAGAGCTTCATCTAAGCAACCCCCAGGCGGCTTTTATGCCGGTTCAAGAAGCTATTAGGAAATTTGTGCCAGACAGGAGCGTAGTCCTACCTATTAGCTACAGAAAACCCCCAACTGCAGCCTTGAACTGAGTTTCACAATCTCTCAGCCCATCTTAAACACTTCCTCCTTGGAATTTGTCCCAAATGTACTACCTGTCTCAGGCCTTTGTCTTAGGCTCTGACGAAGGCACCCAAAATGAGATAACTCAAAATACTTAACAAGTGCTAAGAAGGTTGTCCTGTGCCCTGTTGCCTTGTAGAATTGGTCTCCTTGGAGATGCTGGTACCAAAGTGAGGAAGGAGATAATGATGGAGCAGGTATGGTGGGGAGGTGGGGTCTGGGCTCTGAGCCTGGCCAAGGTGAATATAAAATTCAAGTGAGAGATCAGAGGCACCAAGTCTTGATGGCAAGTGATCTTCCAGCGTCCAAGTCAAGGTCAAGCCCTCGTGTGCCTGGCAGGTTAAATAACAGAATCAAGGAACTTACTCAAACACTGCTCTGGAAGGTAGGGTATGGCTGGGTTTCTATCAAAGGTCTCTGAACAAGCTGGCCCACCCTGGATCTCCACTTGTCTTAAATGACTGGCACTGGACGGGCTAGCACCTGGCATCCAGGGGCTCTGTAGCTCATATGAGAAGTGAGATGTTGAGAAGGCAGGTGACATTTTTGCTTTGAGAGTAAGACAAGTCTCTTCCATGATAGCTGGTTTTGTAAGGGAGGATTTGAGCTAGCCCAAAAGCTTTAAGCTCCTGGTAGTCACTCCAGAGCCAGAGGGATCCCTCACAAGAACAGGGGATTTAGTAAGGCCATGGCCTTCCTGATCCAGTAGGCTGGAAATTCATATTAGTTTCTTTCATCAGAAAAAAAAATTTCATTAGAAACTCCTAGAAACATCATATATACTGTTGACCAAGGTAAAACATCCTGTAAGAAAACACAAGTGCTAGCAAACTTAAAAAACAAACAACAAAACAAAACAAAACAAAAAAACACTAGCCCAGGGACATGAAACAGAACAGGAACCTTTAATCACATTTTATGAGCAACATAGAGAGTCTGAATAAAGACCAATGGTCACTAGTCCATCCAGCCTTCCATCTACCTATTCACCTGTCTAGTCCTCCATCTGCCCATTCACAGGTCTGATCACCATGTGCCTCCATCCATCTACTCACCTATCTATCTGTTCACTTACACATCCCTTCATTCACCAGTCTCTTGCAGAGTTCTACATCTACCCATCCATCCCTCCCTCCATCCATCCACCCAACATCCACCCATCCATCTATCCATCCACCCATCCATCTCTCCATGCATCCATCCACCCACCCATCCACTCATCCACCCATCCACCCATCCACCCACCCAACATCTACCTATCCATCCATCCATCTATCCTTCCATCCACCCACTCATCCATCCATCCACCCACTCATCCATCTACCCATCCACCCATCCACCCATCCATCTATCTACCCACTCATCTACCCCTCCACCCATCCATTCATCCTTCCATCTATCCATTCTTTCTATGATTCATCTACACATTCCTTTATTCAGTAGTCATTTTCAGTGCTTCCCATGCATCAAGTCCATCCACCCATCCATTTATCCATCTGTCCATCCCTCCTTCCGTTCCTTCATTCATCAGGCGCTGCAGAGTTTCAGGGACCTACATAGATATCCATGACCGACCCATCCTCATCCTCACATAACTCATGGCCTCTGAGGGAATGAGCTGTCATACTCAGGATCTCTACATAGTAAAGTGCTCCTCTTGCACTCTCCACGCACCCCACATTTGCCTCATGGAACAGTATTGCAACTGTTTACTCTGGAACCTACAAACTCCATGACAGGTTAATACACATTGCACCATCTCAGAACTCTCTGCATGGATTAATGAGTGGCCACCTGAATAAGTAAGAAGTACAGAGAGCACAGGGAAAAGAAAACCCAGAGAGGTAAGTCAATTTATCATGGTCACACAGGAAGCTCAACCTAAATACTTAGGCACTTGATCATGACCTTTGTTGCCCAATAGGAGAGCAGGCTGGAGCTCTGTTTAGCGGGGAGAAAAGATCTCAGAACCTAGAGTAGGATCAGCCCATCTAGACCTCAGCAATGTGATTCTGGGAAGCCAGACATCTTACAAATGAGTACAAGGTACATCAGGAAGAGCCCGTATCCACAATCTGGCATCAGAGCAGAGGAAAACAGGGGACAGAGAGGGGATGGGAAGGGAAGAAGATTGAGGGGCAGGGTCAGAGGAGAGAAGGCCTGAAGCCTGTGGTCTGGGGTGCATGGCTTGAAAGCATGTCAGGGAGACCCAGGCTCCTGGGGCAGGGCTAAATCGGAGGGCCCAACGGTAGTGTAAAATCACATTCAGGCTGGGGAGGTGACAGACCCAGGGCTTCCAGCTGCTACAGGACCTGGATACAGCCAGAGGTGGGGAAAAGCCAACACCTATATGACTTAAAGGGGGTGGGAGAGATGAGGAAGTGAGGAGGTGCCAGCCAATATGATGAGAGAAGGATACTGTCCCCCTCCTGAAGCCAGAGCACCCATCGTGTGCCTCCTGTATGCAGATACAGCCCACTCCACTGCTCTAGGAGATCCAGCCTGGAACCCCAAACACTACTGTTGGGTAGGTCTGTGCCTCCTCATTTAACTGGAAGGAAACTGAGCCTTCCCACAGGCAACAGTGATGGGGCAGAGATTGCAAGCTCCAGGCACCATAACAGGACACCCAGGTCACCTGCACTAGGCAAAGAACAGGGCACAGTGACAGCTGATCAGCTCTGTAAGCATCGAGGTGGCAGAGTGCCAAGCTACAAATCATACCACATCATCAAGAGAGCCAGAGTAACCAGCAGGCGTCTCCACGTGGCCCGCTGACTCCAGCTGTCTTAGCTCAACCGGATCTATTGACCATTCACTAATCCAGCTGATAGCTGGACAGCTGACCCAGGAGCTCCACCACTGTCCAGCCTAAGATGACACCCAGCCTTCTCCCTAGCCCTGGGATTAGATGGTGTTAGTCACCATTATAGAGCTGTCTTCAGAATCTGCACTACCTAGGCAGCCCAGGGCACCCTAGACACCACGGCAGAGGAGACACAGGACAGAGGCACCCTGCACTCTCACTCTGGGTGGATCTATGTCTCGTGCTGGTTTTCTCAACCTTCCTGGTTTGACTCACCTGTCAGTGGCCATGGTAGTAAATTTCATTTTTGACCCGCTACAGTGAATTGAATGGTGACCCCCTCCCCTCTAAAACCATGAGCCTAGGGCCCAGACTCAGGGACTGTGACCTTATTTGGAAAAAGAATCTCTGCAGGTATGATTGCGTGACTGAGCCAGCACTCACCCCCGTGGCATGCGTGCTTTCATAAGCAGGAGTGTGGGGGCATTTGAGGGAGACAGAAAAGAAGAGGCACCTTCACAAGGAACCCAAGGTCGAGGGGACAGTGGGACCACCAGCGCGGGGAGCAGTAAGGAAATGTCCTTGCATGGAGTCATATGACCTTGCTGGATTTCTAGCTGCTACCCTCCATAACGTAAGGAAATATAGCCTTTGAGCTGGCTGCGTGTGGTCATTTATGGCAGCACTGGGTGGTTGTCACACGTGGCTGGCGGCATCTGACCGAGTGAGCTGCTATTTTGCAGGAGGACCTAGAGGAGCTGGCTAGGCTCTGCTCTGTCTGTTCTTGGCGGGGAAGGGAATCCTGAGGTTACATCTGCCAGGGTGTGGAGCCCAGGGCAGGGGCAGATGAGAAGATGAGAAATGGGCCTATTTATAAACAAATGGAGCCGGAGGGCGGGCACAGGGTCAAGAGAGGGCTTCACCAAGGTCAGAGGCCTGGTCCCAGGAGACAGGGGACTATGCAGTGAAGAGTCAACACTGAGAGGAAGGCAGGGGCGGAGTCAGAGTACTCTGTGCCTCCCAAAGTGCTGGGCCATGGTCCCTTTCTGAACAAGAATGTCCATCCAGCTTCCAAGTCATATCTGGTGTTGGGCAAAAGGCAGGCTCCGCTGGGCTGGGCCTGAGCAGATTCTCTCCTGCTATCTCATTGCTTCTCCGGGAAAGGAAGCAAGAGTGCCCTGGAGGGTGCCCCTCTGTGCCCAGTCTGTGGGCCCTTGTGCCTGCCCTGCTTCTGCCATTTTAAGAGGACCACCATCACAGTAAGTGAACCATTATGTCCTCAGGGTGGAGGGATTTAATGAGAGGAGTGATATTCAGTCTGGGGTCACTGCACAAAGGACTGGGTGCCGGGTGGCTTTGCCTAGCACTGGGCAGATGTGGGTGGGGAGATGCTCTGCTCTGAGGCTCCAGGGTTCCTGAGAGCCAGCTGCAGCTTTCTCCACAGCACCAGCAGTCTCTGGGCAGCTAAGAGTCTGGATTGGCTTCCAACCAGAACCTTCTATCCTGGAAGCACTTCTCCCTGTAGCAGCCCAGGCAGAAAGTATTGGGGTGCAGACTTAGCTGTACAGATCCAGGTATGATAGGGTTAATCAATGAATCTCCAATTCTAACTCAATCCACTTCTTGGCTGTGTTTCCCACAGTAAACTCTCTGAGTTTAGTTTCCTTGTCTGCATAATGGGGCTAACAGGCCTGCTTCACTGAGCTTGTTGGGGGCATTAGAGGGGACTGCAAGTGTAAGCAAGATCCAATATCATTAGAGGATATCTTTGGACACTGTACTATCTGTTTAGTCTTCCTTGCTGAGAAAGTGTGCTAGGATTGTCAAGATCCACCCCACTGAGCCCTCAGCAACACCTGAGGTAACTCAGTAGGTGGAAAAAGTTGGTAGAGGCATTCAGACTCCCCCTCATGACTCTGGACCCACCATAAGCTGATGGGACCTGAATTCTGGACATGAAACAAAATCATACCTTCATCTGCTGGTAGCCACAATTGCCCCTGTAGAAGCTCCTGCTGAAGTAGGCACCCAGTGTGTGTGTGGCAGGGTCATCTATAAAAAGGACGGTCACAGGGAGATACAGAGTGCTGCTTCTAGCCTCTTACATAGTCATGGACAAGACTGAGAGCTGTCATGTCATCACAACACCCATTCAATGCTGAGCCAGCAACAGTTCCCATCCCAGAGGACACACAGACGAGCACAGGCACATGTACAGACTCACATACTCAAGACATCCCCTCTCACACATTAATATAGATGCACATATACTCACATATATCTGCATAGGGGCTCGTATACACTAACACACAGGGGCACACCTCCAAAGGGACTCATACACATTAACACACAAGACACACCTCCACGGCAATTAGAGATGAAAACAGAAGGAAGAGACTCTGCAGTCCAGATGTGCAAACCTGAGGGTTCTTGACCACTGGACTGACTGTAGTCTCTCTCTCTCTCAACCCCACCAGGCTGCCAACCTATGGGAGGGGTTCAGTGTGATCATCTACAGTCAGTGTGTGGGACTGAGTAGGATAACCTTTGCACATTGGGAGAGGCTGAGTGGGATAGCCTGTGCACATTGGGAGAGGCTGAGTGGGATAGCCTGTGCACATTAGGAGAGACTGAGAAAGGAAGCCTGTGGGGATGGTTCCATCTTCAACCGTTGTACCCAGCACCTGAGTGTAAGATGTAGTGAAGAGTCTGATGCTCAAGTTAACCTCGAAATGTTGCCTGAGTGCTACTCATCCTAGGATAAGACATCCCACGGAGGCTCACAGAATTTTACCACTAAGGAGGCCTTGGAATAGACATGGCACTGGGCAGAAAGGAAGACTACCCAGTCTACCCAGTCTGAGCCCTGCCCATACATCCCACTCTTTGGACCAAGAATAAGAGGACTCCGCAGAAAGGCAAACTCTTAGGACTTACTCCAATCCAGCCTATCACCAATTCCGACAAATTGAAACTCCATGTCTACAAGCCTTTCTTCCTCACAGTCGATGTTATTCAAGGTGACTGCCCCGTCAGGCAACATGCTGTCATCAGGCATTGAAAAAAAGGGGTCCTGCAGTGCTGCCACCAAGGAGACAAAAGCTGGAGTCAGATCTCTCTGTCACCCACCTGACCTCTATACTCCTGACCCTGACGCCAGCATTACAGGATTGGAACCTGGACTTTGATGCAAACACACACAGCCATGAACCACAGTGAGCTGGGAATAACTGGGAATTGTCAGGGAAACCCTCAGCTCTGCAGTCAGAACTGTGGCTACAGCAGCCAACCAGACCTTCCCACATCCACCTCCAGGAAAGGCAGCAGCTCTCCTGAGCTCTTCAGACCTGTCAGAAGCTCTGGTCACAGTGTGGGAGACCATGTACTGTAGGAACCAGGAGGGTAGCACTCCATGGACCATGGTGGGAAAGGAGGCAGGTAACCCTCCCTAGGAGCTCAGGAACCATCTCTAGCAAAGGGAGGCCTGAAGCAAGCAGGGCAAGACTTAGGGAGGTGGTGGTCTAAGTACAAGTAAGACATCCCCGAGGGTGGATGATGGACCGGGACAGCAGAATCAGAGGGGCTGGAAGTATCAGCACCCCATTAGAATTGGATCTGCTGGTGGAGTGGGAGGACTCAGGATCAGCCTCCAATGGTGACCAGGCTTGAAAGAAAAGGCAAGAAGGAGCTGGTGCCCTCCAATGGTGCAGCAAAGCCAGTCATGAACCGGTGATGCGCATTAGAATATATTTTTGGACAAAGTAGACACCTAGAGGCCAGCTGGGTTGAGCTTCACCACCTACATCCTTCTGAACTTGATCAAAAGGCTCACTTTTCTGGTTAATGTGGGCCAAATTATGGCTAAAATATATACCCTAATCCTTCACCAGGATCCTGGGTGGGCACGTATGTGGGGAAGGAAATGTTCAGGTGTCTTTGCATCAGGACACTTGGTAGGAATCTGGATGCTCCCTGCCTCAGGGCCTTCATGGGGAGCACAGTCCTGCTTACCACTTGGTTTTCAGACTTCCGACCTCCAGCCCTGTGTGGGTATAAACCACTGTTGCCTTCAGCCCCCTGGCTTTGGCGATTGTTACAGCAGCCACCAGAGACTCATACATCATCAACAGTGGAGAGCCAAACATTTATCACCTTCCTTGTCGTTTTCTGTCTCCAAGTTCTTCTCGACGAGTATATTACTTTTATTATGGGGACAGGGGAGGGATGGGGAAAAAAACATCTTCCTGTGTCTGTCACAAGTGTAGAAGCCATCTGGGATCTCCCTCTTCCAGTACCCCCCATGGGGAGGTCTGGCTGCTCTCCCGTGTCATTGGTGAAATCAGAGGGCTCTGTGAGGCAGCATGTCTGAGAACAGGCCTGGACATGCAGCACAGCCTATCCGCCCTGGAGCCCAGAGGAGGAGGCCATGTCCTCCAACCAGCAGACAGGCTTCCCTGCAGATGCTGCCACCACCCTCCTCTCCTGACCACGCCCAGCGTCTGGCTGTGTCCTTCCAGTCAGATGGTGGGTAAATGTCTCAAGTGCCCTCCAGGCAGAGATAAATATCAAAGAGCAGGATCCTGGAATCTGGCTTCCTATTTTTAAATGGAATGGAGGATAAATCATCTCTGCTGACTGTTCTCACCTGGCCGCAGGAAATGATGCATCACCATTTTTTAAAAGAAAATTAAGCCTTTAATTCCATGACATGTGTAATAAAATGGCACTTGAGCTCTCTGCACTGAATATATGGCCCATTGTGTCCTAATTTACTATTCTGACACTACCTAAAATGTTCTGAAGTTATTAATGTGGCAATATATTCAAAGCACAAAACCCAGCCTTCATACGCTATTGAAGCACTTAATTAACGCAATGGATGGCTGTGCAGGAGCAGAACAGGGTAACAGCAAGAGGTGCCGGGTGCCTTCTCGCCCTGCCATTGATGCTGAGGTCGGCTGGAGCCCAAGACTCTCATTCTGAAAGGCAGTGGTGACAGCACCTAATAGACCTAGCTGTCCTCAGGCCCAAGGCACCGTTGTTTCTCTGTCTCCAGTAAGACTGCCCTCATGCCGTCTCCTTATTCTAATTCGGAACACGACTCTCTTCTGCTTATTTATAACCCTGACCAATGTGGCCAAAGCCAATGTCAACTCACCTCGCAACCCCCTGCCCCTTAGCAATGGGAGCATCCACTGCATGGGCACCTCTGGACATATCCACGGGATAACTTGGAACGACCGCCGTTCTCTCCTGCCAACCACCTGAATGAGCTCGCAGATGCCGTTGGGATCTTCAAGGTCAGACGCTCGAACTCAGCCCCAAAGCAAAGCAAAAATCCCATCTCGTCCTATTCAAGGGTCAGGTGATTTGAATGGTTGATTTCCCTTTTGGAAGACTCACAGAGATTTGACACTTCACACACGTTATGTTCTTTAGCGACAGGCGTGAGCATGGTTCCTGCTGGTGACCAAAGTCAGTGGCCCGAGAAAAGGCTACTGCTGCCAAGACTGAGTTTCTGAAGGAGACATGGTGCCACGTTATTCACCAAATGACCTTAAGCAAATTCTGTAACCAGCAATAGCACCTCCCTCATAGGGATGCTGTGGTCATTCAAAGTCTCCCATAGTCTTAGACCCACACCTGACATATAGATACAGTAGCTATGTGTTAGCTGTGGGCTAGACCCATGCCTTACACAGTGGCTTGCAGAATTACCCAGCACTTGAATAACCTCCCATGTTCCACGAAGTTAAGTGAGTGTCAGCAATATATAAGGCGTGTGTGCCTGCACCTCTTTGTCCCTCACATTCAAGCCTTCAGCAAGCACACTCTCGCTGAGGACAGTTCCACTCCCAGTGCCCTTCAGTCCCTTCCTCTTTCTCACCCAGCTTCCCAATAGCCTTTAGAGCTCTGATTCCGTGACTAGAGTTTCTGTGTGTGTGTGTGTGTGTGTGTGTGTGTGTGTGTGTGTGTGTGTGTGTGTTAATGCACAGTAGGTTTATAGACCCTTGCTTGAATCTACCATCTGCTTCCTGGGAAACTGATTAACTGCCTTGGCCCTCAAGACTCCAAGAGATCTAGTCCTATCTGCTCGACTCCCCTCTCAAATCGATGTCAGGCCCCGAGTTTAAGTTCCGTGAAATCAAGGACTCGGACTGTCTCCTTCGCTGCCTGTGGTAGCTAGAAAGCAAGCACTCTTTAGAAATAATGAATGGTCAGATCCCTGCAGTCTATACGTGCGCCCTCTGCACTACTGAACAGCAGGAAAACATGCTAACAAAACGTGTCTGTTTAACTAACCTTGTTGCAATCCCTGCACCATGCCAGTGAGCGAGTAGGAATCAGGAGGGGAAGTACTTGGTTCAAGCTCAGGCTTCATCTCTAAGAACCAGAACGGCCCTGGAAAGACCACTGAGCTCAGCCACACAGGCTCCAGACTGCATACACTCAGGGGCATCCTTAATATAGAACACCATCAAGCTTCGCATAGGGTAGTGCACAGGCCTGGGCGCCCAGCCTGCTCCATCAGAGAGAGCCCCCACCAAGCGTGCTTCCTGGGTCCCGCCCAGACTCAGCTGTGTTTCTCTACCTTCCTTAAGAACGCTCAGATCAATAACCAGAAACTTGACTGTCACACGAGGAAGAAGACACCTGGAATGCAGACAGGAAGAGGAGACACTTTGGTGCCATCGAATCGAGTGCAGCTTTGAGCCCTGTCACTGCTGTTTACAAGCTCTGCGTCCTTGAGCCACCACTTTTTAGTCTTAAGCTCCTAGCACCTAGACACCCTAGAGCATATGGCCTTAAGTCAACTAGATACCTGCACGGGCGGCTGATAGGGAGATCCTTAAGCAGGTCCTTGTGGTGGTGACTGAGTGTGTGTGAATTCTGGCTAGAGGAGGCTCTTCTCTTCACCGACAGCAGCATGTCCTGGCTTCCATTCCCTCACCATGGTGGGAAGCATAAAACACCAGTATTCTTCCCTGCCCTGGGGGTCAGTGGATTCCCATAGTCCTTTGCTGGTGTGTGGGAGTAAAGAGGTGAATAGACAACAACCTCGGCCCTCCTGGCAAGTCTTGCGGCTCTCACTCAGCCAGGCTGATGCCTGAGACGGGTTGAGGCACAAAAGCCAATTGCTCGGTTCTTCAAGGCAGCCACAACACTGTAGCTCCAAGCCAGTGTTCCACTCCCTCATCTCGATGTTCCTCTCTCCCTAGTCTCACCTGCCTTTGTGGGGTCTGAAGAGAGAGGACTCTTAGACACAAATCCTCACCTCGTGGCTGGACTTGGCTGTTAAGCCAAAGGCTGCCGTAACACTGAGACCAAAACCTGGGGACAGTGCTGCTGACAGCCCCGATGACAGCCCAGCTGGGAGGACAGCTATATTTAGCACATGCTTGACCTAAGATGCTATCTACCAGGAGCAGAAGCACAACGAAGGGGCAGAGGGGAGTAGGGGAGAGGCCCTCCTACACTCACAGGGCCCCAGGCATGGAACCTCAATTAGCTACTCCGGCAAGTGTCAGCTTTCCAAACACGGTTTTGTTTGCAACCTTAGAGAGGCCTTATGACTCACCAGGAGGCCTGATTGAAGAGTATAGTGACCTTGTTAGGAGTGGAAGCTAAAAGCAGCCGGCTCTGTTTGCAGGATGGGGAAATCTCACAAGAAGGTTGATCAATGGGCTGGCTCTGGTTCAGCAAGTCAGTTTCCTCCGGCACCTGGGAGATCGTAGTACGAGTCCCAGGTGAGCTGGCCTTGACTGTGTTCTTTGGAGAAAATTAAGATCTGCCAGTCCTTTCGGGTGGGTGGTTCTGGATCCATCCCCATCCCGAGGACAAAGAGACAGAAGGTATTTTACAGAAATTTCACACAAAGGCCTCAGCAGTACTTGGACTGCAAACATATTAATATCTCCCACCTCTGGGGGTGACCCAGGAAAAGCAGGGTTGAGGTAGGGGCCTTGATTCCCAGAAGCAATCTTGCCTCTGCCCTTTGAAGTGCTTGAAACTGACCCGAGACTGTCCCTGTCAGCACCCTGCAGAAGGCTGCTGAAAGCTCGGTTGGCGCCTGATTAAACAAGAGGCTTCCAGCCCGCATCTCAGACGCTCATCCCAAGACAAGGAGTTATGGGTTGCTCACCCTGGACACTCGCATGAATGTGGGTACCCTAGACTAGGCCATCGAAGGACACTTAGAGCTGCCCTGAGACAAACGGTGTTGCCACTGGGGCTCTGGGCCTTACTGCATTACTTAGCTTTTCTCTGTGTGACTACATACCCAAGAAAAGCATCTTAAAGAAGGAAGGACCTTTTTTCTGGCCAAAATTTTCAGACAATTAAGTCCATGGTCACCTGGACAAGACAGTTGACACTCAAGTGGCCCATGGGCCCATGGGTAAAGACTTTATCAGGTTGTGAAGATGGCTTAGTTGATAAAGTGCTTGCTGTCAAGTTTGCGGACCTAAGATCAATTCCCCAGCACACACATAAGGGCCATATGGAGGTGCATCTGTGTGCCCTGTGCAGGGAGACAGAGACGGTGGCTCTCTAGAGCTCACTGGGCAGCTAAGCTAGATGGCCGGTGAGCTCCAGGTTCAGTAAAAACAGATATAGAATGACTGAGGAAGATAGGTGCTGACCTCTGCCCCCCACACACACGCACAAATGCACCCAAGTGAACACACACATACAAATGTGCTCATGTGTACACACACATACATATGCATCCACATGCACACACACATATATATGCACCCATGTGCATGCACACATGCATATGCACCCACGTGCACACACACAAAGGATTTTTATTTATCTTTTTCTAAGGCCATATCTTAGGGTAGTTTTATGCTTGTAGGAAAACTGAGCAGAAGGTTTATACCTACCTTGCATACACCTACCCCACACATGAACTATCTTCCTTCTTCTACATCCCGGAGTGAGACGTTCCTCACCTTCTTTTGCTTCCCCCTACAACTGTCTTTAATGAGAAAAGTACACTTCATCAAAGATGAATGAATAAACAGAAAGAGAGAGAGAGAGAGAGAGAGAGAGAGAGAGAGAGAGAGAGAGAGAGAGAGAGAGAGGTGGGAGAAAGGACAAGCAAAAACGGGTCCTTGGCCTGGAGTAAGAAGCCAGGCAGGCTCTTGACCCTTCGGAGGGTGCTTTTCAGTTTCTCCAGCTGTAGTAACATTCACCCATTAAAGTGTGTAAGTTAATTCACCTGTCCATCTACCACCATGGAGAAGAGACCACTTCAAGGCTTTCTCAATTCCAATCCTATCTCTCCCTATAGGCGGAATACTTCCTGTCTACCTGCTTTGGTAGCTAAGTCCATACAGAGAAGGGCTGTCCCACCCAGCTTGGCTATTGGGGAAATGCCAGGATTAGAGCCTCCCTTATGCACGTTAGACAACCTAGGGAGGAGTAGAAATGATGGGGTGCAGTGGTCAGTCTAGACCAATCTACAGTTCTCCTATGAATAGATAAGACCCCCCACCCCCAATGCCAAACGTTTTCAAAACATAAGACATCTTCAAGCATTCACTTTGTACTTCATAAAATCCACAACAAATTCACAGTAAGATTCTTAGTGGACTAGTCACCCACAAAAGCAAAATCCCTTCCCTTTTTGATGTGATAATACAATGTCTGTATCACACAAGCCTGTTATCTCTCTCTCTCTCTCTCTCTCTCTCTCTCTCTCTCTCTCTCTCACACACACACACACACACACACACACACACACACACACACGACACGCACACGCACGCACACAGTGTACATCCCCCACCCCCACCCCCACCCCAGCACTATAGATGCACATGGGCAATGTTCAGGAATGAGATCGCTCTTCAGAGCTTAAAAAGGGAGCCCTAAAGCCTGGGTCTGAACTGATAGGAGACAGCATTGGGGAAAAGGGCGACCGGCTCTGAGATGGGGTTTAAAATAGATCATAGAGGGTCAGGTATAGTGGCACATGCAATCACGACACTTGGTCTGTGGGGCAGGAGGATCAAGAGCTCAACATCATTTTTGCAATGTAGGAAGCTTAAGACGAGCCACTCTCTTCTTCAAAACAAAACAAAAACAAACCACACACTGTTGTTTTAGGCAGCTTGAATGATGGTGGCATATTCACTTGAGGCAAAAAGACTCCATTTCCTGTTGCTAAAACCACCTGCCTACATTCAAAGGCAATATCTGACAAACAAACAAACTATCGAAACACCGTGTTTCAGGTAATACACCACTCTCTGAGGCAGGCTGCTTCCTCCTGAACCACCGCATACTGGTAGAGAAAATAAGCACTTCCCACGGACTAAGTCTGTTGACATCATGATACCGACTGTACACGTAAGTCAAGACCAAGGGTGGAAAAAGAGCTTCACCATACCCACAGGAAGAGTCTAAGCTGGAAGCTAGACACGGGCTTTGCTCTTCTCTGCCTGCCTCCCGGTGGGTGCCGGTCAGTGTCACCGTCATAGTGGTTAGAATGGGTATGGAAGAGGTACCTAACAGTTCCCAAAGTCACCCCTGTGTCTCTCGGAGGCCAGTCTCTTGCTGTATTCAAAAGGTCTCCTCCCTACTCTGGACTGACCCAGCATTTCCACAGCAATAGCCATTAAAATTGTTCCCTGGGGTGTGCCCTGGCCTCGGTGGCTTTATTTTGCTCCAAATAAAACTATGGTCACTGGCAGTCCATTTCCCGGTGGACATCGCTCTCACTGCTGCCCTTGGTGCTGGTGACATCAGATCTATATCTGACCTGTTTCCTTATGCAATCCTTCTTCCTCTGTACTGTCATTGCAAACTCAGAACCCCGGCGTGTGGAGGGGGTGTCGTTAGGTGGAGGTCGTCTATGTGTTGTGTGTGGTTATTCCACTGCTCTCCTTCCTAGCTCTTGCAGCCAAGTCAGAACCAGGGTCAAGACTCTGATGAACATCCTCACCCAAAGCCTTTGTCTGCAGTGTTGTATTCAGTGGAAAGGAGGTCTTGGGAGGGGTCTTTCTGGACTGCCAGTCCTGTCTCCATTTCCTCCCTAGCTTTGACATGTCACAGAGGGAAGGACCTCAGTTTCCTCTTCTATGTTTCATGAGCATGGATGAGGTATGAAAATGTTTGGTTCAGCCCAGCAGTTACAAGACAAGCAGTCCCCTGCGGGGCTTATTGACGCAGGGGATCTCCGACACAGTGAGTCCAAGAACTCACATGTCCAGTCATCTCCAAGCTTCTGCAGAGTGATGCCTGA